>NC_133333.1:112796232-113096232 GCF_042186555.1 Aquarana catesbeiana | reverse complement strand
AATTTGATTTCTTGGCCATTTTTCAGAGAATATGAATGATAACACAAAAACTTTTCTTTCACTCATGGTTAGTGTTTGGCTGAAGCCATTTATTATCAATCAACTGTGTTTACTCTTTTTAAATCATAATCACAACAGATGCTACCCAAATGACCCTGATCAAAAGTTTACATACCCTAGTTCTTAATATTGTTTATTGCCCCCTTTAGCATCAAAGCCAGCTTGGAGTCTTTTGTGTTATTTGTGGATGAGGATCTTCTCAGATGGTAAAGCTGCCCATTCCTCTTGGCAGAAAGCCTCCAGTACCTGTAAATTCTTGGGCTGTCTTGCGTGAACTGCACGTTTTGAGATCTCCCCAGAGTGGCTCAATGATATTAAGGTCAGGAGACAGATGGCCACTCATAACCTTCATTTTATACTGCTGTAGCCAATGACAGGTCGACTTGGCCTTGTGTTTTGGATCATTGTCATGTTGGAATGTCTAAGTACGTCCCATGCGCAGCTTCCTGGCTGATGAATGCAAATGTTCCTCCAGTATTTTTTGATAACATACTGCATCATCTTGCCATCAATTTTGACTAGATTTCCTGTGCCTTTTGTAGCCCACATATCCCCAAAACATCAGCTATCCACCTCGGTGTTTCACAGTGGGAATGGTGTACCTTTCATCATAGGCCTCGTTGACTCCTTTCCAAATGTAGGGTTTATGGTTGTGGCCAAAAAGCTCAATTTTGGTCTCCTCGCTCCAAATGCCTTTGTGCCAGAAGGTTTGAGGCTTGTCTCTGTGCTGTATTGTAAGCGGAATACTTTGTGGCATTTGCGTAGTAGCCACACCACATGTTTTCAGAGAGTCCTGTATTTCACTTGAAGTTATTTGTGGGTTTTTCTTTGCATCCTGAACAATTTTTCTGGCAGTTGTGGCTGAAATTTTAGTTGGTCTACCTGACCGTGGTTTGGTTTCAACAGAACCCCTCATTTTCCACTTCTTAGAGTTTGAACACTGATGATTGGCATTCTCAATTCCTTTGATATCTCTTTATATCCCTTTCCTGTTTTATACAGTTCAACTACCTTTTTAAAATTGGGCTTTACACTGGCAGTTAGTTGCTCACAAGGCAAAACTGAGTTTCATTTTAAGGCCTCACGCACACTGGATGTTTATAATGATGTTATAAAAACGCCAGTAGCTTTGTAGTGAGTTTTTCAGTGTTTTTGCAATAGTGTTTTTCAGCGTTTTTTTTTTCAAAGGGATCAAAAATGTTAAATGCTGGTGAGCCACGCTTGTAAGCATTCATCTGCGTTTTTCAACGTTGGAGAGTTTTTACCAATGAAAAACTCCTATCAGAACCAAGTAGTTTTGGGTTTTTTTACAGCCAAAAACGCCCTGGCATGGACACATAGGATAACATGCTGGGGAGTTTATTGACTGTAGAAAAAACATCTGAAAAAACAGCAGCTGTAAAAATGTCCAAAAGCGTCCAGTGTGCATGAGGCCTAAGGGTAAGGATTGGAAGGATCTAGATGATAACTGTGAAATAGTAGATTTTGTCATTGAAACATTATTGCAGAGGGTTCTGGTGCAGGGGAAGCTAGTATGCAAGCAAGGGGTCAGAATTACTTTAGAAGAGGTGGGATTAAAGCCATTTGAGGAAAAATGCTAGTGAGGAAAAATGCTTAAACTCCTGGCTCTGATAGGTAATTCATCAGTAGAACACCTCTTGCAATCAGTAGTTTAATACAGATAGTCAACCTCAGAGAATACTCTATTGAAGCGTTTCCAACCTCATTCCTCAAGTACCCCCGCAGTACCCACAAGCCTTGTTTTCTGAATTTTGCTTAGATAAAATCGCTGTCTTGAATACCAAGCATTGTAAAGGCAATCTTGAAAACATGACCTGTTTGGGGTTACTCGAGGATTGAAGTTGAGAGCCACAGCAAACAGGCCTGTTGCTGCTGTTTTGACTTTTTTATTGACCACTCCTCAGGGCACCCAATGGTCTAGAAATCAGTGCTGGTGTCCTGTAATGCATGATTAAAGCCCCGTTCACACCTGGGTGTTCTAGAATTGCAAAATTTTGGAACGTGGTCAAATCGCCATCAAGCGCGCAACACATGTTAAGACACACAACACACGTTGGTTAAGGGCGCAGCCTATTCAAGTGAATGGTGCTGCTCCAAAATTGTGCATTTAACCATTTATTTACTGCGCTGTAGCCGAAAGATGACTACATGTGGCTCTCTAGTTCTGGGAGGGCATCCGCCCCATGGGATGCGAATCGGGCGCACTCTGTCACTGCTGCATCCTTTGGACATCGCTGATTACAGATCGTGGTAAAGAGCCAATCACAGCAGCCCTTTACCATATAATCTACTGTGTCAATCACAGCTGGTCACATGTTGGTTATCGGTAGTCCTTTCCTCACATGCTGTCTAGGAGACACAACAACTGGCAAGGCTGACAATACATTGTTTACAGCCTCATCAGTGAAGTAGAAAAAAATACTTAATTGCTTTGAGAAATGTGTGGATTTTGCAGAAAATTTTTACTTTTCATTTATTATATGAAGAATGGAGAAGAGAAAAATGCCTGATTAGAGGTGGTGACATGTTAAGATACTTTACAGAAAAAAGGTGTACTGGGTTTTTAATTTCAGATATCTCTTCTATGGTTGTTTGATGAAAGTATGTTTTGAAGATCAAAACTGTGAGGGTTATTAGAGGTTTTTATATTAAAGAAAATTGTAGTACACCATTTGTACCACTAGATGTCACGAGTACATTTCAAATGTGGTCATGACTCATTGTAATGGTTTTGCTTATTAAAATAACTTGGCATGTTGTAAATGTTTAACCCCTTCCTAGTGGAAAGTTAAACAGACCGCCTTAATACAATTTTGCAACTTTGGCATGTGTTAGTAAAACTGTACATCTCATTGCTACTACTAGTGTATACAGGTGAATTATACCTTGTTTTTTCAGGAAATCAGGCCTTCATATAGTGCTAAATAAATATATCCCAGGGTGGATTTGATTTAAATCATGATTTAAAGAGGAAGTAATCCCTGATGGGTTTTACTTCCTCTTTGTTCCCCTGCAAAGTAAAAGCATAATGGGCTAGTATGCATCGCATCCTAGCCTATTATGTGTCACCTACCTGCAAACGAAGCCCGCAATGTCCCTGATGTCCCCACTTGTGGCTGCATATATCTTCGCCCCTCTTCCTTCCGGGGCCGCGGACTCCGGCTCTGTGCCTAGCTGGAGCCGCGTGACCTCACTCCCACGCATGTGTGCTGGAGCAGTCAGTCACAGCACTTGCGAGTGGAGAAACGGCACGGAGGTCCATCACTTCACAGCGCATGCGCTGATGACATCATCAGCGCACTACAAGGTAAATATCTCCTAAACAGTGCATGTTTAGGAGATATTTCCACTACCTATAGGTAAGCCTTATTCTAGGCTTACCTATAGGTAAAAGTCAAAAATCAGAGGTTTACAACCACTTTAAATCACTAGTAAAAAGGCTTGATTTAAATCAACTCTATTTAAATCATAATTTTTAAAGAGCAACTGTCATCTCTGTCCCGCAGTGGCTCCTCCTCTGACCCGCTGTTGACTCACCGACGGTCCCATTCACTTTAATGGCATGGCTGGTGATACGGCAGTGACACAACAAGGTGGGGGACGTGGCGGCAGCAGGTGAGTGGATGCCCGCTAACAGGTGCTGCTATGATGGATCTGAAATGACAGGTGCTCTTTTAAATGTAAGGACTCATTCTTGCTGGTAGTTAGAATCTTTAATATTTGCAAACTAAATGAAGATTTCCAATTTAGAATAATAAGCTGTCAGGGATAGTGAAACAGAGATATCAGAACCGATTTAATCTTACAGTTTGCAGTGTACATAGGTTTGCAAGACAATGGGATAAAAGAATATTCCTGAACTTTGTTTTAACTCATGGTTACTGTGAAATTGTGTGAATGCGGTGCATGTTATCTCAGCTTGCAGAGCTTGGATTCATTGAATGAGTTTACCAAAAATATAAATATTACAGTATATACAGCATCATGCTGCATAACTAAGCTCCATTTTGTGCTGAATAAACTAAATTATTAATGTATCTTAAATAGAAAACTATCTTTAGATAGATTTTTACTCAAAAAGCATTTTATTAACCACTTGCCGACCGCCGCACGACTATATACGTCGACAGAGCGGCACGGGCAGGCAAAAGGACGTATATGTACGTCCTTGCCTGCCCACGGGTGGGGGGTCCGATCGGACCCCCCCCCCGGTGCCTGCGGCGGTCGGCAAATCTCCCCCGGCGATCGGAGGTGAGGGGGAGGCCATCCATTCGTGGCCCCCCCCTCGCGATCGCTCTCAGCCAATGGGATCATTTCCCTGCCTCTGTATTGTACACAGAGGCAGAGGAAATGATGTCATCTCTCCTCGGCTCGGTATTTTCCGTTCCGGGCCGAGGAGAGAAGACTGCAATGTAAGTGCACAACACACTACACACACAGTAGAACATGCCAGGCACACTAAACACCCCGATCCCCCCCCCCCCCGATCGCCCCCCGATCCCCCCCCAATCACCCCCCCCCCCTGTCACAAACTGACACCAGCAGTTTTTTTTTTTTTTTTTTTCTGATTACTGTATTGGTGTCAGTTTGTGACAGTTACAGTGTCAGGGCAGTGAGTGTTAGGCCCCCTGTAGGTCTAGGGTACCCCCCTAACCCCCCTAATAAAGTTTTAACCCCTTGATCACCCCCTGTCACCAGTGTCGCTAAGCGATCATTTTTCTGATCGCTGTATTCGCTGGTGATGCTAGTTAGGGACGTAAATATTTAGGTTCGCCGTCAGAGTTTTATAGCGACAGGGACCCCCATATACTATCTAATAAATGTTTTAACCCCTTGATGGCCCCCTAGTTAACCCTTTCACCACTGATCACTGTATAACCGTTACGGGTGACGCTGGTTAGTTTGTTTATTTTTTATAGTGTCAGGGCACCCGCCGTTTATTACCGAATAAAGATTTAGCCCCCTGATCGCCCGGCGGTGATATGCGTCGCCCCAGGCAGCGTCAGATTAGCGCCAGTACCGCTAACACCCACGCACGCAGCATACGCCTCCCTTAGTGGTATAGTATCTGTACAGATCAATATCTGATCCGATCAGATCTATACTAGCGTCCCCAGCAGTTTAGGGTTCCCAAAAACACAGTGTTAGCGGGATCAGCCCAGATACCTGCTAGCACCTGCGTTTTGCCCCTCCGCCCAGCTCGGCCCAGCCCACCCAAGTGCAGTATCGATCGATCACTGTCACTTACAAAACACTAAACGCATAACTGCAGCGTTCGCAGAGTCAGGCCTGATCCCTGCGATCGCTAACAGTTTTTTTGGTAGCATTTTGGTGAAATGGCAAGCACCAGCCCCAGGCAGCGTCAGGTTAGTGCCAGTACCGCTAACACCCACGCACCGTACACCTCCCTTAGTGGTATAGTATCTGAACGCATCAATATCTGATCCGATCAGATCTATACTAGCGTCCCCAGCAGTTTAGGGTTCCCAAAAACGCAGTGTTAGCGGGATCAACCCAGATACCTGCTAGCAACTGCGTTTTACCCCTCCGCCCGGCCCAGCCCAGCCCACCCAAGTGCAGTATCGATCGATCACTGTCACTTACAAAACACTAAACGCATAACTGCAGCGTTCGCAGAGTCAGGCTTGATCCCTGCGATCGCTAACAGTTTTTTTTTGTAGCGTTTTGGTGAACTGGCAAGCGCCAGCCCCAGGCAGCGTCAGGTTAGTGCCAGTAGCGCTAACACCCACGCACGCAATGTACACCTCCCTTAGTGGTATAGTATCTGAACTGATCAATATCTGATCCGATCAGATCTATACTGGCGTCCCCAGCAGTTTAGGGTTCCCAAAAACGCAGTGTTAGCGGGATCAGCCCAGATACCTGCTAGCACCTGCGTTTTGCCCCTCCGCCCGGCCCAGCCCAGCCCACCCAAGTGCAGTATCGATCGATCACTGTCACTTACAAAACACTAAATGCATAACTGCAGCGTTCGCAGAGTCAGACCTGATCCCTGCGATCGTTAACAGTTTTTTTGGTAGTGTTTTGGTGAACTGGCAAGCGCCAGCGGCCTAGTACACCCGGGTCGTAGTCAAACCAGCACTGCAGTAACACTTGGTGACGTGGCGAGTCCCATAAGTGCAGTTCAAGCTGGTGAGGTGGCAAGCACAAGTAGTGTCCCGCTGCCACCAAGAAGACAAACACAGGCCCGTCATGCCCATAGTGCCCTTCCTGCTGCATTCGCCAATCCTAATTGGGAACCCACCATTTCTGCAGCGCCCGTACTTCCCCCATTCACATCCCCAACCAAATGCAGTCGGCTGCATGAGAGGCATTTTTATGTCCTCCCGAGTACCCCTACCCAACGAACCCCCCCAAAAAAGATGTTGTGTCTGCAGCAAGCGTGGATATAGGCGTGACACCCACTATTATTGTCCCTCCTGTCCTGACAATCCTGGTCTTTGCATTGGTGAATGTTTTGAACGCTACCATTCACTAGCTGAGTATTAGCGTAGGGTACAGCATTGCACAGACTAGGACACACTTTCACAGGGTCTCCCAAGATGCCATCTCATTTTGAGAGACCCGAACCTGGAACCGGTTACAGTTATAAAAGTTACAGTTACAAAAAAAGTGTAAAAAAAAAAAAAAAAAAAAACACAAACAAAAATATAAAATAAAAAATAATAGTTGTCGTTTTATTGTTCTCTCTCTATTCTCTCTCTCTCTCTCTATTCTCTCTATTGTTCTGCTCTTTTATACTGTATTCTATTCTGCAATGTTTTATTGTTATTATGTTTTATCATGTTTGCTTTTCAGGTCTGCAATTTTTTATACTTTACCGTTTACTGTGCTTTATTTTTAACCATATTTTTGTCTTCAGGTACAGCATTCACGACTTTGAGTGGTTATACCAGAATGATGCTTGCAGGTTTAGGTATCATCTTGGTATCATTCTTTTCAGCCAGCGGTCGGCTTTCATGTAGAAGCAATCCTAGCGGCTAATTAGCCTCTAGACTGCTTTTACAAGCAGTGGGAGAGAATGCCCCCCCACCGTCTTCCGTGTTTTTCTCTGGCTCCCCTGTCTCAACAGGGAACCTGAGAATGCAGCCGGTGATTCAGCCAGCTGACCATAGAGCTGATCAGAGACCAGAGTGGCTCCAAACATCTCTATGGCCTAAGAAACCGGAAGCTACGAGCATTTTATGACTTAGATTTCGCCGGATGTAAATAACGCCATTGGGAAATTGGGAAAGCATTTTATCATACCGATCTTGGTGTGGTCAGATGCTTTGAGGGCAGAGGAGAAATCTAGGGTCTAATAGACCCCAATTTTTTCAAAAAAGAGTACCT
Source organism: Aquarana catesbeiana (assembly GCF_042186555.1). Taxonomy (NCBI): domain Eukaryota; kingdom Metazoa; phylum Chordata; class Amphibia; order Anura; family Ranidae; genus Aquarana; species Aquarana catesbeiana. Next base: position 113,088,798 of record NC_133333.1, on the reverse strand, counting down.
GTCACTACCTATTGCTATCATAGGGGATATTTACATTCCCTGAGATAACAATAAAAATGATTAAAAAAAAAAAAAATGAAAGGAACAGTTTTAAAATAAGATAAAAAAGCAAAAAAATAATAAAGAAAAAAAAAAAAAAAAAAAAAAAGCACCCCTGTCCCCCCTGCTCTCGCGCTAAGGCGAACGCAAGCGTCGGTCTGGCATCAAATGTAAACAGCAATTGCACCATGCATGTGAGGTATCACCGCGACGGTCAGATCGAGGGCAGTAATTTTAGCAGTAGACCTCCTCTGTAAATCTAAAGTGGTAACCTGTAAAGGCTTTTAAAGGCTTTTAAAAATGTATTTATTTTGTTGTCACTGCACGTTTGTGCGCAATTGTAAAGCATGTCATGTTTGGTATCCATGTACTCGGCCTAAGATCATCTTTTTTATTTCATCAAACATTTGGGCAATATAGTGTGTTTTAGTGCATTAAAATGTAAAAAAGTGTGTTTTTTCCCCAAAAAATGCGTTTGAAAAATCGCTGCGCAAATACTGTGTGAAAAAAAAAAAATTAAACACCCACCATTTTAATCTGTAGGGCATTTGCTTTAAAAAAATATATAATGTGTGGGGGTTCAAAGTAATTTTCTTGCAAAAAAAAATAATTTTTTCATGTAATCAAAAAGTGTCAGAAAGGGCTTTGTCTTCAAGTGGTTAGAAGAGTGGGTGATGTGTGACATAAGCTTCTAAATGTTGTGCATAAAATGCCAGGACAGTTCAAACCCCCCCCCCCCAAATGACCCCATTTTGGAAAGTAGACACCCCAAGCTATTTGCTGAGAGGCATGTCGAGTCCATGGAATATTTTATATTGTGACACAAGTTGCGGGAAAGAGACAAATTATTATTATTTTTTTTTTTTTTTGCACAAAGTTGTCACTAAATGATATATTGCTCAAACATGCCATGGGAATATGTGAAATTACACCCCAAAATACATTCTGTTGCTTCTCCTGAGTACGGGGATACCACATGTGTGAGACTTTTTGGGAGCCTAGCCACGTATGGGACCCCGAAAACCAAGCACCGCCTTCAGGCTTTCTAAGGGCGTAAATTTTTGATTTCACTCTTCACTGCCTATCACAGTCTCGGAGGCCATGGAATGCCCAGGTGGCACAACCCCCCCCCCAAATGACCCCATTTTGGAAAGTAGACACCCCAAGCTATTTGCTGAGAGGTATAGTGAGTATTTTGCAGACCTCACTTTTTGTCACAAAGTTTTGAAAATTAAAAAAAGAAAAAAAAAATTTTTTTTTTTGTCTTTCTTCATTTTCAAAAACAAATGAGAGCTGCAAAATACTCACCATGCCTCTCAGCAAATAGCTTGGGGTGTCTACTTTCCAAAATGGGGTCATTTGGGGGGGGTTTGTGCCACCTGGGCATTCCATGGCCTCCGAAACTGTGATAGGCAGTGAAGAGTGAAATCAAAAATGTACACCCTTAGAAATCCTGAAGGCGGTGATTGGTTTTCGGGGTCCCGTACGCGGCTAGGCTCCTAAAAAGTCCCACACATGTGGTATCCCCGTACTCAAGAGAAGCAGCAGAATGTATTTTGGGGTGCAATTCCACATATGCCCATGACCTGTGTGAGCAATATATCATTTAGTGACAACTTTGTGCAAAAAAAAAAAAAAATAAAAAATAAATTGTCACTTTCCCGCAACTTGTGTCAAAATATAAAATATTCCATGGACTCAACATGCCTCTCAGCAAATAGCTTGGGGTGTCTACTTTCCAAAATGGGGTCATTTGGGGGGGGGGGTTTGTGCCATCTGGGCATTTTATGGCCTTCAAAACTGTGATAGGTAGTGAGGAGTAAAATCAAAAATGTACGCCCTTAGAAATCCTGAAGGCAGTGATTGGTTTTCGGGGCCCCGTATGCGGCTAGGCTCCCAAAAAGTCCCACACATGTGGTATCCCCATACTCAGGAGAAGCAGCTAAATGTATTTTGGGGTGCAATTCCACATAGGCCCATGGCCTGTGTGAGCAATATATCATTTAGTGACAACTTTTTGTAATTTTTTTTTTTTTTTTTTTTCATTATTCAATCACTTGGGACAAAAAAAATGAATATTCAATGGGCTCAACATGCCTCTCAGCAATTTCCTTGGGGTGTCTACTTTCCAAAATGGGGTCATTTGTGGGGGTTTTGTACTGCCCTGTCATTTTAGCACCTCAAGAAATGACATAGGCAGTCATAAATTAAAGACTGTGTAAATTCCAGAAAATGTACCCTAGTTTGTAGGCGCTATAACTTTTGCGCAAACCAATAAATATACACTTATTGACATTTTTTTTTACCAAAGACATGTGGCCAAATACATTTTGGCCTAAATGTATGACTAAAATTGAGTTTATTGGATTTTTTTTAGAACAAAAAGTAGAAAATATCATTTTTTTTCAAAATTTTCGGTCTTTTTCCGTGTATAGCGCAAAAAATAAAAACGGCAGAGGTGATCAAATACCATCAAAAGAAAGCTCTATTTGTGGGAAGAAAAGGACGCAAATTTCGTTTGGTTACAGCATTGCATGACCGCGCAATTAGCAGTTAAAGCGACGCAGTGCCAAATTGTAAAAAGTGCTCTGGTCAGGAAGGGGGTAAATCCTTCCGGGGCTGAAGTGGTTAAAATAAATTTGATAAAAATCAAATCCGATTTTAACCACTTGAGGACCATAAGGATTTGCTTGCCCCCTAAATAACCAGGCCATTTTTTTGAGATGCGGCACTGCGTCGCTTTAACTGTGCGATGCTGTACCCAAACAACATTTGTTCTTTTTTTTCCCACAAATAGAGATTTCTTTTGGTGGTATTTGATCACCTCTGCTTTTTTGTTTTTTTTTTTGTGCTACAAACAAAAAAGACTAACAATTATGAAAAAAAAAATTTTACTTTTTGCTATAATAAATATCCTGAAAAAACCCCACATTTTTCATCAGTTTAGGCCGATGTGCATTCTTCTACATATTTTTGGTAAAAAAAAAATCGCAATAAGCGTATATTGATTTGGTTTGTGCAAAAGTTACAGCATCTACAAAATAGGGGATAGGCGCCCCCTAGTGGTCTTAAAGCAGCCGACGTACCATGGCAGAGATTCGCCCAGGAGAGCCAACCCTGCTGCAGCAGTATAACTGGACGTTTTAACTGGTTAACCACTTGCTGCCTGCTGACGGCGGGACGGTGCAGCTGTTGTTCTGGGCCGCCATCATATGACAGCGCAGCCTTCCAGGCAGCCCAGGGGGTGCGCGCGCCCGCCCGCTGCATCGCTCGGGTCCCAGTGCGCGTGCCCGGCGGCCGCGATGTCCGCCGGGCACCCGCGATTGCCCGGTAACCGAGCATGACCGTGGATCTGTGTGTGTAAACACACAGATCCACGTCCTGTCAGATGGTAGGAGACCGATGGTGTGTTCCTTGTACAGAGGAACACCGATCGGTCTCCTCCCCTTGTGAATCCCCTCTTCTCACAGTTAGAATCATTCCCTAGCAACACATTAACCCCTACAGCGCCCCCTCCTGGTTAACCCCTTCATTGCCAGTCACATTTATACAGTAATCAATGCATTTTTATAGCACGGATCGCTGTATAAATGTGAATGGTCCCAAAAATGTGTCAAAATTGTCTGATGTGTCTGCCGCAATATCGCAGTCACAATAAAAATCGCAGATTACCGCCATTACTAGTAAAAAAAAATAATAATAAAAAGGCTATAAATCTATCCCCTTATTTTGTAGGCGCTATAACTTTTGCGCAAGCCAATAAATATATGCTTATTGCGATATTTTTTACCAAAAACATGTAGAAGAATACATATCAGCCTAAACTGAGGAAAAAATTTGTTTAAAAAAAAAAAAAAAAATTTTGGATACTTATTATAGCAAAAAGTAAAAAATATTGTGGTTTTTTTCAAACTTGTCACTCTTGTTTTGTTTATAGCACAAGAAATAAAAAACGCAGGGGTGATCAAATACCACCAAAAGAAAGCTCTATTAGTGGGGAAAAAAATGATAAAAATTTCATTTGGGTACAGTGTAGTATGACCGTTGTTGTTATTCAAAGTGCGACAGCGCTGAAAGCTGAAAATTGGCTTGGGCAGGAAGGGGGTGAAAATGCCCTGTATGGAAGTGGTTAAATAAAACAAAATAAGTTTTTTTTTTTTTTTTTTTACCTTTCACGAGTGGAAACATTAAAACCAAGGTGGGTCCTAGAATAAAATCATGTTGCATCTGTGTGTCCGACGCGTTTCATGGCATACCAGCCAATCTTCAGGGGCGGATGATTTTATTCTAGGACCCACCTTGGTTTTAATGTTTCCACTCGTGAAAGTATTGTATAGCAATGCGAATAAGTAGTCGCTTTACTGTGTTTTATGGTTTCCTGCATCATGCTTTGTTATATATGTCTACTATTATATATGTCTACTATTATGTATGTATGTTCAAATGCACACTCTGCTGGGTGTTTTATACTAATAAACACATCCGTACTACATTGTCTTATCCCTGGGTCCTTTCATGCATTTCTCATTTAAAGTCCCAAACCCCGTCTTTCTATTCAATTAATAGGGATGGAGATTATGTTCTCGTAAATCTCATCTAAAGTCCCGCAACCCCTCCCATGTTTCGCTTCTAGGGATGGAGGATGCATGATGGCCCCAGGGTTATGTTGTGACTCTTTCAGGTTGCTGCAATCCAATCAGCTGTGACTCGTACCCCATGGTACTGTGTCCTTACACATTTGGGCAATCTTTCCTTTTCATTATTTATGTTTCATACCACCCTTCATTTTATTTTATTTTATTTGCTTTATTGCGGCAAGTGCTGTGGTGTGCGCTGAGTGACCACGGGGCTGCTCTTATCTGCACTTCCAGGAGCTGCGATGCTCTCAGGTGCCCTCCCATCGCCTCCTTTGGTCATTCATCATTGGGTGCGAGGAGATGGGCGGGTCTCTCCTCAGCGTCCCGCATCCGCCCGTCACACCAGAGGCTTCGGCGTCGGAATGTCGGGACTAGTCATGTGATCTTGGCTATCCAATAGGGGGCTTCGCCTGGCTTCAAATGAGCGGCTTCGGCCCAGACGTGCCTCCCTCATGATATGCCAGCGTGACGCTAGTTGGGCTTGTTGGACAAACACTGGGCATACTCACCTTGGCCATCTTTTGCAGTCCACTCCTACATTTTTGACACATCCTTACTGCTGGGTTTTGTGTGTCCTTGGGGCAATCCAGGTACACATACATTTTTTGTTCATGTTTCTACTGGGGTTGGGGGTGGTGACTTCTATTATTCATTTAGATTGAAACCCCTGCATTTTCCACCTGTCAGGTGGACATCTGCCCACCTGGAAATATGTCCATGGTCGTTGTTTTCCACTGGCCCCACTTCAGCTCCCGGTCTGCAGACCATTTGTTGGCCCATGTGCTCCGACTCGCACGCACATTTTGCACTCTGCAATTGAGTAAGTTGGTTGGAGCTGGATTAATTTTCATCTCTTTTTTTAGTTTCCCTTAGTTATTGGGTGATATGACCATAATTACACACTATATTTATGTCCTTTTGCAGATTTTACTCAATCATGCATCCGCCCCTGAAGATTGGCTGGTATGCCATGAAATGTGTCGGGCATACACAGATGCAACATGATTTTATTCTAGGACCCACCTTGGTTTTAATGTTTCCATTCGTGAAAGGATTGTATAGCAATGTGATTAAGTAGTCGCTTTACTGTGTTTTATGGTTTTCTGCATCATGCTTTATTATATATGTCTACTATTATGTATGCCTACTATTATGTATGTATGTTCAAATGCACGCTCTGCTGGGTGTTTTATACTAATAAACACATCCGTACTACATTGTCTTATCCCTGGGTCCTTTCATGCATTTCTCATTTAAAGTCCCAAACCCCGTCTTTCTATTCAATTAATAGGAATGGAGATTATGTTCTCATAAATCTCATCTAAAGTCCCGCAACCCCTCCCATGTTCTTGGAAATGTTGCAGTCTAAGGCAAGTCCCTCAGAGCCAACCCAGTTTACCTGCATACTTTGTCATTGTATTAGCCATTCGGTTAAAAATGCTCCCATGATTTTAGGTGGCTGAATTTAAAGCTATGACAGTATCTTAAGACACATGGGGCCTAAAATTTGAGTTTTTTGGGAGTCCATTCCCATAATGATGACCTGCTTTCTTGTAAATTAAAGAGGAACTGCAGTCTGCTCACATCATTTGTAATAAAAACATCTTTGCCATTCTGAAGCTTCCCTCCAACCACTTTGCATATAATTTTATATATACTGTGATTCTGTACTTGCCAAATATGCTGCACAAATCTCCCTTCACTGAGTCCCTACACAGCAGGACACCTCCAGCTTTGCAGCCCTGCAGCTCTCATTGGCCCTCTTATGACTCATCTCTTCTCCCTTCCTGACAAACCCTCAGGAGAGTGAGAGAGAGCTGTGCATGATGTCATAAGCCTAGGCTTTTTACTAGACAAGAAACAGGAAGTGGGCTGTATAAGGTATTTACTGGCAAAAAAAAATAAAAAAATGCTTTACTATCCAAAGTTAAAACAACAAGGGCAGAAGATTTAATAGATGGAAAGTTGAAAAAAAAAATGACTGAAGGTTGAAGGTCCGCTTTAAATGACTGAAATTTTTTCACTTTTTGATTCAGACTGCTGACTACAGAGGGAATTGACCACTGGCAAACAGAATTGTGGGCCATCCCATGATAACTCCTTGAACCACATGTTTTCCTAGCTTAGAATAACATACTCAGATAAGCACTGGGACCTTTGACTTGTAAGTGTAGTCGGAGGAAGGAAAGCTTCAAACAAACTCAATCTCTGTGGCTTGGTGGCTCTCACACAGCAAGGCACCCCTCGATGGGCACCCAAAAGTAGCTTAAACCATAAAAATACAGAAGGCAGCATCAGACCTAAACCAACTCAGAGTGCGAGATAATTGTATTTGATCTAAAATAAGTCATAAAAACAGCTAATGCATTTCAGCAGCAACACCACTCTCCATTCATCAGGGCTCAACACAGGATAAAACTTTGATGGGCTCAGAGAAACCAGTGACTTCATATGTCTGTATGGAATAATGAATAACAACCAAAGTTTGTGCCATGATTATAATGGTCATGATGTGAACAAGTAGAAGGTAACCAAATTGAGAGGATTACCCATGTTAGAACCACTATTCAACCCTCCTCGTGGAGGAGTGAAGACAGCATAATCAACACACAGTAGGTTTATCAGCAGATTACTAACACAGTGCACTGCAAAAAATTATCTGTTACATTATGTGATATGAATTACACATGCTGGGTTCACATATATGCAGGTCTGGTTTTGGTGAAGAGTCCAGTGCGGTTTCCATTCAGCGGTTCAGGTGTGAATTTGACACTGAAATCACACCTGAACCAGACTGAAAAAACACACAGGACCCTTTTAAAATTCGCACTGCAACTGGCCCGCATATATAGGAAGCCAGTCTGGTTTACATGTTATGCGAATTGGATGCTGTTTGATTTGCATATATGTGAACCGAGCCTTATAGTTAGCTAATATTTGTTTTCAGTGCATTATTGTAATTTGTATAAATGATGCTGTACTGCCTGTGAAGATGGTTCAGTGTGGTTTCCAATGTTGAACAATTCTGTTCATGAGACGCTACTTTTTATTTTTTTATTTTATTTTTTAATCTTCTTTCTTAAAGTTTTATGAAATGCGTTACAAAACCGAGCCTCTGGGCATTCCCACGAGACACTACCTTTAATCTTTTCAGAGGCGTTAAATGTACAGATCACTGACTAAATTGTAAGTCGGTGACTGCCAAATCCTAAATTCCTCAAATGTATCTTAAAACTGTGCTTTCAGACTGTGGATTTCTAACCCGGAGCTGGAACTTCCAAGAAATTATGTAATACTTGGCTCAGCGGAACTATTATCTAACCCCAGGCACTGTATAAATCACAGAGGACAATATTTGCTCGTGTTTTTGCATCAAGAATTATGTTTCAGAATCTCAACTTATTTCCTGTTTGCCTAAATATTTAGGCAAGTAGAGCTCCAACTTCAGTACAAATACACCATTTATTTTCCTCAAGTTCTTTATGCTGCCTTTCATATTAGTGCATGCTTTCACACATATGTTTTCTTTTAAACATTCCAGCCTATTTTTGGGACTTATCCAATTTGGGCTGTGTGCCAATTTTCATCATGTAGTCATTTCCTGTCCCAGCAGCCCCCACATAGTTCTAGATCTACATATGACTATATGATTGACTACATACTACATCAATGACATTTTACACTACTCGCACAAATAGTAAGTGGATTCATCAGCAGATTGGTATAATCAACCTTATTTGCCATCTACTAACACTAGAGGTGCGTATCTTCAGTGGTCTCACAATTAGATTATGATTATCATGGCAATGATTTGATTCTGCAATGCATCACGATTACTGCCCTTGGTTTTCATCAACAAATTCAAGAAGTCAGGAGAACTGAAGAATGGAGGAGTCTGGGGATAGGGAAGGAGGAATCCGTGAATAGGAAAAGAAGGATGGAGGAGTCTGGAAATAGGAACTAACGGATGGAAGAGTCCGGGGATAGAATTGAAGGCTGGAGGGGTCAAGGGATAAGAAATGAAAGATGGTGAAATCCATGAATAGACAATGGATGAGTCTGGGGATAGGGAAGGAGGAACCCATGAATAAGAAAGAAAGGATGGAAGAATCCTAGGATAAAAATGGAAGGCTGGAAGAGTCCAGGAATATTATTTAATAGAGGGGTCTGGGGGGGTGGGGGTATAGGAACTAAAGGATGGAGGGGTCCAGAAATAAGAATGGATGGGACCTCAGATTGTTCAGGGTTGTATAGGGTGGGGGTTGGAGACTGTGAATGGAGGTGGGGTGGGTGAGGGTGGTGGCTATGCAGTGGCCATTGGTTTAAATAGAGAGGTGGAAGAAGAATGGGCCGGGAGCTATGTCCGTCTGATGTGGAGTTTGGGTGATCTGGGGTTAGTGACTGGGAGACTTTTAAAACATATAGGGGGGTTGGGCGTGAGACAGTGGGGATTGAGGGGGGAGGAATGGATTGTGGAGGACATCAGGCAGTTTGACAGCCAGCTGGGGAATATGCTGTCATATCTGCTTTAAAAACAAAACAAAGTGGGCGCTCTATAAGTAGTTAGCAGCTAGCACTCAGTGAATATACAACCAAATACCCAGGGCTCCCTCTTTTCCTCCTCCAACCACCTTGGGAGCCCTCTCCTCTTCCAAGCAGCCACCCAGGGGGCCACTCCTTCTCCCCCAGCCACCCAGGGGCCCTCTCCTCCAAATGGCCACCCAGAGGCCATCTCCTTCTCCCTTAGCCACCCAGGGGTCCTCTCCTTCTCCCTTAGCCACCCAGGGGTCCTCTCCTTCTCCCTTAGCCACCCAGGGGTCCTCTCCTTCTCCCTTAGCCATCCAGGGGCCCTCTCCTCCAAATGGCCACCCAGGGATCATCTCCTCCAAATGGCCACCCTGGGATCCTCTCCTCCAAATGGCCACCCAGGGGCCCTCTCCTCCTTTAGCCATGCAGGGGTCTTCTCCTTCAGCCCCCCCCAGGGGTCCTCTCCTTCTCATTTAGCACCCCCCAGGTGTCCTCTCCTTCTCCTTTAGCGCCCCCCCAGGGGTCCTCTCCTTCTCCAAATGGCCACCCAGGGGTCTTTCCTCCAAATGCCCACCCAGGGATCCTCTCCTCCAAATGGCCACCTAGGGGTCCTCTTCTCCCTTAGCCCCCCCCCGGGTCCTCTTGTCCCTTAGCCCCCCCCCTGGGTCCTCTTCTCCCTTAGCCCCCCCCGGTCCTCTCCTCCCTTAGCCCCCCCTCGGGTCCTCTCCTCCCTTAGCCCCTTCCTCGGGTCCTCTCCTCCCTTAGCCCCCCCTCGGGTCCTCTCCTCCCTTAGCCCCCCTCGGGTCCTCTCCTCCCTTAGCCCCCCCTCGGGTCCTCTCCTCCCTTAGCCCCCCCCGATCCTCTCCTTCAGCCCACACCCAGGGGTCCTCTCCTTCAGCCCACACCCAGGGGTCCTCTCCTTCAGCCCAAACCCAGGGGTCCTCTTCTTCAGCCCACACCCAGGGGTCCTCTTCTTCAGCCCACACCCAGGGGTCCTCTTCTTCAGCCCACACCCAGAGGTCCTCTCCTCCCTTAGCCCCCCCCCCCCCCCCCCCGGGTCCTCTCCTTCTCCCTTAGCCCACACCCAGGGGTCCTCTCCTTCTCCCTTAGCCCACACCCAGGGGTCCTCTCCTTCTCCCTTAGCCCACACCCAGGGGTCCTCTCCTTCTCCCTTAGCCCACACCCAGGGGTCCTCTCCTTTTCCCTTAGCCCACACCCAGGGGTCCTCTCCTTCTCCTTTAGCCCTCCCACCCAGGGGTCCTCTCCTTCTCCTTTAGCCCTCCCACCCAGGGGTCCTCTCCTTCTCCTTTAGCCCTCCCACCCAGGGGTCCTCTCTTCCTCCAACCATCCTGGGCCCCCTTACCCCCTTTCGTCAGTAGACACCACATATACGTTATTTCACAAAGGTGATTATACCCCTCACATTTTTGTAAATATAATAAAATATCTTTTTGCGTGACAACATTGAAGAAATGACACTTTGCTACAATGTAAAGTAGTGAGTGTACAGCTTGTATAACAGTGTAAATTTGCTGTGTCCTCAAAATAACTCAACACACAGCCATTAATGTCTAAACCGCTGGCAACAAAAGTGAGTACACCCCTAGGTGAAAATGTCCAAATTGGGCCCAATTAGCCATTTTGCCTCCCCGGTGTCATGTGACTCGTTAGTGTTACAAGATCTTAGGTGTGAATGGGGAGCAGCTGTGTTAAATTTGGTGTTCTCACTCTCTCATACTGTTCACTGGAAGTTCAACATGGCACTTCATGGCAAATAACTCTCTGAGAATCTGAAAAAAAGAATTGTTGCTCTACATAAAGATGGCTTTGACAAAGCACTTCTATAGTGTGAAACGCGTCAACTTACCTGCATTTCCCCTGCATGTACCTATCCAGTGCTTTTAATATTTATGCTTCAATAAAGACTTTATACTTTACTTTCTGTGTGGGTGTGCTGCCGATCCGAAGTTTCTCTGTTCCATACATTTTCCATGATGCTTAGCTACACTGCAGAGTGCATGAGCATCATGGAAATTGTAGTTCCAAAACATCTGGGGTACCAAGGTTCGCTATCACTGGCCTAGACAATAAGAAGATTGCCAAGACCCTGAAACTGAGATGCAGCAAGATTAACTTATTTGGTTCAGATGGTGTCAAGTGTGTGTGGTGGAAACCAGGTGAGGAGTACAAAGACAAGTGTGTCTTGCCTACAGTCAAACATGGTGATCGGTGTGTCGTGGTCTGGTGCTGCATGAGTGCTGCCGGCACTGGGGAGCTACAGTTCATTGAGGGAACCATGAATGCCAACATGTACTGTGACATACTGAAGAAGAGCATGATCCCCTCCCTTCGGAGACTTTGCCGCAGGGCAGTATTCCAAAATAACGACCCCAAACACACCTCCAAGACGACCACTGCCTTGGTAAAGAAGCTAAGGCTTAAGGTGATGGACTGGCCAAGCATGTCTCCAGACCAAAAAACTATTGAGCATCTGGGGGGCATCCTCAAACGGAAGGTGGAGGAGCGCAAGGTCTCTAACATCCACCAGCTCCAAGATGTCATGGAGGAGTGGAAGAGGACTCCAACGGCAGCAAATTTACACTGTTATACAAGCTTTACACTTACTACTTTACATTGTTCCAAAGTGTCATTTCTTCAGTGTTGTCACATGAAAAGATATAATGACATATTTACAAAAATGTGAGGGGTATACTTACTTTTGTGAGATACTGTATGTGACCAGGCTGCAGAGTGATTAATCAGGGGCATGGTTACCTGCATGTTCCCGGACCAGGACAGAGATCTCTGGGGAGAAGGTGTACTGTGCAGTGTGCACTCATTGGCCATTGTCCCTGGATCAAAGCCAGCAGGATCCCAACCACTGCCACAAGCGTAGCAGCCCCAGGACTCGCAACAGCCAATCGCAGCAGAGTGAGCTGACAGACCGGGCAGCCACTTTCTACTAAAGCGGGGTTACTTCCACCGCCCGACTCCTCCAATCTTCAGTGTCCTCCCTGTGGCCCCCTCACCTGGCTCCACAAGCCTGGCTGCCGCCACTCTCTTCAACTGCAGTGCCAGCATGGACAGACCAAGCCGCCCTTCAGCTCTGGCCCCAGCCCTCCATGTCCCTGCCAACGTGTCCACAGTGTGGCTCCTCACGGACATTAAGATGAATGTGACAAGGGGGAGGAGCCACGATGACTTTTTTTTTTCCTTTTTAGTTTATAATAACAGACGTTATACTTACCTGCCCTGTGCAGTGGATTTACACATCTTGGGTCCCTCTTTAGTGCTCCTGGCCCCTCCCTCCTGGTGAGTGCCCCCACAGCAAGCAGATTGCTATGGGGGCACCTGAGCCAAGCTGCAACTCCCTGTGTCTATTCAGGCACGGAGCTGTGGCCCCGTCCCGCCCCGCCCCCTTTCTCTCCTCATTGGCTGACTGACTTTGACAGCAGCGGGAGCCAATAGCGCTGCTGTCTCAGCCAATGAGGGGAATACCGGGCAGCCATGACACTCCTTCAACAATGCTGGATGTAGATGGGGCTCAGGTAAGTATTAGAGGGGCTGAGGGGAGCTGCTGCACACTAAGGCCGCTTTCACAGAGGCGTGTCCGTGTACGGACTTCGCTTTGCGCAGCAGGGATTGCTCCGGTGATCCCTGCTAAGCTGGCGGATGACAGGTCCGTCTCTGTACACTGTGCAGGGACAGACCTGTCGGAGTTCGGCTATCCTCTATGGGGGATCGGATCCAATCCACCAGACTGATGTAAAATAGGGTTTCCATCCGTCTGAATTTAGCGGAATGGATCGGATGTCAGCGGACATGTCACCGCTGACATGCGTCGCTCCATATACCTGCATGGAGCATCCGTTTAGGTTCGCCTAAAAAGCTGACATGTGAAGGAGACCTAAGGATAGAATGCATTAAGATATAAAAAAAAAAAAAAACCTGTCTTTACAATTACTTTAACTTTGGCCCCTCTTCATGGCATCTGCATAGGCACAAGTGAGATGAGCCCAGCGCTCTTTGCCAATGATATGTTAATTTTCACCTGAGACCCCTTTCCTGATTTAAATACTCTACAAAATATTTTAGATGTGTTCCGTACCTGCTCTGGTCTCCGTGTAAATTATGATAAAAGCAAATTTTGCTCTTGCCCCTCACTCACTCTGCCTCTTTAACTCCGAGGTGGGACTTTCCCTCTGGCCCAACACTACATTGTCTACCTAGATATAAAAATAGGAAAGGACCCCTCCTCTCTACCATCTCAACTTTCCCAATTTGTTCAACAAAATCATAATGGAATTTAAGGAGTTTCCCTTATCTGTTATATCCTCTACAATCTCTTGCCCTCCTCCTGAAACACCAGCATATACACAGACTCAATAAAGCTATCACTTCTTTCATATGGTGCAAGAAAAAGCCATGGATTGTGCTCACAAAGCTGTATCTTCCGAAGAACGAGGGTGGGGCTAATTTACCTAATATTAGGATGCATAATCTATCATGTCTATTGCGGTATGGTTTAGACTGGCTCTCTAACTCCTCAACCTATGTTAACTTTGTTCTAGAAACATCTAGTCTTCCCCTATCACTTATCAGGCATTCTTCATACTAAACTTTGGTCCTTGCAACAAAACATTGTAATTGGGTACAGTGAGGGAAAAAAGTATTTGATCCCCTGCTGATTTTGTACGTTTGCCCACTGACAAAGAAATGATCAGGCTATAATTTTAATGGTAGCTTTATTTTTTATAGCTTAACAGTAAGAGGCAGAATAGCAACAAAAATATCCAGAAAAAACGTATTTCAAAAAAGTTATAAATTGATTTGCATTTTACCTTCAACCTTTTTTCTTATGAAAAGTAATTTTGTACAGAGAGGTCACATAGGTTGGAGCCCCGACCAAAATACAGCGTAAATATATTCAGCCTTAGCTTAAATATAAAAAGACTAGTGCACACAGAGGCAATGAAAAAAACGAATGAGCATATAAGTACTAAAATATTTCAAATGACTAAGAGGGCATCCGAGCCTGAGAACCCAATGCATACCGAAGGCTTAAAACGGAGACTAGCCCTAATCTTAATAGCTTACAATTCAAAAATAAAGAAGGGAAGAAGTAGAAAGAGAGGAGTAAGAGGGGGGACCTGGTTTTAACACTGGAACCTAGGTCCCAGAGGAGGAAAAAGAAAGAGTCAGAATAAAGAGAGGGAAACCCAGACAAAGAGCCTGCATTATCTCGAAACCAGGAATCCTGACCAGGGTGTAGAAAGAGAGCTCCTACAGTTCAATATTAACGCAATAAGCCCATGGCTCCCATACTTTTTTAAACCAAGGTACGGAGTCGTTAAGCCTACTTGCAAGGTGATCATTAAGCATAATCCAAGAGACCTTACGCCTGAACAAGGCAATGTGAACCGAGGAGCTCTTTAAGGAGCAAGCTATAGTAAGTTTAGCGGCTAATAGCAGAAAGTGAATAAACTGTTGTGTGGAACGAGAGACATCGGCAACTTTTTCATTTTAGTAGAGCAATACGGGGTAACTGCAGAACAGGTGTTTTCTGTGAGTTTCCGCATTATCACGAAGACTCTGTTCTAAAAGTCCCGAATTCTAGGACACTCCCACCTGGTATGAAGCATAGTTCCTAAAGATTGGCAGCCTCGAAAACAGGAAGGTGAGGTTGGAAATAGCCGTATGAGACGAACCAGGTTCATATACCATCTAGTGAGGACCTTGATACTCGCTTCCACCAGAGAGATATTTAATATGCCTTTATAGGCAGAGTGGAAAGAGGCATGCCAGTGGTACAGGTCATTCTCTGAAGCCAGATCCGAGTCCCACACCTGCATTGAAGGTAATTTGACAGAGGAATCAAGCCCAAGACCAAGTAGATAATAGAAATCCCTCCCCTCTGTCCATTATCCTGTGCACACCAACTCTCATAAGGAGCCACTCTAAAGTCTTTCAGCACCCCTGGGCCTAATGACCTTAGGAAATGGGAAATTTGAATAAATCTGAAGTTTTCTGACGTCAGCATTTTCAAACGTGACTTGCAATGTGCTAACATGAAAGTACCTCTAGGAGCAAGAAAGTGGCCTATGCGATATAAACCTTTTGTTGAGCCACCAGCGAAAAGATTATGGGTCCAGAATTAAACAGGTGGGCCAGTGGAGAGAAAGGTGAAACCAGGTTGGGATTGTGTGGGACTTGGTCAACGAGTTTGACAATGTAGGAACAAGGATGGGAAATCTGTTCCTTTCCAGTTTGCCATTTGAGATAATCTATTGGGACTTTATTGGTCACCGCCATCTCCATAGCTACCCATTCAGGTTTTTCACCCCGTGAATACACTGCTGATAGTTGAGCTATCTGGGCAGCTTGATAATAACGCATAAGATGCGGAAGGCCAAGACCACCCTTTGTTTTGTGAGCAAAGAGCACTTGTTTAGAGATTATGATTCTTGCCATTCCAAACAAAGCATATAATCTTAGATTGGAATCTTACCAGATCAAAACTCACTAACACTATTGGGAGAGAACGGAAAAAATATAATAAACGTGGCAAAAGTGTCATCTTCACTGAATAGACTTTACCCAACCAGGACAGACCATGTGTCATTCACCCCCCTAAGTCCTTTTTATAAAGAGGTGGGTAATTCTTCTTGTGGTCGCTATAGAGCAGGGATATGCAATTAGCGGACCTCCAGCTGTTGCAGAACTACAAGTTCCATGAGACATAGCAAGACTCTGACAGCCACAAGCATGACACCTAGAGACAGAGGCATGATGGGACTTGTAGCTTTGCAACAGCTGGAGGTCCGCTAATTGCGTATCCCTGCTATAGAGGGTGTTAAACGGACACCTAGGTAGGGGATAAAGTCAGATGTCCAATGAAACATAAATGCTGCTTGCAGCCAAGACTTAAAGTCCTGGGGAAGGTTACCATTCATCGCCACCGATTTTATTATCGTTAACACACAGACCTGAGATCCCCCCTGAACTTCTGTAACAAACTAAGTATCTTGGACAGGGAAATTAAGGGTGATGTAACAAACAATAGTAAATCGGCAAACCGGGCACATTTGTGAGATTGATTGCCACATTGCACAGCATGAATGTTCGGATCAGATCGTATTGCAATTGCCAGAGTTTCGATAACTATAGCGAATATAAGGGGAGAGAGTGGGTAGCCTTGTCTAGTCCCTCACTCAATGTGAATCGGGTCCGAATGAAACCCTTGCATATGCACTCTTGCCGTCTGCGATGCGTACAGCGATCTAAAAACCATAAGAAATTACTCACTAAATCCCCAGGTTCCAAGCAATTCAAACATATATGACCATGAGACGGAGTCAAATGCTTTTTCAAGATCGATAGAGAGCAACATGCCCTCTTGGTGGGGATCCCCTGACCACCCCAATTGCAAAACCGAAATTATATCAACCGCTCTCCGAATCTGGTCAGGTCCCAGTCTCCCAGGAATAAACCCTACCTGATCTATATGGACATAATTATTGATAAAAGAGGCCAATCTATTAGCCTGAATTTTGGTTAGAAGCTTCAGATCATTATTGAGCAACGAGATTGGCCTATAATTTTCCACTTCACCAGCATCTTTGCTAGGCTTGGGTATTACTGAAATATAGGCAGAATTCAGGTCCACATTCAGGGACTGACCAGCCTGAAGAAAGTTGAAAAAATGCTCAAGGCGTGGAGCTAAGGAGGTTGCAAACGTGTGTAGGGCTGCAACTAACAATTATTTTCATAATCGATTAGTTGGCCGATTTATTGTTTTGATTAATTGGATACAATTTTAAAAAATGTAATATGCCATTTTTTCGTTTATTTAAAATAATGATGAAAAACGGAGTGTTACGCTCAAACTGCATCACAACATAACTACTAAAGTAAATTCCTCATTCATAACAATGCAGTGAAGGGGCTGGCCCTAAAATGGGAGAGGGGACCGTACTGGAGGGTGGGAGGGAGTTGGCTAGTTTGGAGACCAGGCGTTAGAGGGAGTAGGTTGGGAGGGAGGGAGTTTGGAATAGAGGCATGTAGGACCGGAACTGGACCAGAGGGGGTTGCGATAGAAAGGGAGTTTGTTTGGACAGGGGACCAGACCCAAAAGGGGAGAGCGGGCTGGAGGAACTGGACCAGAGTGTGGGAAGGAGAAGCCTGTGTATTCCTCAAACTGACACCAATGATGGGGCACTATTCCCCCCCCCCCCCAGGAACACCAATGATGGGGCACTATTCCCCCACCCATGAACACTAATGATGGGGCACTATCCCCCCCCCAGGAACGCCAATGATGGGGCACTATCCCCCCTCCCAGGAACACAGATGATGGGGCACTATTTCCCCCCACCCCAGGAACACCAATGATGGGGCACTTCCCCCCCAGTAACACCAATGATGGGGCACTATTCCCCTTAGGAACACCAGTGATGGGGCACTATCCATCCCAGGAACACCAATGATGGGGCACTATCCACCCCCCCCAGGAACACCAATGTTGGGGCACTATTCCCCCCAGGAACACCAATGATGGGGCACTATCTCCCCCCAGAACACCAATGATGGAGCACTATCCCCCCCAGGAACACCAATGATGGGGCACTATCCCCCCCCCCAGAAATACTTATGATGGGGCACTTGTCATTGTATGAATGTTTTGCCACTGTAAGTAAGGAGCTACCTTATTGCAGCTCAGCGCTTACCGCTGCTTCTCTCCTCTCTCTCTCTCTCTACCTTTGAGGGCAGCAAAGTGGTGGGGCTGAGAATACACCGCTGACGTCAGCGAGGAGGAGAGAGGTGGATGTGCCCAGTCACATGAGCGCCGCTATGAGAAAGCAGCTTGTACACAGGGGATTATGTAACACTCGGATGGAGTTAGGACTGACAGGCAGGGAGGAAGGTGCGTGCAGACCAAGGAATCGATAATGAAAATCGTCAACAACGATTTTCATTATCGATTTTTTTCAATTTAATTGATTAATCGTTTCGGGCCTAAATGTGTGATAGTACTTATAGTGCCTTGCAAAAGTATTCACCCCCCTTGGCTTTTTACCTATTTTGTTACATTACAACCTTTGGTTCAATGTTTTTTTAATCTGAATTATATGTGATGGATCAGAACACAATAGTCTAAGTTGGTGAAGTAAAATCTGAAAAATATATACATAAAACTATTTTTCAGAAAAAAAAACTGATAATTGGCATGTGCGTATGTATTCAACCCCTTTGTTATGAAGCCCATAAAAAGCTCTGGTGCCAACAATTACCTTCAGAAGTTACATATTTAGTGAAATGATGTCCACCTGTGTGCAATCTAAGTGTCACATGATCTGTCATTACATATACACACCTTTTTGAAAGGCCCCAGAGGCTGCAACACCTAAGCAAGAGGCACCACTAACCAAACACTGCCATGAAGACCAAGGAACTCTCCAAACAAGTAAGGGACAATGTTGTTGAGAAGTACAAGTCAGGGTTAGGTTATAAAAAAAATATCCAAATCTTTGATGATCCCTAGGAGCACCATCAAATCTATCATAACCAAAGGGAAAAAACATGGCACAACAGCAAACTTGCCAAGAGACGGCTGCACACCAAAACTCACGGACCGGGCAAGGAGGGCATTGAGCAGAGAGGCAGCACAGAGACCTAAGGTAATCCTGGAGGAGCTGCAGAGTTCCACAGCAGAGACTGGAGTATCTGTACATAGGACGACAATAAGCCGTACGCTCCATAGAGTTGGGCTTTATGGCAGAGTGGCCAGAAGAAAGCCATTACTTTCAGCAAAAAACAAAATGGCACATTTTGAGTTTGCGAAAAGGCATGTAGGAGACTCCCAAATGTAAGGAAGGTGCTCTGGTCTGATGAGATTAAAATTGAACTTTTTGGCCATCAAAGAAAACGCTATGTCTGGCGCAAACCCAACACATCACATCACCCAAAGAACACCAGTGAAACATGGTGGTGGCAGCATCATGCTTTGGGGATGTTTTTCAGCAGTCGGGACTGGGAAACTGGTCAGGGTTGAGGGAAAGATGGATGGTGCTAAATACAGGGATATTCTTGTCTTCTCTGTACCACTCTGTGTGTGATTTGAGGCTAGGACAGAGATTCACCTTCCAGCAGGACAATGACCCCAAACACACTGCTAAAGCAACACTTGAGTGGTTTAAGGGGAAACATGTAAATGTGTTGGAATGGCCTAGTCAAAGCCCAGACCTCAATCCAATAGAAAATCGTGGTCAGACTTAAAGATTGCTGTTCATAAGCGCAAATCATCCAACTTGAAAGAGCTGGAGCAGTTTTGCAAGGAGGAATGGGCAAAAATCCCAGTGGCAAGATGTGGCAAGCTCATGGAGACTTATCCAAAGCGACTTGGAGCTGTGATAGCCGCAAAAGGTAGCTCTACAAAGTATTGACTTTAGGGGGGTGAATAGTTATGCACATTGACTTTTTCTGTTATTTTGTCCTATTTGTTGTCTGCTTCACAATAAAAAAAAAAAAAAAAAAAAAAATCTTCAACGTTGTAGGTATGTTCTGTAAATTAAATGATGCAAATCCTCAAACAATCCATGTTAATTCCAGGTTGTGAGGCAACAAAACAAGAAAAAAGCCGGGGGGGGGGGGGGGGGGGTGAATAATTTTGCAAGGCACTGTAGCTGAAAAACCATATGGCCCCAGTGCCGACGACTGGTTTAACTGTTTGATTATGCTTAAAATTTCTTGGATCGAAATTGGGGCATCCATCACCTCTTTATGCCCTGCTGTCAACATCAGGAGAGGTACTGACTGGAGAAAGGTCTGTAAGTCCTCTGGATCTTTAGAGGTTGAGGCCTTATAAAGAATGCTGTAGAAATTATGAAACTTTGGGAATGCTTTAAGGGGGTCTTGGGTATATGTGCTGGTAGAGCACCTAATTTTAGGGGGCGCCTCCTGCCGCACCCTGGGGGTAAGTTTAGATGTTAACATGGTACCCACTCGGTCTCTGTGTACATACAATTTAGCGGTGGACCAGCGTAGAGCTTTTTCAGTTCTGATTTGCATATTTGCGTTATGTCGGCGTGAAGGGGTTAATGATAGGATCAGAATCTCAGTATTGTTCACATATCGTCTCAGGTGTAAAAGTTTGCGGTTATTGGTATTTAATATAACTCTTTTCAATGAGTCCTCCAACCCTTGTGTCGCTTTCTCTTCACATACCATGCGAGAAAGCTTACCACTGTGCTTTGAATAGCATTGTCTTGCCTATGTTTTATATTGCAGCATTTGTCTTAAATCCTTTCATATTTGTATGCCATATATACATTTCTATTTTTTGTAGCCCATTTCTTTATGATGCTTTTCAAGATAGGGGTTATACTTACTGTGGTTATATGTCCTAAACTTCAAACATATTTTGAAAAGAAAAACTCACTATGCTTCTTACTAAATACCTTGGAGTGTCTACTTTCCAAAAATGGGTAGTTTTGGGGATGTTTGTACTGACTTGGCATTTTTGGGCAGAGATAGGCAGGCAGAACATCATTATTTCAAATAATTAAACCGCAGTTTATAGACTTTTTTTTAACTTTGACACAGACTAAATAATAAACAAAATTATGGTCTAAATTTATTAAGAAAAAATCATTTATTTGCAAAGTTTAAAGTGGTTGTAAAGGCTTAAGGTTTTTCACCTTAATGCATTCTCTGTGTTCATATTACCCCCAAGGTCCCCCTCATACCTACCTGAGCCTGATCTTGATCCAGCGCTGTGCCCGAGAGCAGTGGTACTCTTTCACCTCACAGAACAGAGGCTGCAGCGGGAATCTAATCCTGTTAAGAGTGAGCGGGGGCTGGGGGGGAAAGAAGGGGTGGAGTTGTAGGGGCGGAGGAACTGCATCATGCTGTCTGTGTCTAGGGATGCAGGCAGTATGGCTCGGGATCGTGCCTGTGGCCCCATGGCAAATGGATTGCAGTGGGGGCACTCGTTGAAGAGAAGGAGCCAGGAACGCCAACAGGGGACTCCAGAAAAGGAGCATCCGGCTGCTCTGTGCAAAACCATTCCCTCTGTCCCTTCCTCCTCATGTCACAGTTCTTTAACAATTCCTAGTTAGCAGCTGTGCAAATTCTGTGTAGAAATAGTCTTTATCTTCAGAAGTGGAGGACACATGCACAGTAAGTCTGCTTGGATACAAAGGCATCTCTTGGGAAACACAGAACTCCACAGCACTCTTCCCAAAGTGTACAAACAAGCACAAAATTCCACAAAGCCAACTATTGATAAAAAAAACCTTTATTTGTACTTATCAGGTAAAATAAAGTGGTACCTTGTTAACATGTTTCTGCCAATCCTGGCTTTGTATGTAGCAAAGGTGTTTGATCCATCTACTCCGAAAAAATAACCTTCCAATTTGGTGGAAGAGCATCTGGAAGCGGCTGGTTTGGAGCACCAATGCTTGGGAGCCAGAAGCACCTTAATAAATGCTTTCCTATTTTCGTCTCCCAGAAAAGTGAGCAGCACAGTAATGACATCACCATATCTGACTTCAAATATTCTAAGGCTAGCAATCAGAGGAAGCGGTACCTTAGATTCATACCATGGATATACATTTTTAAAGTTGTAGGCAAAGGAATGCTGAGGTACCTTTGCAGCCCTCAAGCTCATCCTAAAATGTCTCTGCTGACTTAACCGTAGAAGTGATCTGACCAGCTTGATAATTTCTACAGGCCAGTGATTTGCGATTCCTCCATCCCCCTGTGATTCCTGGGCCCTCCTGTGTTTCCATGGACTGCCAGAAGTCATGTCAAAATGGTGAGTTGGAGAAGATCAGGGAACATCCCTTCTCTGATCCACTCTAGAGCCATTGAGAGGCAAGTTTAATGGATCTTCTCTTGCAGGGAACTTACAGATGCAATTTATTTTTTTAAGGGACTCTTTATGTCCAGTATGGCAGATTAACAAAAAGCATCTTGGTCTCCTAAGGCCCCTTGCATATAGGGCGCCCTGGCTGCTGTGTGTTTAAAGTGACACTAAAGGTTATTTTTTTAAAAATAACAAACATATCATACTTACCTCCACTGTGCAGCTCGTTTTGCACAGAGTGGCCCCGAACCTGCTCTTCTGAGGTCGGCGCTCCTCTTGGCTCCTCCCCGCATCCGATAACTCCCTGGGAGAAGCGCTCTCCCGGGGGGGGGGGGGGTGTTACCTTATGGGCTCGCTCCCGAGTCCAGCATTCAGCGTCCATAGACGCCGAATGCAGGACCCTCCCCCGCCCCCCTGATGGCCGCATCATTGGATTTGATTGACAGGAGCGGGAGCCAATGGCTGCGCTGCTATCAATCTATCCAATCAACAGCCGAAAACCCCCTAGCAGAGAGGCGGCGCATCGAGGGTTCAGGTAAGTAAAACGGGGGGGCTCTGGTCACTGCCAGTGTTTTTTCACCTTAATGCATAGGATGCACAAACCTTTAACTCCTTTGTGCCTACGGGTAAAACTAATTTTAATGCCTAAGTACAATTTTGCAACTTTGACATGTGTTGGAAAACCGTACATATCATCACGACTACTTTGTGCATCCAGGTAGTTATACCTTGGTTTTTTTAGGACAAATTGGTGGTAATTTTTCAAATGGTGATTTTTTTTTTGCTCCTGCTCCTGACGATCGCAGTGATACCACATAACACACATCCACCTGCTGTGTGTTTAAATTCCATACTATGGTTTTTCGTGCATACTTTTTGCTATTAGGCCACTTGCACGCCCCTTGTGCAAGTGGCCTAATAGCAAAAAGTCTTTAGGAAACTCTGCCTTTTCAGTTATACAGTTATATATGTCTAAATCTGAAAATGTTTAGCTTGCATGGTGCAGTGGAGCTCTTTCTGCATTGTTCTTATATAAGCTGTCTTGTCCTTCAGCATGGTGTGAATGTTGGGTAGAACTCACGATTTTGAAAACTTTGTCTTGCTTTTTTAATTTCACCACATTGCTGTCCGCTTAACGCCTCATTCACAAGGACGATGAGGCTTGTATATCCTGAACTAGGCAGTTTTTTTACAGCGTCTCTAACTTTCAGGTGCAGCATGGTGCAGGCAGCCCATTGAATGCTGATAGGGCGCATGTTGGTTCGGGGCCACTCACCTGCACTTGTGTGCCTGTCAAATTATGAAGAGCTGTTGTGTTCATGCTGCCGATGTTTAATGATTGGCTTCATAAACGCAGCACCTGGAATTTAGAGTACGGAGTTTAGATTGTTTGGGCTATGCGGGCATTGTTGCCCCTGTAAGTGAAGCCTTATGGAAATGTATGTAGACCATTTTGCTTTTATTTTTGTGCTGTGTAAATTGTCCAGATAACAACGCTAAAAATTGATTACTTAATGCCAAATCTTTTTTTTTCTCACAGGAGGACCATTTTCTAGGATTTGGCCCAGATGAAGATGTTAAAACGCGCAGCCCTACAAAATTCCCCACAGGTACCTAAATTCATTAGATTTATTGTATAAAGCCCATTCACATATGTGCTCACTGTCAGCTTCATTAAAGTGTTTGTTAACCTAAAAAAATAGAAATAAAGATTCTGTTCCTTTTAAAGCATGTTATACAGCACAGTGCTTGCTGTTTAATTTGGCCCCCTGAATCACCTGAAATACCTGGCTGATCCTGCCAGTTTCTACCCTTCCCTCTGTAAACTGACCACGGTTTATCATGGCTGCCGAGCCCTGACACCGTGGTCAGTTTACGTGCCTTCATCATCCGCTCTCTCCTCCTCTGTGCTCTCCTCTGTCCTCCTCCCCTCCTCCATCCCTGCCTGCCAGCTCCTTGTCCGTGCCTGCCCCCTCTGCACCTGCTGCTCAAATTACTGGTAATTTCGTACAGTAGCTTCTCTGTTTATGTATGTAATGTCCTCCTGCGTCTGTGCCTTATATGAATTCTGAATGAACTCATAAGCATTTTGCCTTCAACATCCTCTTGTGTACCTAATCTTGTGGCTGACTTCTGTATTCAGGATTCTTGTGAAAGATCCTGGAATTGTTAAGTTCAAAACTCTTCTGTGTTAGTGTCATTGCAGCGCTGGGCTCCATGTAAGGAGTTCATGGGCACTGTGACCAGCACACAGTGGTAGGCATCAGGAGCCTTGGATCCCTGATGTCTCTTTAAAGGTGGACCTGCTTCCCACAAACGATACAAAAAGTAATAATAAAAAAAAAAATTTATATATAGATATATATATATATATATATATATATATATATATATATATATATCTATATATAAATCCCATCACCCTATATACAAAGTTGGAGGAGATGTTCCTGTGCAGTATGTACCTATTTTCTGCCCTAATTTAAATTAACGTAATTTTTAAGATTTTTTTTTTTTTAATATACAGAATTTCTGAGGCCCCTTTCACAGGATCAGCCCACAAAGATCCGTTTGTCTAGCAGATCCGAGCAGGCCACCCATTGACTTGTATAGGCAGGCCTGCCATCCGATCCGACAAGATCCGCTGAAAACAGACGCATGGCGATACGTTTTCCATCAGTCCAGCGGATCGGATGAAAACAGACATTCTGTCTGTTTTCATCCGATCTTCCATAAAGAACAGTGGGGCTCTGACAGGTCCGTCCCTGCACAGTGAGCAGAGACGGACCTGTCATCTGCCTGCTCAGCGGGAATCAACGGAGGCCTAATATTTGCCATTGTTGATGTTGGCATCATGTATAGCAATTGTTACACTATCGTTTGTTTAAACAAAAGATATTGCTTAACTTTCTCATTTTACATAAATATGTTGGCTATATCCTGCACTTTTGGCTTTGCCTAGCATTGTGCAAGGTTTAGCTTTAATAAAAGTTGATTGTACAGGTGGATTTTCTTTTTTGTATTTTTTTCAAGTAGGTTATGCTTTAAATATAATTAACAATTTCTAGTGATTAGCACTTCAGATCAAGTCAAGTCCCAGAACACAGCCGGCCATTCACAAAGCGCTGCGCGATAGGAAACGGGCAGTAAAGCCGCAAGGCTCCGCTGCCTGTTTCCCTTAGTTCGAATGGCGGCGCCGGGACCCGATCCGATGGACGGATCGGCATCGGGCGGCTGACATCACGGGCACCCTGGACAGGTAAGTGTGCTTATTAAAAGTCAGCAGCTACAGTGTTTGTAGCTGCTGACTTTTGATTTTTTTTTTCTCCTGGACCTCCGCTTTAAAAAAGAACCTACATTCTACTAATTATGGGACATTAACAATAGTGTACTTTGCTGTTACTAAGTTATAACTCATTGCACTTAAAAAAAAAAAAAAAAAAAAAAAAAATCAAATAAAGATCTTTCAAGAGCTGAGCAGTGCAATTTTGCATTTTTCTTTACCTAAAATAAATTATACTTGCCTGCTCTGTGCAATCTGTTACCCCCTTTTCTGGACTCTCTCTAGAGCCCTCTCACTCCCAAGCCGTACTTTGTACTTCCATAGATAAACACAGCATGGCTTGGCCACGCCCCCTGCTCCTTCCTCACAGGATTTGACTGACAGCAACAGGAGTCTGGCTCCTACTGTTGCCTGTGTCTCCTGTGAGACCAGAAAGAGAGAGCAGAGGTGATGCACCTGGGGACAGTGCTGGATCGATAAGAGGGCTTTCACCGAGCCGCGGGGGCCGTCGAGGGTAAAGTGGCGCTATTTTTAGTGCCGCTTACCGTCGTTTTAGCGGCCGCTATTCAACCGCTAGCAGGACGGTTTGCAAAGTGTATCTTTGTTGCTTGTGTCTGGCTGGCTGTTTTTTACCTGTATGATGGTGCACGACGGTGCTCCATTTCGCCTTGGTTCACCATGGCGCATGTGCGTTCGCAAGAGTGCCGCTGTGCTCAGAAGTTGTTGTTTGGTGGCCATGGCGCATGTGCATTCGCAAAAACGCCGTTATGCTCAGCAGCTGTTGTTTGGTAGCCATGGCGCACGTGCATTTGCTAAAGCGCAGCTGGACTTAGCAGTTGTTTGTTTGGCGGCCATGGCGCACGCGGCTTCGCTGCACATGAGCAGTAGCCTTTATCTGGGCGCACAAAGATTTGCATCGTATGTGAATACAGCCACGCCTGTTCGCCGGCACCGCACACATGCGTGCGCACACATGCACAGAACATTCGGGCGCACGCCCAGCTTGTTTAACTGCTTGCCGACCAGCCGCCATAATTTTACTGCGGCAGGATCGGCACGATCCCGTGAACTGTCGTAGCTATACGTCGGCTCGCGGGATCGGGATAGCAGGCACGCCTGCTGCACAGCAGGTGTGCCGATGCTTGTGGCCGACGTTCACGATGAACACAGAAGTGTGTGTGTGTAAACACACAAATCCCTGTTCTGTTCTGAGAGGAGTGACAGATCGTGTGTTCCTATTAGCTAGGAACCACATTCCGTCACTTCCTCTAGTCAGTCCCCTCCCCCTTCAGTTAGAATCACCCCTTTCCTGCCAGTGACATTTTTATAGTAATCAATGCATTTGTATAGCACTGATTGCTATATAAATGCCAATGGTCCCAAAAATGTGTCAAAAGTGTCTGATGTGTCCGCCATAATGTCACAGACCTGATAAAAATCGCAGATCGTCACCATTACTAGTAAAAAAAATAATAAAGATGCTATAAATCTATCCCTTATTTTGTAGACGCTATAACATTTGCGCAAACCAATCAATATAGTACACAATATAGTTTACTTTTTGTTATAATAAATATCCCACCTTTTTTTTTTAAAAAAGACAAATTTTTTCTCTGTTTAGGCCAATATGTATTCTTCTACATATTTTTGGTTAAAAAAAAAAAAATATGTAGAAGAATACATATTGGCCTAAACAGAGAAAAAATTTGTCTTTTTTGAAAAAAAAAGGTGGGATATTTATTATAACAAAAAGTAAACTATATTGTGTTTTTTTCAAAATTGTCGCACTATTTCTTTATAGCGCAAAAAATAAACTGCAGAGGCGATCAAATATCACCAAAAGAAAGCTCTATTTGTGGAAAAAAAAAGGACGTCAATATTGTTTGGGTGCAGCGTCGCCCGACCGCGCAATTGTCAGTTAAAACGACGCAGTGCCGAATCGCAAAAAATGGCCCGGTCATTCAGCAGCCAAATCTTCATGGGGCTGAAGTGGTTAAACTGTGTAGGCAAAGCATGCGGTGCTTCCACAAGGCAGCTGTGGGACACAGAGCAGGCTCTGAACAAACACTAGCAGCGGTTCATTTTTCCTTACCCGGGTTACGTGCGTCATCAAGTGTTGCTTGGCAGGCTAAAGGTTCTTAGCAGGATTGTTACACAGGGGCTTGGTGAGCCTTATTAAAGTGTCTCCCTTCTGAGGTGTTTTTATACTACACCCAAGTACTCTCTCTTTTTGTGCCTAGTAAATGTCTTCAAAAAAGGAGCAGGACAAACACTGTAGGGACTACTATGTCGTCGGTAGTTCCTGATGAACCTAGTCGTATTCTGAGTGTTGTATCCCCTGAAGGACCAGAGGCTTCCGGGCAGTCTGAGCCGCTGCACCTATCTGGTATTGTGCCTACAGTCAACGCTGCTGCTTCACCCTTTATAACCAAGGATGAACTGTCTTCAGCCCTAGCCGGGTTTTAGCACAAGATTGCTGGCATGATGGCCTCCATCCCGCAGGGTGGCAAGAAGCGTGACAGATCCCCCTCAGTGGAGCCTCCTAGTCTGGAGCAGGAATGGTTTGAGAATGGGGAAGAGCTAAAAGCTCAGGATTCAGTGGAGTACCCGGCAGATGAGTCTGCTTCCGAGCAATCTGGACAAGAAGATATCCAGTTGATATCTGCCTCTCAGTCGCAGAGGCTTTTGATACTAACTCTGACAGAAATGATTCGTTCCGCATTTAAGTTGCTTCTTACAGAGGTGACTGAGCCCCCTGATCCTTTTTCGGATCCCTGAGACCTCTTCAGGCCGCGCAGGCTTTTCCCCTGCACCCCCTGTTGGAACAGGTGATGTATGCTGTTTGGGAACATCCTGACAGGACTTTTGTTCCTCCTAAAAGGTTTTCCCTTTTATATTCCATGGATGAAAAGTTTGTTAAAAAATGGAGCATGCCAGCCTTAGATGCATCAGTCTCTTCCTTAAACAAGAACTTAACTTGTCTGGTAGATAACGCACCCGACTTGAAAGACCATGTTGACAAGAAATTGGAGTTATTAATAAGGGCTTCCTTTTCTTTGGCCAGTTCAGCTATTCAGCCAGCTGTTGCAACAGTTTGGTATTTGCCAGTCCGTAAAGGATCAGGTCAAACGGCCCGATAGGCCTAACCAGGAAGATGATCTGGCTGAAAGTAAGACAGATATTCCTCAAGTGCTGTGTTTTGCTGACGCCTTAAAGGATTCAATACAGCAGGTTTCTCGTTTGACTCTCTTGTCTGTTCATATGCGCAGACTTTTATGGCTTAAGAACTGGTCAGCCGAGCTTCCTTGTGAAAAGTTATTGGCAGGTTTCCCTTTTCATGGGGAATGTTTATTTGGTGATCATTTGGACAAATACCTGTATATCCAAAAGATTTCCGGAGGGAAGAGTTCTCTACTTCCTGTGTAGAAAAGCACCAGACGTCCCTCGTTTAAAACCTCAGGGACTGCTTCCTCAAATGTCTCGGCGTCAAGGTGGTTCCGCCGCCGCCAGGGGCAAACCGCAAGGCCAGGGCCAGAAAAAGCCCTTAGTCCAAAATTCTTCTAAACCCAGCACCAAGCCCTCCTTTTGAGGTGACGCCCCCACCCCATCGGGTGGGGGGAGGGCTGCTGCACTTTGCGGACATTTGGAGAACAACAATTCAGGACGAGTGGGTCACCTCAATTGTATCTCGCGGTTACAAGCTGGAGTTGCGGGGGTTCCCCCTCAGAGATTTTTAAGATCCAGCATTCCCTTGGATCCTCCAAAAAGAAACTTATTGCTTCAGGCACTACATCATCTAGGAGTGATTGTAGAGGTTCCTGTATTTGAAAGGGGCACAGGGTTTTACTCAAACCTGTTTACGGTTCAGAAACCAATCAGGGACACAAGGCCCAGTTTGGACCTAAGATCCCTGAACAAGTATCTATTGATACAGTCCTTTCAGTTGGAGTCTGTCCGCTCAGTAGTAACCTCACTCCAGAGGGGACACTTTCTAGCCTCCATCGATATAAAAAGCCGCATATTTACACGTACCTATCTTTCAGCCTCATCAGAGGTTTCTACGTTTTGCAGTAGAGGAACGTCGTTTTCAATTTGAGGCTCTACCCTTTGGGCTTGCTACAGCTCCTCGGGTGTTCACAAAGGTCCTAGAACCTGTACTGGGTCTTTTAAGAGCCCAAGGGATCCTGGTGCTCGGGTATCTGGACGACCTCCTGCTCAGAGATCACTCATTACAGGCTCTAGAACAGAGCATAATATACACAGTGCGGTATTTGAAAAGCTTAGACTGGATCATAAACACCAAAAAATCAGCCTTGAAACCAGCTCAAAGTCTAAAGTATTTAGGTCTGATCCTAGACACAGTCCAAGCAGGAGTATTCTTGCAACCTGTAAGGATCTGTGCCCTGAAGGTTCAGTTGCGTCAGACAAGGGGCACCAGACAACCCTCCATTTGGCTCTAAATGAGTCTTCTAGGGAGGATAGTATCCTCCTTCGAGGCAGTGCCCTATGCCCAGTTCCATTCCGGGCCTTTACAACAAGACATCTTGTTGGCTTGGAACAGAAGAGGAAAAGCCCTGGATTATCCAATGTGCTTATCTCCTTAGGCAAACTTAAGCCTAAACTGGTGGTTGCAGGATTAGAACCTGCGAAAGGGAAAATCCTTTCTCCTGGTAACTTGGAGAGTACTGACTACATATGCCAGTCTCCCAGGCTGGGGAGCAACCCTAGAAGGGCTCACAGCTCAGGGGAAATGGTCAGGGACAGAACAGATCCTGCCCATCAACGTCCTGGAATTACGGGCAGTACGTCTGGCCCTACGGTCCTGAGCGTTGGAGCTTCAGGACTGCCCTATCAGGGTTCAGTCCAACAATGCCACTGCAGTGGCCTATATAAACCACCAAGGCGGTACCAGGAGTCATTCAGCTCTGAAGGAGGTGAACCACATACTAGCCTGGGCAGAGGGACATGTGCCGATTTATATCGGCAGTCCATATCCCGGGAGTAGAGAACTGGAAGGCAGATTATCTCAGCCGCCAGCAGATCTGCCTGGGAGAATGGTCCCTACACCCAGAGGTGTTCCAGGAAATTTGCCAACGTTGGGGATGGCCAGAGGTCAACCTACTGGCATCCAGGTTCAACAACAAACTACAGCAGTTTGTGTCCCGAACAAGAAATCCTCTGGCAATTGGAGCAGATGCTCTGATAGTTCCATGGAGCCAGTACTCCCTGGTTTATGCTTTCCCTCCGATCCCTCTCCTTCCACATTTGTTGCACAGGATTCGGAGAGAGGGGATTCCAGTAGTTTCGGTGGCACCAGCCTGGCCCAGAAGGCCCTGGTTCTCAGAGATTGTGAGACTGACAATAGATGGGCCATGGACGCTTCTACGTCCTGATCTACTGTCTCAAGGTCCTATATTCCACCCCAATTTATAGTCCAATTTGACAGCATGGCTAATGAAGCCAGGGTGCTGAAGGACTGTGGCATCTTGGGACCAGTAGTGTCTACCCTAGTGAATGCTAGAAAAGCGATCACTAGGAAGATTTATCATAAGGTCTGGAAGACTTATATTGCTTGGTGTGAAGCCAGAAAATGGCATACTTGGAAATACGTGATTTGGAGAATTCCCTCTTTTCTACAGTCAGCTGTGGAAATCAAATTTGGCTTTGAGTACAATCAGAGGTCAAGTATCGGCCCTATCGGTATTCTTCCAAAGGCCTTTAGCCTCTCATTCACTGATCCGAACCTTTTATGCAGGGGGCAACTCGCTTGCTTCCCCCCATTAGGTCATCTTGGGTCCTTGGGACTTGAATTTAGTGCTGTCTATGTTACAGAAGCAACCATTTGAACCTATTAAGGAAATTCCATTGGACTTGCTGTCACACAAGCTAGCCTTCCTGATGGCCATCACCTTGGCTAGAAGGGTGTCGAAGTTGGCGGCCCTGTCATGCAGGGAATCATACTTGATCCTTCACCACGACAGGGTCGTGTTACGTCCTGTTCCATCCCTTTTGCCAAAAGTGGTGTCAGCTTTTCATTTAAATCAGGATATTATTATGCCTTTTTTCTCTCAGCCTCGTTGGCAGAAGAGAGACGATTGCATTCTTTGGACGTTGTCTGAGCACTCAAGGTTTATTTGTCTAGATCTGCGGAGATCCGAGGATCAGACTCTTTTTTTTTTTTCCTTTTACTAAAAGGACCCAAGAAGGGGCAGGCAGCTTCCAAGGCTTCCATTGCCAATTGGGTCTGTCATTTGATCATTCAGGCCTCTGAAACATAAAGCTCCTCCCTTTAGGAGGAGTGCTCATTCTACCAGGGGTGTAGGAACCTCCTGGGCTTTTTGCCATCAGGAATCTGTAGCTCAGATTTGTAAGGCTGCTATCTGGTCTTCAGTGGATACGTTCTCAAAATTTTATCAAGTGGATGTTCAAGCAGCCGAGGATTTGGCTTTCAGCCACAGTGTACTGCGGGCTGCCATATAAGTTCTGATGGCTATTGTTTGGCAGGGTGTCTCCCTCCCCTCAAGGTTATTGCTCTGGGACGTCCCAGAATTGAATGAATATTAGCCTGACTCTGTGTCCCATGATGTATGAAAAATAAAAATAGGATTTTTTCATCATACCTGTAAAATCCTTTTCTTTGAGTACATCATGGGACACAGAGATCCCTCCCCTCTTTTTTGAGGATTTAGTGCTTGCTACAAAACTGAAGTGCTTCCTGTGTGGGAGGGGTTATATAGGGGATCACTTCCTGTCTAAAGACCTTTGGTGTAGGGCCCATTCACCTGGAGATGGAATAAAACCCAGCAGGTAATGAATATTAGCCTGACTCTGTGTCCCATGATGTACTCAAAGAAAAGGATTTTACAGGTAAGTATGACGAAAAATTCCTATTTTTAAGTACACAATGGGAGCAGAGCATGTATGTAAAACAGAAACGTACTTAAAGTGAAGCAATACCTTTATTCACTTCTCAATGCATTTACTGCAATGCAATAGTAATTTACAGGCAAAACTGATTACCTGGGCAAGCTGGCCGACCCCAAAATCAGATAAACCGGGAGTAGTGCCATGTCAAGCTGACAAAGGTTTCACATAGACGCCAATGTTAAAAACCGGGAGCAGTGCTTTGTCAAGCTGACCAATATTTTCTATAGACGTGAGTGTGCGCAAAGTGAGGGTAGGTGAAGCGGGGTATGCCTGTATTCAGTTGACATTTGGGAAGTAGAGTTTAACCAGAGTCACTAAGGTGCATTCAAAGGGTACCTTTCAGGAGAAATAGTGACCTTGCTTATTCGCACGCCAAAGTGGCATGTCATGCTGTGACAGTGCTCACACCCCTCAATTTGCAGTCAAGTGTAGTGCCATGATACTTATGAAGAAAGCAAATGCAAATTTTATTTTTTCAGTTTGAAAGTAAAGTGTCTTGGAGAAATACTATGTGCACTCTTTCCCCCACCTCAGGCCACCCAATACTCTTGTTTTTTTCTTCAGAGACCTTCACACATTCCATATAAGTAATTTTTTTGGCTGTTTAGGAATAATGTTAGTTGTGTGGGCCATAAGGCCATAGCGAGTTATGTATTTCTTTCATACTGGGGAAGTGCGAGGATGGAAAGTGGAGAAGTCTGAAGGTGGGGGGTGGGAAAGGGATAAAAGAAAATAGTTATATAAAAAAAATGGGGAGGAAGGAACAGAAGCTTAGAAAAGTAGTGGGGTAAGAAGACCGAATTGAAGATCTAAAGTAATACGGGCCATGGGCTATAGAATGGTGGAAAGACATCCACAGTCCAGTATAAGTATGGTGGGGGGGGGGGGGGGAACAACAAGAAACTAGTTATAGTTCTGCCATATTCACTTATGGGGGATACTTCACAGTCCCTGTATAGTCTGCAAACCTTTTCAAGGCAGGATTCCAGCCTTGAGGGTAATAGATCTTGGCTACACCACAAGATCATCATGATCCATCACTGAAGGTGGTGAAAGCATATCTTTCATCCCTTGGAAGGCAGTTCATAATGGGAAAAGGGGGAGAACCCCCTCATGTCAAGGTTACATGAGGTGACTGTCACCCACTCTATCCTCTTTCTACAGGTGAATGAAAACCGAGGATGTAGAATTTACAGTCCTTGCCCTGTTATCAAACCTACCTCATGGGGAACTTGATTTGGGTGGCCTTCAGTAATTTTTATGCCTAACGCCGAACCAGGTTTTGCATCCTCTTGGGTGGTACAGTGCAGGGTCTACAATATCAACGGTGTGTGGTAAAGTGACTGATTTCAAAGTGCAAAATACAAAATGAATAATGTTGAGACACTACAGTAATTCTTCTGTAATCAGATCAAAAAGGAAAAATGTACTGGTAAAGGTAGCAGTGCACATGCAAATGAATAAATGAACAGAAATAGATCAATACTGTAAACAATAGCCACAGTGGGTTGTAAAGTGACTGATTTCAAAGTGCAAATTAATAATGTTGAGACACTACAATAATTCTTCTATAAAATGAGTGCAAATATAAATGGGCAAAATGCAAAATAAACTCTGCAAAACCAGCAGACATTCTCTCAGTGCAAAGTGCAAATAAGTTTGTGCAAAACGGCAATAGAGTCCTTTCTTCTTTGTGCAAAGAACATCAAGGTGCAAACAAAAGGTGCCAAGGAATAATAAACTCCTCTTCGTGCAGAAACACACACTGGTAGCAATGGCCTCTTACCTTGCGGTAATGAGGTAACCGCATGTGTATACAAATCTGTAAGATTTACTTCTTCCTTCTACCATAGTACTGGGCAACTGTGGATCTAGAGATGTCTTTGTCTCTCAGTGGATGCAAGGGAGATATCAGAAAAGAGAGGGGGTCCGGATTGTGTAGTATTTTAAATAAACGTAGCTTTTATTGATAAAAACAGTGGGGGTACTCACATTCAATCATAAGACAATGGACAGAACTCCATGAGCTGCGAGCTCGTTTGCCAGCATCAATACAGGTGCCTTTCCGTCCCTACGCGTGGTGTCACGGTCACGTGACTTCATCATGTTTCCCATGATGAAGTCGCATTCTACATCCTCAGTTTTCATACATCTGTAGAAAGAGGACAGAGTGGGTGACAGTCACCTCATGTTAGAGCTGCACGATTCTGGCTAAAATGAGAATCACGATTTTTTTGCTTAGAGGATAGATCACGATTCTCTCACGATTCTCGCGGAGTAACATCATCTTTCACATTAAAACAAAAAAAATTGTGCTAACTTTACTGTTTGTTTTTTTTTTATTTATTGAAGTGTATTTTTTCCCAAAAAAATTGCATTTGAAAGACCGCTGGGCAAATACAGTTTGACATAAAATATTGCAGCAATTGCCATTTTATTCCCTAGGGTCTCTGCTAAAAAAAAAAAAAAAAAAATATATATATATATATATATATATATATATATATATATATATATATATATATATATATATATATATATATTCTCTAATGTTTGGGGGTTCCAAGTAATTTTTTTTAGCAAAAAATATTGATTTTAACTTAAGAAAAAAGTGTCAGAAAAAGATTTAGACTTTAAGTGGTTAAACTTCCTGCATTTACACGTTGTTTAAAGCTTGGCAGATTGCCTGGGTTATTTGTTTACACAGAGAAGTTTATCCCTTTGATCTAAGAAGGAAGTTAGATACAATGTTTCAAGTTCTAAACTTGGCAGACTGCCTGGATGTTTTCCTGTGACAGCTGAGTGAACAGATAATCTCTCCACTTGTTTATATGAAAGAATCAGCGAACTCATCAGGGGAGGTGAATCGAGATCACGATTTTTTAACGATTAATTGTGCAGCTCTACCTCATGTATATAAAGAAACGTGATTTTGCGCTAACCATACAAAAAATAAAAAAATTGTGCTGCTGCTCGTGTTAGTCCATAAATACAAAAGACCCAAAAAATAAATAGTAAATAGTGTAACCAGCGCGCATCATATCTTAGTGTGTATTAAATATAAGTGATCCCCATAGTTATGACTACTATTGGTATGCCACACTTAAAGCCATTTCAATCCGGCCAAAACTCATGAAAAACGTTATTACTATAGACATATATTAAAAAAATCGTGAAATTGACTTATTTTTCTATATTAGGAACATTTAAATCCTATACTCACACCACGTGTTCAACAGTGAAACAAAACATGTGTTATTAATTACAATGTTACTTATGAAAATCAATCCGCAACAATGTAGTGAGCACCCTGAAACATGTGTTGCTAGTAACAATGTTACTTGTGAATATCAATTCGCAACAATGTGGTGAACACCATACATATCTAAATTAGTGCTAAAAATGTTTATCAGTGGGACACTTATTCCCCTTGAACATCTTAGATGTAGAAACAATGATCAGTCCTTGATGGAAATATGCTAGGTTGATATTAGCACCAATCTTCTTTATAGAAAGAGACACACCGATATTTCTCCTTTTCACAAATATGGTAAAAAAGGCCGCTTACCGGATCAGATGGATCTCAGGTTAGTGAGATCAAATGAGCATGTTGCATTAGCCTGCCGGCCTTAGATTATCACCTGTGCGTTTTCCTTGGAGATTTCCTCAGCCACTGTGCTCCAATTCACAGGCAGATCTGGGCATTTTCCTGGGAGATTTCCTCAGCCACTGCGCTCCCATACACAGGCAGATCTATCCTCACTGATACAATGTATCCGGTTTCAAAATATTAGTTCATCCATACAGAAGATACACCTCAGTGGGAATAAAATGAAAAGGGCTCCATAGTGCAAATGTGTTTCATAGATTTATTCAAAATCTCTTTCACAGTCACTTTAAAACAATTCTTTCCACTGCAAATAATGCAGTTTCCCCTGCAGATGTCTCCGTTCCCAGTGGAAGCCTGTTTAGGGGAAACGCGTCGGGTGGAGCTAGAAGCTGTGACGCCATTACGTTTGTCTGGTCTTTCTCCATGCAGTCAGCCGGTTTGCTCCCGCTCTGCATGCATGCTGATTTTTAGCTAATTTTTATCTGGTTCCCATTTTTTATCTGAGTTCCGTTTGGTGTATACTTGGGAGTTTTTTTGAAAGAGATTTTGAATAAATCTATGAAACACATTTGCACTATGGAGCCCTTTTCGTTTTATTCCCACTGAGGTGTATCTTCTGTATTGATGAACTAATATTTTGAAACCGGATACATTGTATCAGTGAGGATAGATCTGCCTGTGTATGGGAGCGCAGTGGCTGAGGAAATCTCCCAGGAAAACGCCCAGATCTTCTGATCTCACTAACCTGAGATCCATCTGATCCGGTAAGCAGCCTTTTTTACCATATTTGTGAAAAGGAGAAATATCGGTGTGTCTCTTTCTATAAAGAAGATTGGTGCTAATATCAACCTAGCATATTTCCATCAAGGACTGATCATTGTTTCTACATCTAAGATGTTCAAGGGGAATAAGTGTCCCACTGATAAACATTTTTAGCACTAATTTAGATATGTATGGTGTTCACCACATTGTTGCGAATTGATATTCACAAGTAACATTGTTACTAGCAACACATGTTTCAGGGTGCTCACTACATTGTTGCGGATTGATTTTCATAAGTAACATTGTAATTAATAACACATGTTTTGTTTCACTGTTGAACACGTGGTGTGAGTATAGGATTTAAATGTTCCTAATATAGAAAAATAAGTCAATTTCACGATTTTTTTAATATATGTCTATAGTAATAACGTTTTTCATGAGTTTTGGCCGGATTGAAATGGCTTTAAGTGTGGCATACCAATAGTAGTCACCTCATGTAACCTTGACATGAGGGGGTTCTCCCCCTTTTCTTGTAGTGTCTCAACATTATTCATTGTGCATTTTGCACTTTGAAATCAGTCACTATACCACACACCGTGGATATTGTTTACACTATTGATCTATTTCTGTTCATTTATTTATTTGTATGTGTACTGCTACCTTTATCAGTACATTTTCCCTTTTTTTGATCTGATTACTTGGTTCTCCTTTAAACAGCGCAACACCAGCTCCCATTTGTTTTAATATTCTTACGGGCATTGATTGACCCTTATTCGGTGCTTGCAGCAGTTTTTCATATACCTTTCACTTTCCACACAGTAGCGCAGGAATATATATACACTTTATTACAGAGCAGGGTCTGCCATCATAACAGAGGTTGTGGGGAGTCAGTGGAGTATGAAATGGACAGAGCACCTGATGAAGTGTGCAAGTGGATTCCTGCAAGAATAAAAGGGATGCCCAGTGTAGCATCAATCTAGGTTCGGATGGACCCATCCCGTATGGAGTTTGGCTTCATTAGTGTAGGGGTTGGTGAAATGTTCTTCCCTCTGAGAGGGAGTGCTATTTCTGTTGAGGGAGTTTTGTCTATTGTTTCAACATGGGGTGATTTGGCGATGACCTCCTTCGCTTTGATGTCTAATTCAACAGGTGGCCCCAGCGGTATGAGCTGCAGCTGAGGTCTCCGTTGTCTTCTTATGGAGAGGCTATGGCTAGCATTGTTAAAGTGATATTTTTAAAGGCAATTTTTTTTCTTTATAAATAAACATACTTCTTTGCAGTGGTTTTGCACAGAGCAGCCCCAATCCGCCTCTTCTCGGGTCCCGCGCTTGTGCTCCTGGCCCCTCCCTTTTGCTGAGTGCCGCTAGAGCAAGCAGCTTGCTAAGGGGGCACCCAAGCAGGCTCGCTCCCAAGCCACTGCTCTGCCTGTCTATTCACACAGAACCGTGGCTCGGCCCTGTCCCCTCTCTCTTAATGGCTCAATGGCTGTGATTGACAGCAGCAGGAGCCTGTGGCTCCCGCTGCCTACTCAGCCAGTGAGGAGGGAGAGTCCCGGAGAGCTGAGGCTCTCATGCACATCGCTGGATCGCAATGGGGATCAGGTAAGTATTGGAGGAGCTGGGGGGCTGCTGCACATACATTTTTTTTTACTTTCATACATGAAATGCATTAAGGGAAAAGAACCTTGAGCCTTTAGAACCACTTTAAATACTTCCGGATCGCCGAACACTGATATAGGTCCTTACTTTGAAGGAGGATATCGTTGTTATGGCAGCAGCTAGCTGCCATAACCCCAGTATCCTCTTGTTCGGCCGGCGGTTCGCTACAAGGTAAAAGTGGTCTCTGCGACGGATTCGCTGCGGGTTCACTTTTATCGGCGGCGGCAGAGGGCCCCCCCCATCACGCTCCAGTGCCCTCTGCCGCTTACCGAGGCCGTCGGCAGCGGCGGAGGCGCTCGGGTCCCCTCTGTGGCTGGGCATGGAGACAAGTGAGGGGAAGATGGTCCCCACCCGTCTCCATGACATTGCAGGGTGCAAGCAACGTCAAAACGTCACTTCCACCCATAGCTCTTAAAGGGACATTTTTTTAAAATCCTTTTTTTTTAATGAAAATTTTTTTTTTTTTTTTTTATTGCATTTTAGTCTAAATATGAGATCTGAGGTCTTTTTGACCCCAGATCTCATATTTAAGAGGTCCTGTCATGCTTCTTTTTAATTATATTTTTACATTCCTTGTAATAGGAATAAAAGTGACACAATTAAAAAAAAAAAAAAAAACTGTGTAAAAGAAAAAAAAGTGTATTTTTTCCAAAAAAAGTGCGCTTGTAAGACCAGTGCGCAAATACAGTGTGACAAAGTATTGCAACGACCGCCGCTTTATTCTCTAGGATGTTTGGGGGTTCTAATTAATTTTCTAACAAAAACAACTTGTAAACAACACATCTACAAAAGAGACTTGGTCCTTAAGTGGTTAAGCTCCAGCTATTTTCCACCTGCGCTTTTACCTTTGCATTACATGGTAATTAGCACAGCTAAATATGGTGATGACAGTGATACATTCAGACTGTTTTTACCGCGTTTTTGTACAGGTCACCAATGTAAAAAGCAGAAAAATTTTCTTTTTTGAGCGTGAGGCATTTTTCAGGCATTTTACTTCAGGAGACAAAACGCTCAGATGTGAACAGGTGCCACTGAAATGAATGGGATTTTACTTGTTGGGTGTTTTTCAGGCATTTTATGATGGTGTGAATGCAGCCTCAGAGTGGTGTTCTAGGAAGTGTTAGGACTGTGCTCGACCTTCCCCCTGCTATTTTGGCAATAAGGAGAACGGCAGGTGTTGTGTCGCTCTAATACAGCTGATATTGCTTGCCCATAGGTAAACTACTGTGAGTCATCCAAGGAGAAAAAAGTGTTGCAGGATCACTAAGTTAAAACCAAGGGGGAAAGTCTGGAAAAAAAAGAAACCTTATTCAGCCACTATATTTAAGGACTGAAAAACTGAAATATTTATCATAATTTTAGTATAGGCCACAGGGCTTGTAATTCTAGACCATGGGTTATATACACACTACCTTCAGGTGATTGGACGCTGGCAAAAACATTGCTGGAACATGCTTATATAACCCCACCCACTCTGAGGCACCAGTTTTTTTTGCTAGTGTTCTTAGGTGATGGACCTCTTCCCTGTGGAAGTTTTCTCTTTTTTGACCAATCCTTTTTTCTTTCGTCTGATTCCTAGTGCCTATGGCTTTCTAGCAGTTTCCAGTTCAGTAATCCTCTGTGTCTACCTTGGGGATCATGCCCAGACTCCACTGCGTGGGGCTGGCCTGTAATATTTTTCTTTGTGTGGTGAATCCTGTGTTGGGTGATTACCTTGGCAAGTTGTTGCAACAAATGTAGTTAGCCGCAGCATGATCTACAGATCCAAGGCAGTGGTCCGTCCCTATGATTCCCAGACCCTGAAGACCTGTTTGCGATATGCCCATTGAGACAGGTGAAGTCTGGACCCACTGGTACAGCAACATAAATAAGGTAAGACCTTTTTGGCACCAGGGACTGGCTGCGTGGAAAAAAATTATGCCAAGGCTCGGGGGAGTTCAACTCGCCATAATGCAGAATCAGGGGGAGCCATGAGTGTGTCACTTTCCACGTCGCCTGTCACCAGATGCAGATTGTCATATACCACGTCGCCTGCCACCAGATGCAGATTGTCATATACCATGTTGCCTGCCACCAGATGCAGATTGTCACGTCTCCTGCCTTCAGATGCAGCTTGTCACTTCACCTGCCACCAGATGCGGATTGTTATATGCCTCATCGCCTGCCATCAGATGCATCTTGTCACATCACCTGCCACCAGATGCAGCTTGTCACCTCGCCTGCCACCAGATGCACCTTGTCATTTGCCACATTGCCTGCCACCAGATGCAGCGTGTCACCTCGCCTGCCACCAGATGCACCTTGTCACTTTCCACGTTGCCTGCCACCAGATGCAGCGTGTCACTTGCCACGTGGCCTGCCACCAGATGCGGATTGTCACAGTACCTGCCTTCAGATGCAGCTTGTCATGTCACCTGCCTTCAGATGCAGCTTGTCACGTCACCTGCCATCAGATGCAGTGTGTCACTTGCCATGTCGCCTGCCACCAGATGCAGCGTGTCACTTGCCACGTTGCCTGCCACCAGATGCAGATTGTCACTTGCCACCAGTTTCAGCTTGTCACATCACATGCCACCAGATGCAGCTTGTCAGTTGCCACGTCGCCTGCTACCAGATGCAGCTTGTCAGTTGCCACGTTGCCTGCCACCAGATGCAGCTTGTCAGTTGCCACATTGCCTGCCACCAGATGCAGCTTGTCAGTTGCCATGTTGCCTGCCACCAGATGCAGCTTGTCAGTTGCCACGTCGCCTGCTACCAGATGCAGCTTGTCAGTTGCCAGGTTGCCTGCCACCAGATGCAGCTTGTCAGCTGCCACGTTGCCTGCCACCAGATGCAGCTTGTCAGCTGCCACGTCGCCTGCCACCAGATGCAGCTTGTCAGTTGCCACGTCGCCTGCCACCAGATGCAGCTTATCAGTTGTCTCGTTGTCTGCGCCTGCCACCAGATGCAGCTTGTCAGTTGCCATGTCGCCTGCCACCAGATGCAGCTTGTCAGTTGCCACGTCGCCTGCCACCAGATGCAGCTTGTCAGCTGCCACGTTGCCTGCCACCAGATGCAGCTTGTCAGTTGTCACGTTGCCTGCCACCAGATGCAGCTTGTCAGCTGCCACGTTGCCTGCCACCAGATGCAGCTTGTCAGTTACCGCGTTGCCTGCCACCAGATGCAGCTTGTCAGTTGCCACCAGATGCAGCGTGTCTCTTGCCACATCACCTGCCACCAGATGCAGATTGTCACTTGCCATGTCTCCTGCCACCAGATGCAGAATGTCACTTGCCATGTCACCTGCTACCAGATGCAGATTGTCACTTTCCTGCCACCAGCTGAAGCTTCCCAATTTTTCCTGCAACCAAAAAATATCAGATGCATCTTGTCCCGTTTTAAATGTAAAGGCAATTTGTTGACTGGCAACAGTGACCGCAGAGAAAGGCTTCTGGCAGTCTCTCCCCGGCGTTACAGCGTCCGAGGGTGAACTGGCACATGTGCATTGGCTGGGTCCCAGAGTGAAAGCAGGCAGTGAGCGATATGATCTCTCTGCTCGCCCGCAGCTACACATAACAGAGCAGCCTTTGCGGTTCGGCTGTAGAGAGGCCGCAGCCTGGTGGTTGGAAACCCCCGCTCCTAGACCATTTCCAAACAATACCAAAACTGAAGTGCTTGGAAAGTGGATGCATAGGCGCATAAAAAGGAGTTATTAATTTATTATGATCTCTTTGTACTCGTCTCTAATGCATTTGACACTGTAAGTAATTTTTTTTTATTACAATTTAAAACTTCTGCCTGCCTTATCTGCAGATGGCATGCACAACCTATTTACTACACTTCTTCCTGCTTTCTGCTACAGAACCACAGGGGACATGGTCAGCACCTGCGTAGTAATGGCTCCTGCGTATCAGGCATGCAACCCACATATCTTTCATTTCCATTGTGTTAGTACCCCACAGGAGATCCCCGCAATTAAAGCGTACCTATGGTCAAAATGTAAAACCTATATATTTCCACATTGTACTTCAATTATTTATAGCCTACACTTGGACAACCTTTTACTGAAGGACTCCTCTGCCGTGCCATTTGTTTCCGACGTTCAGGACCATTCAGTTCCTTTGAATATTTGGCTGGTTAATCAACTTTCCAAAGTCTGCTGTCCAGCTGTGTCTCATTTTGAACACAGCCCAAGCCAGAATCTTCTTCCCTCCAGGCAAGATTGCCTCTTTAAGGCCCCAAACACTGACCCTCAGATTCAAGAGGCACCCCTCAGTTTGCTTTTTGCTTCAGGGTTCTGGGTTTAATGGTGGCCTACTTTGAGGCAGTACCTTTTTTACAGTTTTATTCCAGGACTCTTCAACTCAACATGCTCCTGGCAAAAGGCAAACAGATCCATTCTCTGAACTGTCCTATGCTTCTATCCAGTCGGACAAAGCTCTCCCTAGCAACAACACTGGACCCTCTTTTGGAAGGTCACCCAGTCAGGGTTCAGTCGGACAGTTCCACAACAGTGGCCTACATAAACCTTCAGGATGGCACCAGTAGTCAAGCTACCCTAAGAAAATCAATATTGATCCTCTTCTAGGGGGAATTTCACCTTTTGGGGAAATTCCACCCAACCGGGGAAGTCGGGAGTGGCGATGGGGACCCGAGAAGAGGAGGCCATTGCAAAGAGCAGGTAAGTATAACATTTTTGTTATTTAAAAAAAAAAAAATGACCTTTAGTATTACTTTAATCCTTTTGCTGCCATGACATTCCATACATCAGCAGCAGCGGAGTTTTCACATACACTTTTGGCTGCTACAGCCATTCGATCACTTCCACACAGCCTGGTAACAGTTGAGGTAAGAAACATTGGCGAATGGACGTTTGCTGATCTCCCCTTCCTACTAAGAACCCCGAAGCAATGAGTAAAACCTCACTTCCGGGTCCAGCTGTCCCTTTTCCCATCCGGAAAGTGACAGCCTGGAAGAAGCTAATGGAGGGCATGTGAGACGTCAAGATTTTAAAAGACCCCTGATGTCTCATCAAAGGGAACATGCCACCAAAAAAAAAGTATCACATAGGTGATTCAAAATTAGGTTTTGTAAGGGGGGGGGGGAGTGTTACACCCAAGCACTCCACAAATCACCGTGCATGCCAGAGTGAGAGAAATAATTGTAGGCCCATTATTCATGGTGAACTCTAAACTGATAAGCTTTAAATCACCACCTGTGGAAAATTTAATGTACTGAAGTTTGTCGCTGTACTATGGGCACACACAATTAAGCCTTGGCATGTTGGGTATCTTGGCGTAACCTCATCTTTTATATTTTACCAAAAATTGGGTAATAGTGTTTATGTGCCCTAAAATAAACATTAGTACATTTTTTTACCGAAATGTTGTGCTTGTTAAACCGTTGCGCTAATAATATGTTACATAAAAAAAAATTAACCACCACGGTTTTATTCTCCCAGGGTGTCTGCTCTAAAGTAATATATCTTCTTCTTTTTTTCTTTTTTTTGGGGGGGGGGGGGGGGGGTGTTTAAGTGATCTATAGGCCTAAAATGTAAAGTTAAACATATGCAAAAATGGCTTTATCCATTTGTTTCCAAAAAACGTCTTGGTTCATTCTCTAATTGGGACCTTTTTGTAAGGTGTTGCTTGTGTAAATCCCCAAATTTGACCTCCTGTGTTGACCTGTAAGATCTGAATCTGGTGCTTTCGGTACTCGAGACAGAACCCCCCCCCTGGAAATCCTTCTGGAAGATTCACCATATATTCAGGTTATCGGAGTGTACCTGGCAGACCTTGCCTCCATTTGCCAATCAGGGACATCCTGCATTTTACTCCACTGTTGCTAGGTCACACTGAGAGAAAGGGTACTCCCTTTCCATAACAAAGCTCATTCCACCAGGTCTATTGGTGTCTCTTGGGCTATTCAGCATCAATCATCTGCTTCCCAGATTTGCAAGGGTCACCTGGTTCTCT
Organism: Aquarana catesbeiana; assembly: GCF_042186555.1. Lineage (NCBI taxonomy): Eukaryota > Metazoa > Chordata > Amphibia > Anura > Ranidae > Aquarana > Aquarana catesbeiana. The sequence goes on along the minus strand of NC_133333.1, from coordinate 113,044,536 downwards.
GTTTACACTTTCTTCAAGTTTTATCAGATGGATGTTCATGTCTGGGCTGATTTGAGCTCTAAGGTGCTTCAAGCTGTCTAATAAATGTTTATGGGCTCTTACACTTGTTTTTTGTTGGACTTTTTGGCAGTTTTATTTGCTATGTTGTTGCCCACCGCCTGCTTGGGAACATCCCATGGTCTGTGGATACAAGTCTGTACTGTATGATTAAGATAAAGTTAATTTTTAACTTGCCCGTAAACACCTTATCTTGGAGTACAGTATAAGACACAGGACCCTCCCCTCTGTCCCCTGTAATCATTCCTTATTGATTGAAAAGAAAAACGGGAAAACACCTGGAGTCTCCTTGAGTGGGTACAGTTATGAGTGTGTCCCTAGGGGCCTTCCTATCTTTTTTTTTTTTTTGCCAGTGTCCATTCTCCTGAAAATAGCCTGCATATAACTCATGATCTGTGAATACAATCCCCTGTCCTATTCTGTACTCTAAGATAAGACATTTTACAGATAAGTCAGAATTCCCTTTTTTCTTTGGCTTAGATATGCTTTCAAGGACATACCTGTTCTTATTAAGGTGCCTAGGAGTAAGAAGAAAAGAAAATATTTGCTTTCCCTTTCTCTTTTCCTATCTTTACAAAGATTTTGTTAAATTCAGTATTTTCGTGACAAAATATACAGGATAATTCTGACCAACTTTTAATGCCTTCTTTTTTTTTTTTACCATTCAGAACAGTCAACCCCAAGAAAACCTCGTGGAAGGCCACGTTGCAGTTTGTCCAGGAGTTCTGATGTTTCTTCCCAGCCAGCTGAAAATCATAGTCATGCCACTAGCAAGCAAGAACTTCGACCTACAAATAAAACAAAGAAACCAGAGAATACACCAGAAGAGAAAAGACGAGGAAGACCCCCTGCACATGGAAATGTTAAATTAAAATCTTCACAAGAAAACCATAATGAATCAGAATCCACTAAATCTTTTCGTGAAGAGAAAACAAAACGGAGGAAGCCCTCCGCTGCTTTTAAACATGCTGCCAAAATAAAGAAACTCCGAGCAGTCAAACTCTCTCCACTGAAGCCCAAATTCAAAAGTGATAAACTTGAGCTTGGAAGAAAAGGTGTTGTAAAAATTGTTAGGGGACGTGGCAGGCCTCCATCCTCTGATAAGTTTAAACCAGCACAACCTAGGATTCTTTTGAGACAGACTCACCCAGAGAAGCCCCAGAGAACCCGCAAAGAGGAACCTCTCCAAACCTCAAAAGAAGTTGCCAGGGTGTCTGTGCGCCAAAGTCCTCGACGACTTAAGCCTGTAAGGATAATCCCTGCATCCAAGAGAACTGATACCACCATTGCAAAGCAGCTTTTGCAAAAAGCTAAAATGGGCGCGCAAAAGAAGATGGGACTTGAAGCAGCAAAGCTTCAAGGGCGTAAGGGAGGTACCCAGCTTAAGAATATACGACAGTTTATCATGCCTGTGGTGAGTACAGTGTCTTCTCGCATCATAAAAACACCTCGAAGGTTTATAGAAGACGAGGACTATGAACCTCCTATCAAGATAGCTAGGATGGAAACTGCTCCAAGTGGACGTTTTAGTTTAACATCTTGTGAATCTAGTGAAAAGTCAAGTGCAGTTTCACAGCAATCTTCACAGGTTACTTCTGATGAATCCCGCTCAAGCAGCCCTAGCATAGACACTTCAACAGAATCGCAGGTTTCAGAGGAGACGACTGCTATAGCAGAAACTCCTGGACGAGTCACAGATATTCCTTTGTCTGCCCCTCAGTCAGTCCTAGAAAGCAGTGGAGTTAGCACAAGAAATAGACGTATTCCCAATTGCAATAGAAATATTAATTCCAGGCAAGCAAAGAAAATTTCTCAGCCAGTTCTTCAGCAGTCCTCTGCATCTCCACCTCCTCCATTGCTCAGTCCTTCAGCACCTTTGCAGGCCCCAGCAGCCCACTCTGAACATTCTTCATGGCTTATGCCTCCTGCTATTCCCATGGCTACAACTTTCCTTTCTGGCTCACGTATATATGAAAAACGGAGGTCCATATTAAGGGAACCAACTTTCCGTTGGACATCTCTAAAGCATTCCAGGCTAGAGTCTCAGTACTTTTCCTCTGCTAAATATGCCAAAGAAGGCCTAATCAGGAAACCCATATTTGATAATTTTAGACCTCCACCACTGACCCCAGAAGATGTAGGTCTTGCTTCAGCTTCTGGGTTCAATACAGCCTCTGTTGTAGCTCCTGGAAGACTCTTTTCTGCACCTCATTCTTCTGGGGCTCGATTTGATTTACATAAAAGAAGCCCTCTGCTCCGTGCACCAAGGTTTACCCCCAGTGAAGCACATTCACGCATATTTGAGTCAGTCACTCTACCACCATCTATTGATTCCTCTGGAACATCCACCATTATAGGTATATCTTCTAGAAGAAGGAGAAGAAAAGTCTTTAGTCCAGTGCGTGGCTCTGACACAAGATCGCCATCTCACTCTATGAGGACAAGGAGTAGAAGAGAAAACGGCAATACTGCTGCACCCCTCATACCTCAGTCATCCAGTTCACTTGCAAGCTTATCTGTCAGTTCCCGGACCACCAGTGCCTTAAGTCCCAGCTTTTCTTTCTCTTCCACTTCAATTTCTGCAGCACCTGTGGAGTCTGCAGAGAAATTTCCGAAAACAAGAAGGCAAGCCAGCACTTCAGGGGAGCCTTTCTCACCCTCTTCCAACAGTAGTTCTTCCCTTTTTCCATGGTTTATATCTGGCTCCCAGTCAGATAGAATAAAAAATAAGAACAGAGTATCAGATGATGCATCAAAAGAAAGAGACATTGAAAAATGCAGGGAAAAGGAAAGAGAGAAGGAAAACTCCCATGACTCAAGAAAAGAAAGACGCAAGAAGAGCTCAGGCTCTTTAAACAAAAGCGGCAAGGAAAAGGTTGATGGAGAGGCACTTGCTGCTTCTACACCAATAAAAAATGTATCAAAGAAGAAACAAGTGATCACAGAGCCCTCAGTAACCACTACTCCACCACCCCTTGCTGCAGCCTCCATGTCGGTCAAGAACAAGTTATCAAAAAAAACTTGTGGCATTTCTGACAAACAAGATAATGATTCTAGTGCCAAATCCCCACCCACAAACATCCAGATACTCTTGCCTGAACAGCCTGCAAGTCCTGTTAAGTCCACTACCACCTCTACCACCACCATCAGCTCTGTATTAGACCAAGCAAACAAAATTCTTGTGTCAGAGAAGCATATGGCCACTATAATAAGAACAGCTAAATATCAATTGCAGAGTATAGAAAAAAGCAAGTTGCGAAAGCAGACTGAACAGCCCAAAGCACAGGTGAGCAAATTCTAACTTTGCAAAGCACACGTTAGTCTTGCGCTTCGGTGGACCTTAGTGGGTCTTGTTCATTTCTTTGCATATTCTAACTTCCTACACTGTGTATGATGGCCTTAAGCCTGTGGGACTGGTAATTTTGTTTATTTTAAAATAAATCTATTTTGTTAAACTGTTAAAGTTTTTTTTTCTTCTTCTTACCCTGCAGGGTAATGTCATAATGCGCTAGTATGCATCGCATACTAGCACATTATGTTAAACTTGCGTTTAAACAAAGCTCTTCCAGCACAGAGATGTTAGAGCTGCAGGCGTGCAGAGCCGCAATGACGTCACAGCACAGGGCTCTGAAGGAACTACACGGGTCGGCGTTCCTTCAGAGCGCATGAGCCAGTGATGTCACCGGCTGCATGTACAGTAACAATATTTACACTACTTATAGGTAAACCTTATTATAGGCTTACCGATGGGTAAAAAAGGTTAATAATGGAAGTTTACTTCCACTTTAAAATCCAAGGTAAACCAATGTGAAAACGTAACGCTATGTTCAAGGCAATTCTGAGACCACAGCAATATAGTGGAAGAGAAAAAAAGTCCCATGTATTGGCACTGTATGCAGCTTTCTGTTTCTTTGTTCTATTTATTTCACACTGCCTTGGAAGTTTTCATGTTTTGTTATAGATTGTTGAACACCCCCCTTTTGTTATGGACATGAGTAGAAAGGAAGGTAACATGTAGTTCGTTACGGTAAAAACCGGGGCTGTTTGGATGTATTTACTTTAAAGTGTAGCTTTTTAACCTCAGTGCTAATATTCAACCACTCAGAACATAGTCCCAGGTGGATGACCAGTTGCCATCCCACCACAGGTCACACAAGAGTCCATTTAAAGCAGGGGTAGGCAACCAGTAGCCCTCCAGCTGTTGTGGAACTACATTTCCCATGAGACATTGCAAGGCTGGCAGTTACAATTACTCCCAGAGGCATGATGGGACTTGTAGCTCTGCAACAGCTGGAGGGCCCCAGGTTGCCTACCCCTGATCTAAAGTACCACTTGATGGTCTACGCCCGGGTTGTTGCATACTCCTTCCGACAACACTTATCCTATATTCCTCACCCTATTGCGCGAGTACCTCACAGGGGATTGCCCTTTTCCATAGCTATGGTGGAGACCAGGTCTTGAGGGAGCCACGGCAAAACCTCAGGCGAACATTTACGGTGCAGAAGGTCTGCACAACACTCAACTTCAGAGGGATGATGTTTCCCTGGCTTGTACCATAACAGGAACCCATATTAACCCCGGTCTCTGCATCCAATTCTAGTTCTATTTCAGACATGCAACAAGCGACCTGACAAAAACAGAATGTTCTTCCTCTGTGTCACTATTCCTAGAACAACTATTGGCCCTAATGCAGCCATCTCAATCTATAAAGACATTCCCTAATCATAAACAAATAGAATGTACAACGTATGATGATTGGATCACTCCAGAAAAGATTTTTACTCCAGAAATTTTGGCTGAATTCATGTAGTCGATGTTGCTGCCCCTTAAAACAAGTTTATGCAGATAGGAAGTTTAAAACGCTCTTAAAAACTATCTTTACTCTGTCAGGCCCAGCCCTGTAACCAGCTCTTGCTGCAATTTCAGCATGTCAGACTGTGGTAAACTGGTTCAGGCTGAACAACCAACTTGATCCTATTTTCCAGGGCCTTGCTTTAACAAAGCAATTGCAGCAATTACCTTATGTTCTGCTCTTTTGAGTAGATGCCTTAGAACATGTGATGAGACAAATTTCCAGAATTATTCCAATCTCCATTCACATGCACAGAATCTTGTGGCCCAAAGCCTGGACAGCTGAAGCTGCCTGTAAAAAGTGTCTCACATGTATGACATTTCAAGTCAGACTTTTTTTTGGGGGAGGCAATTGAGTTTGTAAAAGCTGTCATATCACAAGAGAAGGAGTTTTGCTTCCACAGTGTAAGATTCAAAACCTCCCTCTTCAGTATCCTCTACCTCCTCAAAACACAGAGCATCTAATTGCACTACTTAGGCTTCAACTTGAAGACCTAGTTTTGCCCTTCCTTTTGGCACATGACTTGGGCCACAAAGCCCACCAAGTCTTCCCCTTAGCTCTCTTTCCAATAAGGGACACCATTTCTCCTAAGAGAGGGGAGATGCCTGTTAGTTTGCCTCTCTCTGGGTCACGGATGTCCCAGAGCTGTAGATTCCAATCCATGGTTTGAAAGGAGTACAAAATAGAGTTCAAAACTCTACCACACCACTTTCCTCTCTCAAGTCAACCAAAAACTGCCCAAGGACTTTTAGATTTGCAGAATGCCCTGAGCTTTCACTTTTCCCGAGGAAAAGGTGGTGGCAGTACCTTATCGGGACTCAAGGTTCAAAAATTTCTATTTAAAACCTGTTTATGGTACAATTCACTGAGTTTCTGGCTTGCTCTGCCTGCTGAGCCTTTAAACCATGTCTCTAGTGGCTTCTGCGCCATATGTTGAAGTTACTATTTCTCATTCTGACTTGCTCTTATCTCTACCTGAGAAGATAGGAGAAGGAGACTGTTTTGACTCCTATGTGCAGCGTGTACTACCCCCTTCAACAGGAACTTGCTGGACTCGTTCCTGTTTGAATGGAGTTTTTTAAAACTGTAGTTTACACCCAGTATAGATCTGACAGTGGCCCACCTTAGCAAGAAAGCCATGGGGCAGTAAAGGACATTCTGATATTCAAGGATTCTACTGATCAGCAGTTAGACTACCTCTTTAAAATGCTTGTTGGTGGACCTAGCCCTTTGCCCCGTTCTGGGGGTGACTTTATTTTGTTAAACCATGGCAGAATGTTCAAAAACCCCTTTGGAGATTACTTGACTGAGACAGTGTATCCTTCGCTGATAGAGCATGTAAATCAGATGGCTTCCACCTCAGCTGTGATGACCCGCTAAAATCCTCTTGGCTTGTCTTCCATATTGGGCGTTTGTAAATACACATGCACAGAGCACTCTGGTTAAAGTGCTGGTTAGAGAACACTGCATCCAGGGAGCACCTAACCTGCATGGTCTTTGAGGGATGGCTGCTTTCATTTGGGCACTAATATCAAGGATGTTACTGGAAGCAAGAGCACCCACCTTCCTCAGCACAAGAAGCATAGGGAAAGGTCTACTAAGTCTCCTCCTTTTTGTTACTTTATTCCTGGGGTATGTATGTCCTTGGCCTCCCAAAATTTGCTTCACTGACCCCCGCAAAGTCTGGGGTGGGAAGCCAGCTAAACTCTGCTTAGTGCTAAGACTGTTAAGTCTCTTCTTGGCCCCCCTGTTGTCTACCAGAGCGCTGGCCTCCCCACTGTAGAATGTCTCTCTCTGATTTGTCAGAGATCTCAACAATTAAGTTAAATCCTGAATCTAAAGTCAGCACTGGAATCCATTCATTCCCAGCAGACAACTTAGATCAGAATGGAGCGTCATGTCCTTAGCCTTCAGTCTGGGATTTATCCATTAGACACTGTTGCCTGAGTTGTGGGTCTGTAGGTAACCCTTTTTAAAGGCAGCCCACTTTCCCCAGTCACTTTCCAAACTTATCCAGCAATCCACCCTGTTTTCATGTGACACTTTGGCCGTGTTTCTGTGCTGACCAAATTGTCTGACCCGAGGATCAGGTTGGTCCCTGATATGGAGGATAAGCCTTCTACCCTTGGATTCTAAAAAGTCTTCCATTTACACCACCTGGAAGATCCTATCATACTTGGAGAATTCCCATCTCCCAGTCTACATTCTGGCATTTCAGCTGACGTGGTTCCTGAATTGGGGGAAAGCGGGTGTGGTGGTGTCTGTATCCAGTTGGACAACACCATGTGCCTCAACCATCTAGAAACAGGAGATCTTCGTGTGTCAAGAGAGGTAGTTCAAATCCTTACTGAGTAGAACCTTGTTTCTAGTCCTGTTAGCTTTTCCCTATTCAGGTACGGGTCCCTATTCGTGTTGGGTCATGCAGTTCTCATTGTACTTCTGGGTGGTACTATCTCCAAGCTGGGTCTTTAGGATCGGTTGCTTCCTCTGCTGTCAAAACTGCTTTATTGGTTGTGTGTATCTCTTGCAGCATTGTGCATCAATTTTTGTGCAAGGCTACCACCTGTTTTCTGCTTCTCACGTTTTGTTTCTACCAGGCGGAGGTTATTGGCCCTATATAGATCCTTAGGGTGGCTCTTAATCTACAGGCAGCCCGAATTTGCAGTTGTTCTTAGGCTTGTTGGTGTTTGTTTGCTGGTTGCCCACCCCTCTGGTGGACTGCTTTTGAATGTCAAGAAACAGACTACTTTTTGTGTCCCTCCAATGATTGAAAACTAAAATTATTTTTGTACATACCATAAACACAGATTGCAGTAATTCATGGTATATGTGCATTGCCGTGCATCTTGAGTGGAACCCCAGCCACTAATACAGTAAGAATCAGTGCACATGTTGTGTAGAACACCATGATCTAAGCTGTGAATACTTGTGCATTCACGTCTATGCACTGAGGTGTGATGAAGGATCAGGTGTGCGGTGCTGCATTTGCATGTGTTAGTTGCCAATTAAAAATTAATGTACAGTATGTTATCTGCAAATGCAGAGGTGTGAATCCACCAATCCACCCTTAACCATTAGTTTACCAACGTAGCTTTATAAATATGCTTGTATTAGAGATCTTAAAACATTGTATTGATTTTTTTTCAGCCAGAGATCAGCTTTCATGTGAAAGTTATCTGTGTGGCTATGAAACCACCCAATTGTGTTTTAGAGCATAGAGAAGCACAATCTTTGCGTGATTGGCTGCAGTGGAGAGCAGAAGTATCATTTGGGGGCCTAAAAGAAAAGGCTGCTATGTAGACGCGTTTTTTATTTTATTTTTAATTTCATAAAAAAATTTCTATTTTGTTTACATTTACTAAAATTCATTTTGTGTATTTGTATATGCATTTGATAATCAGTTGCACAAATATCATCTGACATTTTATTCTTCAGGACCACTGCTTTCAGAAAATGTATAATCGTTTAGGGGCTTAAAGTAACTTTGTAGCAATAACTGCAGTTTTTCAAGTGTGTGAAATAACTGACCATGGCAGAAAATCAGTTAAAGATGCCTCCACTCTGCAACTTATGGTGTCTGCGCAGTATTTTAATTGTTATGTTTTATATTAGGGTCAGGAAAGTGATTCTTCTGAGACAGTGCGTGGGCCCAGAATCAAACATGTCTGCCGAAGAGCTGCTGTGGCTTTGGGCCGCAAGAGAGCGGTGTTTCCTGATGACATGCCTACGCTGAGTGCCTTACCCTGGGAAGAAAGAGAGAAGGTTCTGTCTTCCATGGGGAATGATGGTAAGCTTTATGAAGTTTAAAAAGTAAAGGCTTTTTGAGAGTTTAAATATTCTTACTTTTCCTCCTTTTTATTAAAGCTGAGCTAAACTTCCCTTTCCTTCCACAGTCTCCATCCCTCAATAGACTGTGTAGAAGACTCCTGCGCTGTCAGAGGAATCCTATACTAAGGGAGTACTGCTGCAACACACAAAAACTGCTCCAGATCAGATCAAAGAATAGTAATAAGAGGGTGGTGGCTGCGCTGTAATAGGGGGGAAGGGGGAGGAGTGGGGATCGACAGGGGGGTAGGGCTATGCTAAAAAATAATAAAGATCATGTGACCGTGGTGAAATAAGGCAAACTCAACTATGGGTGTATAATCAAATACAATAAGAATATAAAAATGTAAGCACAAACACAATATATGTATATATATAAAATAAATATATATATACCAGCAAAAATCATATGCAAGGATAGGTGAATCTACTAGGAAAAAGACATAAATCCAAAGTCTATCGTGATAACATAATAAATACCTCCAATAACATTGCTAGAACCTTGTCTATAGCAAAAATATAAAATAATCAACAAATAAATCCACACGTGGAATAATAAATAATGTGAATACAAAGTGAAAAAAGGTGTCCATAAACAGTAGTCCCAGTGATTGGTGTTGGTGTCCCGCCAACACTTGGCGAAAAAATACCATAAAAATAAAAAATGATAATAGTAAAAAATGACACAAACTGACAGCAGTCCCACCACCAAATTTAACAATCCTGGATGTGAATACGATGTTGAATGAATCAGGGAAAAGGGAGAAACCAGTGTGCTGACAGGTGGGGGCACCTTCGTGTTCCCAGGCCCCTTACCTTACGGCTGTAAGGTATACAGCATATGCCAAAGAAGCTCCACAGGCGGGGGAGTTCAGCAATACCGCAGATAACGTTGATTGATGTTGCCGTGTATCATATATGAAAAAACAAAGAGCGAATGCTACATAGTATGATACCGTTTGGTTTAGAGGCACAGGTGGGAGAGAGGAGAGGGGGGTTTGCACTCACTTTTAGTCAATGAGCGCACGCCTCAACCCACGAACGTCGAGCTCGTATAGTCCCAAGTTCTGGATCATCTGAGGGACTCTCCCCGCTTTCAAATCCACCACCCGTTATGCAGATTTGTTTAGTGCGGTATATAAAAAACAGAAACCGCACATAGCATAATCCCGTCTAACACATACTTTATTAAAATATCTCTAAAACTCGTACACTTACATTTAAAAACAGCTGGGGGGTAAAACATCCACGAGCGCCGGGTGGGACTGCTGTCAGTTTGTGTCATTTTTTACTATTATCATTTTTTATTTTTATGGTATTTTTTCGCCAAGTGTTGGCGGGACACCAACACCAATCACTGGAACTACTGTTTATGGACACCTTTTTTCACTTTGCATTCACATTATTTATTATTCCACGTGTGGATTTATTTGTTGATTATTTTATATTTTTGCTATAGACAAGGTTCTAGCAATGTTATTGGAGGTATTTATTATGTTATCACGATAGACTTTGGATTTATGTCTTTTTCCTAGTAGATTCACCTATCCTTGCATATGATTTTTGCTGGTATATATATATTTATTTTATATATATACATATATTGTGTTTGTGCTTACATTTTTATATTCTTATTGTATTTGATTATACACCCATAGTTGAGTTTGCCTTATTTCACCACGGTCACATGATCTTTATTATTTTTTAGCATAGCCCTACCCCCCTGTCGATCCCCACTCCTCCCCCTTCCCCCCTATTACAGCGCAGCCACCACCCCCTTATTACTACTCCATCCCTCAATGTGCCATCATCTTCTGGGTGCCAGTCTTCAGTCGACTTCATTGGCTGGGGCAGGATGATGTCTTTCCTGGGCTTGTGCAGGAGTCGGTCTTCCTGGCACACAGGGACTGTGCCGGTGATATAATCAGAGTTGCGCAAGGTTCCTTTCATCCCTCTAGTTCCAAATATATGCCAGGAACCTTCTTTTGTGAAAAAACCTTGCCCCTTTACAAACGAGCTAAGGTTGGTTCCTCTTTGCAGTGATGGGGCGCCCCCACTTGTCAGAATGGGGGAACATCGGTCAGCCTTCTGGTCTCAGGACATCTTAAATGTCTGGATCCTGATTGCCATTGCCATGGGCTACAAATTTGAGTTTTTAACTCCTCCGAAGCTACATGTTTTCAATCTTAATTGTAATCCAGCTAAGACCAGGGCAGCTCCTCTTGCTGTCATTCAATAGGTTTCTATCTCAGGGGGTCATTACCCTTGTACCAAAGGAGAAACACTATCAGGGTTTCTATCCAAACCTCTTTACTGTTCCCAAACCAAATAGAAGAGTGTAGCCTATTCTGGATCAAATGACTCAACTTGTTTCTGCAGGTTCTGAAGTTATGTATGCATATCTCCTTGCAGGACACTTTCTGGCTCCAGTAGACATTCAGGATGCTTACTTAAACTTTCCCATCTTTTCTCCCCATCGGTGCTATCTGTACTTAGCTGTGGGCAATCAGCATTACCAGTTTGTCGCCCTATCGTTTGGCCTATCCACAGCCCTCAAGGTTTTGACAAAGTTCTGTGTTTAAGAGACTCATGTTTTGGAGTACCTGAATGATCTCTAGAAGGATCAGTCCCCCCTATCCCTGTTAGCCAAGCCAGTTAGTTTGATCCTCAACACACAGAAGTCATTCCTGGAACTGTCTTACAGATAGGAGTACATGGGCCTGACATTGGACACTGCGCTTTCAGGATCTTTATACCTTGGGGTATATTACTGCTCCCCCCACCAACACTCATGCCTGGGCCCTTAGGGCTTAGAGGAGGCCCTTGTTTCATGCCTGCACAAGAGACCCTTGAAATAACTTTATGTCAGCATGGGACTAGATGACCATGTGTCTGACCCATAAAACCAGACTCTTCTAGCACTTCTGCTGTAGTGTAATGCCAACGATCAAGGTGTGAACGATTCTCCTGACTGATGCCAGCCTATTGGGCCTGGGAGGACTTCTGAATGCCTTCTTGGTACAGAAGAGTTCGTCGTTGGAGGAAGCCATTCTTTCCATCAGTATCCTAGAGCTAAGAGCGAGGTGGTTGTCCCTTCAATGCTGGACCCCTCAGTTGCAAGGGCATCTAATGAAAATCCATTGGGATAATATGATGACCAAGGGGGCACCAGAATTCATGCCGTCCAAATGGAAGTGGACTTGATCCTCTCTTGGGCAGAGCTGCGTTTCGGGGAGTGGGCTCTCCTTATAGAGGGATTTCAAGCCCTTTGCCACAGGTGGGGAATGCCAGAAATAGATTATCTGGCATCCAGATTCAACAACAATCTGGGCAGGTTTGTAGCCAGGTCCAAGAACCCTCTTGACTTCACAGTGGACACTCTGGTGATGCCATGGGATTAGATCAATCTGATCTACACCAACCTCTCCAGACCCCCCCCCCCCATCTGCTCCACAGGATTGAAATGGAGAGCATTGTCGTGATTCTGGTTGTACCGACTTGGCCCAGAAAAATGATTTTTAAACATGCTCAAACTCCTAGCAGACTCTCCGTGTGCCCTCCTGGATTGTCCAGATCTACTCTTCCAAAGGCCAGTATGCCATTCTGCTTCTCAGTTGATGGCTTTTTGATGCCATGGCTGTTGATGCCCAAGTCCTAAGGGACAGGAGCCTGTTAGATATAGGCATACCTGCCCTCTTAAAGGCTAAGACGTCAACTTTCCATACAATCTGCTATCACACCAGATACACTGCAAAGATATTTCATCCTAAAAAGGAATTTGTGGGACTCATTCTGTTCTTCCTGCAATCTGGTCTGGATCAGCATTAGCTGAGAGTAAATCTCTGCTTTAGCAATTTTATTTTAGAGATTGTCATTCTCTGTGGAACCTTTATCAGGTTCTGTCGGCTTGTCAGAAACAACCCTTCAAACTTATTTGGGGTATTTCCTTACATGTCCTTGTTGCTACCAGTAAAATCAATTTCTTGGAGTACAGTATGGGATATAGGTCCCCTTTCTTTTTTAAACCAGTCACCAATTGTGCTAGCGGCATAGAATCCATGGTAAAGAATAAAGATCCTATGTCCCATACTTTTATTGTGATGCTTCTCTGGAGTTACAGCTCAACATTCCTTGTTTGTGAATTTTTGTTACCTCTTAAAGCGGGGGTCCACCTATCTATCGTTTTTTTTTTTTTGGAGTTCATTCACAAACTTTTCTTCTCATGATTATCTACTCACATGTTCTGTGTAATAAGTCCGCCTGTGTCCGATTTCGTTGTAAAGAATAACTTATAAAATTCACTGAAGGCGGTTTCCATCTTCATTGTGGGCATTTGAAGCCCACAAGCATGTTTTCCTGGATGCAGTGAATGCTGTGCTCCCAGCATTCACCGAGATGTTGTGATGACACTGTTGCACAATGCATGCTGGGAAGCCTGAGACTATCTCCCAGGGGACTGTGGGAGGTCTGGGAGAGGCTAGAAACACGCCTACTCCCATGGGAGGAAAACCAGGAAGTGCTAAGAAGATTAGAAAAAAAAAGGTAATTACGGCGATTTAAATTTTTTTACACAGCATGTCGGCATCTAGGCAAGGAAGAGAATGCATAGAGATAATGTTCAAAATTTGGGTGGAACCCCGCTTTAAGTACCTCTTAATTATTGCTGCATGATAGGGTTGTACAGCAAGGATCTTTTCTTGGTCACCAACTAGATGTCACTGTGACCTTCATTGCAAAATATTTTGAACAAGTGTGAGCATTTTAAAAAATATTTTGAAAAGAACCATTTTCACCAGTGCTTTGTATTGCAGATTTGTTCTTGTTTTGAGTATTCTGGCATTTTGTTGTTGAAAGCTACTGAATGAAAACCTTAAAGGAAATGTATAGTCTTTGTTCACTGACTTTTTACATGCATATGTCAAGAGAGCAAGCAGCCTGATATAAATGATGTAAATGTTTAAATTGCACTTTCTATTTGTAGTGTATAATTTGTTTTAATTTCATTACCTGAAGTAATGCATCTTTACTAGGAAAGTTGCTCTATGGTTCTGTGTTTGTTTATTTTTTATTATATCTTTTCTACCCTTCCTTATGCAGACAAATCCTCTATAGCCGGTTCAGAGGAGGCTGATTCCCCTGCTCCACCCATTAAACCAATCAAACAAGTCCCCCGCAACAAGACTCCACAGGAACCCCCTGTAAAGAAAGGTCGACGATCTCGCAGATGTGGACAATGTTCAGGTTGCCAGGTACCTGAAGACTGTGGCATTTGTACAAACTGCCTGGATAAGCCAAAATTTGGGGGACGCAACATCAAAAAACAGTGCTGCAAGTAAGGATATTGTAACAACATGTTATGTTCTTCCCTAAAAAGGGTGTTGGCATTGTTTCCTTGGTATGGCTTTATTCTTACATATTAATGTGTTTATTTTTTAATAGGAATACAATTTCCTAATTTAAATACAGCTACTTTTTCAGCTTGGATAAATAATTTGTACGTCTCTTTTGAGCATATTTTGTTTTTTCTATAGGATGAGAAAATGTCAAAACTTGCAGTGGATGCCCTCTAAAGCTTATATGCAAAAGCAAGCAAAGGGTAAGTTAATATGCAGATTTTAAACTTTTTATGATACTCCTAGAATAACATGCTTTTTGTAACATTTTAAAGTTATTTTAGCCATCAAAGAAACACTTTATAGCTTTAGTGAACATACCATTATGAAGGATGTTCCATGTCATGCAGGCTGCTGGATCCTGTAGAAATCTTCACTGCAGGGATGCCTTCTTTGAACTTCCTCTGCTGTGGGGGGGCTCATACCTTTTGGCACTTCTGTGAATTTGCTGTGGAAAAAGTTCTTGACGAGGACCCGCCCCCTTCCCCCCCATTCATTGCTTTCACCGCCTAGAATACAAATAGATTGTTTTACAAGCAATTAAAGCATGGAAAGAACATGTCTTTATGGTGGAGGAGGAAGGAGGTGGCGGTACTTAACCCCCCACAACACAAAAAGTCAGAGACAGCATAACAGGGTATCCCTGTATTGAAGTTTTCTGTTTTAATGTTTTATTTAGCAGCGAGGAAGAAAGATAAGAAATTGAAGTTTGCTGATAAACAGGAGGCTACAGCTGTGAAACCTTCAACAGAACTTAGTCCAAAAAACGCTGTGAAATCCACTGCTGCCACTCCTACAAGAGAGGATCCTCCACACACACCACCCCCAGCACCAAAAAAAGCCGATCCCCCAAAGTGCACTGCTGAGAAAATGCCAGAGGAGGAGAGTCTGCCAACACCTTCCTGTGAAATTAAGCAAACCCTTTCTGCCCAGAAAACCACAAAACAGCTTCCACCACAGCCTGCAAGCAATCCAACCTCAGCCCATAGCAGCCCTACTCCCATCTCTCGGAAGGAAGCACCGAAATCCTCAACATGTGAGACAAAGAAGAAGCAACTTGCTGTCCCTCCAGAGACTGGTGAGTGCCATATCTTTCAGCTACCGATAAAGATTTTTTACACAAAAGCTTGTTACCTTGCTGATAGTTAAAATACCATCTTATAATATAATCAATATTGCCCTTTAACATGTAAAGGTAAAATGTGCAACAACACATCACTTTTTTGTTATGTTCTGGTGTAAAGAGCTTGCTACTGTACATTTTTTCTTGCTGAGCTATTGAGAAAATAGCAAACTGATCAAATGGCCCTGATTTATACAATGATTTATGGTATACTTGCTGTCTAATGCTACATCCTTCACAGTCAGTGAAACTATAGCTATATTAAAAATTGGAATATGTCTACCAATTTAAAAGAAAAATAAACTTGCATCTTCAGAAAACCTTGCAGGTCCACCCAGAGGAAGGCAAAAATCCATTATTAAATATGGTCTAGTTTAATTAATATTTTTTCCTGAGCTCTGTGATGTCACCCCTCCCCCCGGATTGCCAACACAGCTGATCTCCGCACTGGCTGCAAATGAGCAAGGAGCTGCAATTGAGTACAGGTAAGGCAAGTATACAGGGATGCACTTTCCAGAGTCACTGTCACTTTGCCCTGCATACAAGGTAACAGTGTCTTGTTGAAAGGAGAATTTTTTAGAATGGAAATATGACCGTTGTTTAATTGCTCATTTGGTTTTTAAAGTTGCAGGTTCCAGGGCAGTCCTTATCCTGGTTTCACTACCTAGTAACCCAACAGTAACTCTGACCATAGAAATAGTGAGCACCAGACCAAAATCGGATAAGAGTCCAAGATAGTTTAATTGTTGATAGGTCATTCAAAAACTGCTCCAAACACATGCCAGATCAGTGATTTACTAGGTAAAGTCCAACCTATTCATACTTCATTGGCTGCATACTTGTTTCATGTTAATGATTGATAATAATGCCAGGATCAGGAAGATGGCTAAAGAGCCTACAGCATTAAAAACAAGTCAGAGTGGCAGCTTCCATGTTTTCTTCTCCTACAGATTCACTTAAAAAAAGGAACTACAAGCATCTAGAAAATGCCATTACCTGAGCCATCAGAGTATGCGGAAATTGATTTCCTTTGCTGTGCTTTTGTAAAGGGAATTAAGAAGCTGCATATTGTAGAATCACTTGTAGTTTAGCAGAAATGTGTCTGTGGCCATTTTACATAGAACTGATTGCGTTAAGGTGAGCCTTTTGGCTAAAACATTGTTGCAGTTTTGCTAGCCATGGTAATCAGTTTAGTGGGTTCATTTAAGTGGAATTACTGCTTAACCACTTGCTGTCTGCTGAATGTGTAAAAACATCCTGAATGCAAGTGATTATAAAAAGCTCATTGCTGCAGCTGATCAGCTTGGTATTATTTTTTTTACTGCCAGCTTTCGGCTGTTCAGCAAGTGTGATCTGGGTGGCTCTACACTGAGAAGGGCCACAAACAATACCATAACCTCCCTTGCCCAGTAAGGTTCTTGGACTCTTCCAATATTTTGGGGAGCCTGGAGCTGCAGTAAACCAGGATAGCAAGCTACAGGGAAGATTGGGAAACTTCCTTTCTGCATTCTCCTCTGTAACTAATGAACCTGCAACCAATGATGATTTCATCACTTCTGGTTTCCGTGCTGAAGCAACTTATCCAGAATGGTTAAAGTGGGAGAAAACTCTCATCTTTGACTTTTACCTATAGGTAAGCCTATAATAAAGCTTACCTATAAGTACTGTAAATATCTCCTAAACGTGCACTGTTTAGGAGATATTTACTGTACATGCAGCCAATGATGTCATTGATACATGCGCTCTGAAGGAACGACGGCCAGGGCCGTTCCTTCAGAGATCTGTGCCGTAAATGGTGGCTCACGCGCATGCATGAGAGTGACGTCATCGCGGCTCTGGCCAGTCACACAGCTGGAGTCTGCGGACCCGGGAAGGAAGACCGGGTGAGAATGGAAGCGCCTGCATCGGTGACAGCTCGGCGCTGGAAGGCTTTGTTTTCAGGTACAGTGGGGATCGAAAGTTTGGGAACCCCAGGTAAAAATGTGTATTAATGTGCATAACGAAGCCAAGGAAAGATGGAAAAATCTCCAAATGGCATCAAATTACAGATTAGACATTCTTATAATATGTCAAAAAAAGTTAGGTTTTATTTCCATCATTTACACTTTCAAAATTACAGAAAACAAAAAAATGGCGTCTGCAAAAGTTTGGGCACCCTGCAGAGTTAATATCTTGTACTGCCCCCTTTGGCAAGTATCACAGCTTGTAAATGCTTTTTGTAGCCAGCCAAGAGTCTTTCAATTCTTGTTTGAGGTATCTTTGCCCATTCTTCCTTACAAAAGTATTCCAGTTCTTTGAGATTCCTGGGCTGTCTGTCACGCACTGCTCTTTTAAGGTCTATCCATAGATTTTCAATAATGTTGAGGTCAGGAGATTGTGAAGGCCATGGCAAAACCTTCAGTTTACGCCTCTTGATGTAATCCCCCGTGGATTTTGAGGTGTGTTTAGGATCATTATCCATTTGTAGAAGCCATCCTCTCTTTAACTTCAGCTTTTTCACAGATGCCATCAAGTTACCATCCAAAATTTGCTGAAATTTTATTGAATCCATTTTTCCTTCTACTCGTGAAATGTTCCCTGTGCCACTGGCTGCAATACAACCCCAAAGCATGATTGACCCACCCCCATGCTTAACAGTTGGACAGAGGTTCTTTTCATTAAATTCTGTGCCCTTTCTTCTCCAAACATACCTTTGCTCATTCCGGCCAAAAAGTTCTATTTTAACCTCATCGGTCCACAGAACTTGTTTCCAAAATGCCTCAGGCTTGTCTATATGTTCATTTGCAAAGTTCAAATGCTGATTTTTGTGGTGAGGACATAGAAGAGGTTTTCTTCTGATGACTCTTCCATGAAGACCATATTTGTACAAGTATCTCTTTATAGTGGAATAGTGTACCACAACTCCAGTGTCTGCCAGATCTTTCTGGAGGGATCGTGCAGTCAAACGTGGGTTTTGAATTGCTTTTCTCACAATCCTGCGAGCTGTTCTGTCTGATATTTTTCTTGGTCTTCCAGATCTTGCTTTAGCTTTAGCTTCCACTGTTCCTGATGACTGCCATTTCTTAATTACATTCCGAACAGAGGATATTAACATCTGAAAACGCTTTGCTATCTTCTTATAGCCTTCTCCAGCTTTGTGAGCGTCAACTATTTTCAGTTTCAGTTTTCTAGACAACTGCTTAGAAGAACCCATGGTGCTGATTGTTGGGGCAAGGTCAGATGAGTCTGGCCATTTAAAACCTTTGAGATTGACATCACCTGGTCTTCCCAGACGATGATTGAGAACAATCCATGACACTGGCAGGTCTCAGCTTTGCAAAGGGGGCAGTGTATGCTATAAATTCTGCAGGGTGCCCAAACTTTTGCAGACGCCATTTTTTTGTTTTCTGTAATTTCGAAAGTGTAAATGATGGAAATAAAATCTAACTTTTTTTCACATATTATAAGAATGTCTAATCTGTAATTTGATGCCATTTGGAGACTTTTCCATCTTTCCTTGGCTTCGTTATGCACATTAATACACATTTTTACCTGGGGTGCCGAAACTTTCAATCCCCACTGTATGTTTAACATAATGTGCTAGTGTGCGATGCTGAAAATTTGTGTTTGAAAAACAGCTGACCAAATATTGTATGACATAAAAAAATTGCAATAGCCACCATTTTATTCTTCAAGGCCTCTGCCTTTTGAAAATATAGAAAGTTGTACGTATTTTTCTTGCAAAAAATGCTGATTTTAACGTGTGAAAAATTAAATTGCCCTAGACAGCAAGTGGTTAAAGAAGGACTTTTATATGCTTCATTTGCATCTATAAAAGTAATATAAATCTGTTATAATTGTAGATCACCTACCACCTTTTTTGTGGAAACAAACTTTCTTAATGTCATGGTCAGGGGTCAGTCTCGGATACTAGTATCTACAGCTGTAGAGAGGCTCCCACCTGACCAGCATAAGTACACAAGCAGGTCGCCTTGGTGGATGATGCAGGTTCACCTGAGACGCAGGATCTAAAGACTAACTCATATTCACCAGAACTCCTGATAATGCAGATGGACTTTGTTGCATGTTAAGTATCAGGTTGCAATACTCTAGATTGCCCCACCAGGAGTTGAGCAAGCCAGCATCCTGTAGCATATATTGTAGGTGGGGATCAAGCAGAAGTGTAGTACTGTAAGTAAACAAGCCAAAGGTCAATAAAAAGTGGTTGCAGGTTGAGGTTAAGTGGAAGCGTAGTCGAGGAACAAGCAAAGGTTGATAACAAATGGTTGCAAATTGTGATCAAGCGGTGCATAGTCGAGGCAAGTCAAAGGTCAGTAACGAGTCGTAGTGAAGATGAGAACAGTTTTAGGTATGCAAAGGAAATCTGGATAATAGAAAGGCAGAGACCTGTCTTAATTCAGGAAGTTCATGGAAGGAGCAAAGAGTTCAGAGTTCACCAGAGATGAGACAAGGCAAGATTGTCCTAAGGGTTTAGATAGGGACCTGTCCAGCATCTCAAATGGCACAAAGAAAAGAGCTAGACTTACACCATAGAGGCCGCGGGTTCTGATTCGGACCCTAACAATTTATCATACAGTACAGGACACAAGCAAAGTATTTATAAGCCCTTGGTTATAGGCTTGTACCTTCAGGTGATTGGACATGGGCAAAGTTTTTGAGGACACCCCGTTAGTCCTAAGGTGATGGACCTCCAAGGGATCACAGGATTGCTGCAAGGTGGGCTTGATGCCAATGGTTGCCAGCATTGATTAGTGTGTTCTGGCAGAATCTCCCCTTGGCAAAACAAAGAGGCACAGCGGGAGAGATTGCCGCACTAACATCGCTTGTGTTAGTATTCTACCATCCTTATGCCCTACTCCAAAGCATTCTAAGGAAATCACTCTTTAGTGCCTAGATGTAGCTAGAGCCATTAGTCTAGCTCAAAGTTACAGCTTCATTTAGATTAATTTCCTATTTGTCCTGTTCTTGGGACCTCGCAAGGGACATTTTGCTTCCATTGCAAGGTGGGTAAGTAGGCTGATCATACCTTCCAACAGATGGCTGTTTTGTGGGCATTTCAACACCAGGCCTCTGAAGCTTAGCTGTGTAAGGACGTGAACTTGTTCTCTGCTCATACTTTTTCAAAGCTCTACCAGGTGGATATGCAGTCTTTTACAGATGAAGCTTTCGGCCGCAAAGTACTTGCAGTGGCGTTCTGAAGTTGGGCTTTCTGACTCTTATTGTTGGGCCAGTTGGCATAACTCTGTTGAGTAGTTGCGCAGCCGTCTCATTCATTGTTTAGAGACTTTTTTGAGAGCGGTTACCTAGTTTTGACAGATACCTGCTCTCACTTCTGGGGAAGGGGTGTGGGGAATGATTGAACTTTAAAGTGAAAGTTCACCAACAACCACCTCCCCCCACGCCCCTGCTCGCAACCTCATTTGACACATTAGAGATCCCAGGAGGCTGCGTGTGGTTCAACTCACAATGCTCAGTGAGACTCTTGCACATGCAGTGGGGAGCAGTTGTGAGGCTGCAAGGAGCCACCGCTTGCTTCCCACAGTAAATATGGCAGTGCCGGTGACTCGAAGACAAACAACCGGTCCGGGTGTGGACAGCGCAGGATCCCTGGCCAGGTAAGTGTCTTTTTTTTTTTTTTTTTTTTAACAGACTGAAGATCCTAAGTAATATTTATTCCTGATGTTCACATGTGGATGCTTCATCTAGTACAGTGGTTCTCAACCACTGGGAAGTGGCCTCCCTCCTCCTGGGCCTCCAGGAAGCTGCAGATCCCCTAAACTCCCAAAGTGCTTTCCTGCTCCATGGTGCCATCCAAACTCCAAAGTCCAACCATAGATACTTGTAGTGCCCCTCAACCTCTCAAATTGCCCCTAATCTCTTTATGAGCCCTCCATAACCACAGTTCCTCTCAGCTTCCCGCAGTACTCTCTCGCTTACTGCAGAGCCTCCAGCCTCCAACATTTCTGTTAAAGGGAGGTGGGAGACAGAACATAATAGCATCCACTAGCTCTTATTTAGGTAAAAGGTGAAGGTTGATGGCAAGGCATAGCAGAAGCAAGGACTAGGCTCAGTGCACACAGGTAAAGGAGGTTTTTGTTTACTTTGAGGCTTTTAAATCACACATAAAATGGGTTTGGGCTGTCATAATATATGTGAGCCTTTAATTTTGCTGCGTAACGGCTATATGTAGGACATCGATCTGTATGCATTATATGTACCTTTTCTGCATTATGTTATGGGATGTATTGTTGCTATGTATCATGGTTTGAATACCTGTTGTTTCTTGTACCACTTATACAGTATTTCACAAAAGTGAGAACACCCCTCACATTTTTGTAAATCATTTATTATATCTTTTCATGTGACAACACTGAAGAAATGACACTTTGCTACAATGTAAAGTAGTGAGTCTACAGCTTGTATAACAGTGTAAATTTGCTGTCCCCCCTCAAAATAACTCAACACACAGCCATTAATGTCTAAACCTCTGGCAACAAAAGGGAGGTACACCCCTAAGTGAAAATGTCTAAATTGGGCACAAAGTGTCAATATTTTGTGTGCCCACCATTTTTCAGCACTGCCTTAACCCTCTTGGGCATGGAGTTCACCATAGCTTTACAGGTTGCCACTGGAGTCCTCTTCCACTCCTCCATGACGACATCACAAAGCTGATGGGTGTTCGAGACCTTGCGCTTCTCCACCTTCTGTTTGAGAATGCTCAATAGGGTTTAGGTCCGGAGACATACTTGGCTAGTCCATCACCTTTACCCTCAGCTTCTTTAGCAAGGCAGTGGTTGTCTTGGAGGTATGTTTGTGGTTGTTATGTTGGAATACTGCCCTGCGGCCCAGTCTCCAAAGGGAGGGGATCATGCTCTGCTTCAGTATGTCACAGTACATGTTGGCATTCATGGTTCCCTCAATGAACTGTGTAGCTCCCCAGTGCTGTCAGCACTCATGCAGCCCCAGACCATGACACTCCCACCACCATGCTTGACTGTAGGCAAGACACACTTTGTGTTTGCACTCCTCACCTAGTTGCCTCCACACAAGGTTGACACCATCTGAACCAAATAAGTTTATTTTGGTTTCCTCAGACCACAGGACATGGTTCCAGTAATCCATGTCCTTAGTCTGCTTGTCTTCAGCAAACTGTTTGCAAGCTTTCTTTTGTATCATCTTTAGAAGAGGCTTCCTTCTGGGACGACAGCCATGCAGACCAATTTGATTCAGTGTGTGGCGTATGGTCTGCGCGCTGACAAGCTGACCCCCCCACCCCTTCATCCTCTGCAGCAATGCTGGCAGCACTCATATGTCTATTTCACAAAGACAACCTCTCGATATGACACTGAGCATGTGCACTCAACCCCTTTGTTCGACCATGGCGAGGCCTGTTCTTAGTGGAACCTGTCCTGTTAAACCGCTGTTTTGTCTTGGCCACCGTGCTGCGGCTCAGTTTCAGGGTCTTGGCAATCTACTTATAGCCTAGGCCATCTTTATGTAGAGCAACAAATCTTTTTTTTAGATCCTCAGAGAGTTCTTTGCCATGAGGTGCCATGTTGAACTTCCAGTGACCAGTATGAGAGAGTGAGAGTGATAACACCAAATTTAACACACCTACTCCCCATTCACACCTGAGACTGTGTAAAACGAACAAGTCACATGTCACATGACATCAGGGAGGGAAAATGGCTAATTGGGCCCAATTTGGACATTTTCACTTAGGGGCATACTCACTTTTGTTAATAGCGGTTTAGATATTAATGGATGTGTGTTGATTTATTTTGAGGGGACTGCAAATGTACACTGTTATACAAAAGCTGTACACTCACTACTTTACATTGTAGCAAAGTGTCATTTCTTCAGCGTTGACACATGAAAAGATATAATAAAATATTTACAAAAATGTGAGGGGTACTCACTTTTGTGATGTACTGTATGTTCAATAAAGAGCAATCCTGATTGTTAAAAAATGTTGCTGCATAACATTCATCAGTCCTTATTAAGGGTTTGATGTATTGAACCACAAATATTTTCACATACATGCCTGAATTAGTCTCCTCTTTGACAGGCTCAGAGCAAAACAAACAGAAGAAACTTGCTGGTAGACTGGCAGTCTTGCCAAGATCAAAATCAAAGGAAAAGGTGAGGAAAGCAGTGTAAACTTTTATACATGTGTATTTGTACTTGATGCAAGCTCTTAAATTATTACTAAACACACACTGTTTTTAATTTACATTTACCCTTCTATTTCTGTATATGGGTGATGGCACTGTAATTGTTTAAAAAAATAAATCAATAAATACCTCTAACTACCTTTTTTCTAATTGATATACAGCTGTCACATGACCCAGGTCATTCCCAGCCTGTCTGCAAGAAAACATAAGCAGGAGGAGCTTCTAGTCCTCTGCTGCTGGTCACACTTTCAAAATAAAAAACAGCCTTTGGAATACAGAGTAAAAATAAATAATATTAATAAACTGTTTTAAATAATCATACAAATATATACAGTGTGGAAAATAATTATTTGATCCCCTGCAGGTTTTGTAAGTTTGCCCACTTATAATGAAATGAAGAGTCTATCATTTTTATCATAGGTGTATTTTTCAAGGCATTGTAGGTGTATTTTAAATGATAGAGACAGAATATCAACCAAAAAATCCAGAAAAAACACATGATACAAATGTTATAATTTGAGTTGCAGTTCAGTGTGTAAAATAAGTATTTAATCCCCTACCAACCAACAATAATTGGCTCACACAGGCTGGCTACAGTAAGTGCTCATGTGGTAGATTAGTCGTGTCAATTTAAGAAGGGACTCCTAATGATAACTCGTTATGTGTATAAAAGATACCTACCTGTCCACGGATTCTCTTGCTTCCATTCAAAAAGCTGTCAAAGGACATCAGGGACAAGATTGTAGATCTGCACAAGGATGGAATGGCCTACAAGACCATCAGCAGGAAGCTTGGTGAGAAGGAGACAACTGTTGGAGCAATTATTCACAAATGGAAGAAATACAAAATAACCATCAATTGCCCTCGTTCTGGAGCTCCATACCAGATTTCGCCTCATGGGGTAAGGATGATCATGAGAAAAGTGAGGGATCAGCTCGGATCTACATGGAAGGAGCTTGTGAATGATCTCAATGCAGTTGAGATCACCTTCACCAAACAAACCATTGGTAACACAATACACTGCCATGGATTGAAATCCTGCAGCACCCGCAAGGTCCCCCCTCCTCAAGAAGGCACATGTACAGGCCCATCTGAAGTTTGCCAATGAACATCTAAATGATTTGAAGAAAGGTTGAGAGAAAGTGCTGTGGTCAGATGAGACCAAAATTGAGCTATTTGGCATTAACTCGACTCACCGTTTTTTTTTGAGGAAGAAAAAGGCTGACTATGACCCTAAGAACACCATCCCTACAGTCAAGCACAGAGGTGGAAATATTATGCTTTGGGGCTGTTTCTCTGCTAAAGCTACAGACCGACTTTGCCGCATTGAGGGGCCAATGGACAGAGCCATGTATTGTAAAATCTTGGATGAGAACCTTTTTCCCTCATCCAGAGCGCTGAAGATGTGTCGTGGATGGGTCTTCCAACATAACAATGACCCAAAACATACCACCAAGGCAACAAAGGAGTGGCTCAAGAAGCAGCACATTAGGGTCCTTGAGTAGTCTAGCCAGTCTTCAGACCTTAATCCTACAAAAAATGTGAAAACGGTTGTAAACCGCTGGACTTTTTTTTTTTTTTTTCTGCAAGGCAAAAGCATAATGTTCTAGTACATTATATGAAACTTACCTGAAAACAAAGCCTTCCAGCAATGCTTTGACATCGCTGGAGCTCGCTTCCATCTCCACCTGTCTTGCTTACTGGTTCGCAGACACGGCACAGGGCTCTGAAGGAATGGCACGGGTTGCCGTTTTCAGAGCACATGCGCCAGTGATGTCACTGGCTGTATGTACAGTAAATATCTCCTAAACGGTGCACGTTCAGGAGATATTTACACTACCTATAGGCAAAATTCAAAGTTGGATGTTTACTTCCTCTTTAAGGATTTAGAGAAGATCTGTAAAGAATTGGACCAAAATCCCTTCTGAGATGTGTGCAAACCTGGCAACCAACTACAAGAAATGTCTTACCTCTGTGCTTGCCAACAAAGGTTTCTCCACCAAGTACTAAGTCATGTTTTGCTTGGGGATCAAATATTTATTTTACTCACTGAACTGCAACTCAAATTTATAACATTTGTATCATGTGCTTTTTTTGGATTTTTGGTTGATATTCTGTCTCTATCATTTAAAATACACCTACAGTGCCTTGAAAAAGTATGCATACCCCTTGAAATTTTCCACATTTTATCACAAATTGTGAAGTGGAAGGAAAATGATAAATGGTTTTCACGTTTTTTTGTTTGTTTTTTTTTTTTTTACAAATCAACATCTGAAAAGTGTGGCGTGCATTTGTAGTCAGCTACCTTTACTCTGATACCCCTAACTAAAATCCAGTGGAACCAATTGCCTTCAGAAGTCACCTAATTAGTAAATAGAGTCCACCTGTGTGTAATTTAATCTCAGTATAAATACAGCTGTTCTGTGAAGCCCTCAGAGGTTTGTTAGAGAACCTTAGTGAACAAGCAGCATCATGAAGGCCAGGGATCACACCAGACAGGTCAGGGATAAAGTTGTGGAGAAGTTTAAAGCAGGGTTAGGTTAAAGAAAGGTATCCCAAGCTTTGAACATCTCACAGAGCACTGTTTAATCCATCATAGGAAAATGGAAAGAGTACGGCACAACTGCAAACCTATGAAGACATGGCCGTCCACCTAAACGGACAGGCCGGGCAAGGAGAGCATTAATCAGTAAAGCAGCCAAGAGTTATTTTGCAAAGAAGAATGTGCAAAAATGTCACCCCCTAGTGATTTGTGCAAAGCTGGTAGAGACATCCCCAAAAAAGGCTTGCAGCTGTAATTGCAGCGATAGGTGGTTCTACAAGGTATTGACTCAAGGGGGCTGAATACAAACGCACACCACACTTTTCATATATTTATTTGTAAAAAAAAAAAAATGAAAACCATTTTTCCATATAATATCTTGCTCCCATTGTGTTTAACTGGTTAGCAGGCATGGAGTAGGAGGGAGGGAGTGGGCTGTCATTTACCATTGTGTATACACCCACATATGTGACTCTATAGTCACATGGGCTGCTCAGATGTGATATGGGGGAAATGTTCAGCATAGAAACTCACTGTAAACTGAGCATGTGCAGAATTGCTACCACAGCTGCAAAATCCCTAGCTGAATTGGGGACATGAACAGAAAGTGGAGATAAAGAGCAGCATGATCAGCCAGTTTTTTTGTAGAATACTAAAAGCGAATGTCATAATGACTGAGCATGTAATACAGCTTTTATTGTTGTTTTCTGATGTGGGTTTAGTGACACTTTAAAAGCTGATTTGTATATTTATATGAATCATTAAAATGACCTCTTTCCTTTTTTGATTCTTTTTTTTTTTTCTTTTTTTTTCTTTTAAAGCGGTTGTATACCCCGCTTGGTGATTTTTACCTACAGGTAAGCCTATAATAAGGCTTACCTGTAGGTAAAAAGAATATCTCTTAAACCTGCGGGAGCTTTGTTCTAAGGTAAGTATGCATAATATCATATGCTTTTGTCTTGCAGGTTTTTTTTTTTTTTTTTTTTACAGCAGTTTACTACCGCTTTAATGCTCCAATAGTGGTCCAACATGAAATTAAATTTTAGGCCTGTAATCAATCCACTGTGAAGAAGACACAAAAGGATTGATTTACTAAAACTGGAGAGTGCAAAATCTGGTGCAGCTGTGCATGGTAGCCAGTCAGATTCTCACCGGCTTGTTCAATTAAAGTGTTTGTAAACCTAAAAAAAAAATGTTGTTGCCTCTTTAAAGCAATGTAATATGTTTTTTAATATCACGATTTTACCCAGCCCTGCCTGCTTTGTGTTATACCTGGTTGATTCTGCCTGTTTTCCTCCTCCTTAGAGTAAACTGACCACGCTAGCATGGCTGCCGATCCATGCTAGCGTTTTCAGTTTGCGTCTTGTGTTTTCCCACTCTCATTCTTCTGTACAGGCATGCAGCTCTGTGGTCTGACAGTGGATCCCCAGCCAGTCCTCCACTTCCGTGGTCAGTGCAAAGCCACACCCATCCCACTCTGGATACGCCCACGGCCAGGTCCGTGTATCGCTCTGGGATCTATTGTGATCACATGACCTGCTTTTCAGGAGCCAGGGAATACATTAATGGAATTTTTTTTTCTCTAAACAAAGTCATGACAGGTTTACATTTCTCAATTGAAACTGTTTTTGTGGGAACTAAAGTTTACAACTACTTTAACCGATTACCGACTTTACCAATAAAATAAGAGTTTAAAAGTCAGATTAAAGTCAGTTTTAAACTTGTGTAACTAAAAGCAAGCCAGTTAGAATATATCATAGAGAACCACCATTCTCAGAACTCCTGGTGCCCCTCACTTATTTAAAGGTTCAGTCAGATAATTTGGGAGCTTACTGCTTTTAGTTAAATTGGATTCAAAATACTACAGGCTTACGTTTTCTACTTTATCAATTATATCAAATAAAAATGGCAACACTGTACAAAATTCCTAAACATGACCCCTTTTTTAAAGTAGGCAGTCCAAAGTGATCTTTTTTGCACTCATTTTTTATTTTATTTTTCAATTGAGGAAACATGCTGGTATTGTAGCAGTTTAAACATGGAGTTGGTTAATGCTCAGGCTAGGTTCACACTTGTGCGGGTGGTTGCTGGTAAATCGCACTTGTTCTGCACCCGCAACCACCTGCAGCCAAACCGCGCTGCTCCTTTTGCAGACATCCGTGGCTGCAATTCTTTTCTAATGGCACCCCCACACATCTAAAAGCACATCGATTTTTCTTTTTTTCCGGGAAATCACGTGCCTCAAATGCAACATGCGATTCTCTCTTTGTGTGCATTTTAAAAAATGGTGCAGGAACTTTTTTTTTCACGCATGAAATGCAGGAAAAGCATGCATTTAATTGAAGTTTTGCCTTCAATTATACTTTAATGTGCAGGATAAGGGAAGTGGAGTTAATAAAAGATCACATAGAGACCGCATTGAGACGGACAGGAGGAGAGGTGGGTGATTAAAATGAAAAAACAATTCATTACAACTTCTCATCTATCTGTTGCTCTTCCTTTCTTTACTAATCTTCATAAGTCCTTACTTTTGTGAGAAGAAGGGGAGAGCTTTTAATTGTAACACTAGTGCTTACATGTGTTATCGCTGTCAGTGGTCATCAAAGCAATCACAAGGTACAGAGCCACTCCAATTGCCTCTGTAAATTGTGTCTGTGATCTGAGCTGTTCAGTGACAGCCCGAATCACAGTTATTCACAGGTGCACTGGCCATGTGTTTTTTGAAGTTCTGTTTGTAATCGGCACTTCCGAAATGCACATTTACTGTTCTGCCATTTTAAAAGTTACAGTGGAAGGGAAGTTGTAAAAAACCTGTTGGTGCCCATTCACACCACTGAGGTGTTTTAGCGCACATCTGCTATGCCACACGTTGCATTAGGTGGCCTATTCATTTAAATGTTTATTGATCGTTCTAATGCTGGCCTTACACACATGGATTTCTCATGGGATTGTCTGCCAAGCAGATGTTTTGGTTGGTCAGCTGTCTCAAATCGTAATTTGCAATCCAATTTAAAAATTTGTTCACATCAGTTTTGAACTTTCTGAATGATTATAGTTTTGTGTTTATGGCTAGCATAAGAGACATAAAGGAGTTGTAAAGGCAGAAGTTTTTTTATCTTAATGCATTGTATGTATTAATATAAAAAACCTTTTGTGTGTAGCAGCCACCCCAGCACCCCTAATTAGACACAGCAGCAAAAGCGTTCGACATAGATCCCCACACACGGATCATGTGTAAGGTAAAGTCTACAGGCTTGGAAATATCAGTTTTTAAATGGATAGAAAACTAGCTAAAAGACAGAATTCAGAGAGTAGTGGTTAATGATCCTTACTCTGAATGGTCTATGGTTATCAGTGGTGTACCCCAAGGTTTAGTTCTGGGACCCTTACTTTTTAGTACCTTTATAAATTATATTGGGTCTGGGATCAAAAGTAACATTTCTGTCTTTGCAGATGACACCAAGCTATGCAGTGGAATAGACATCCTTTCAGGATGTCTCCAATTTACAAGCCGACCTCAATGCACTGTCTAATTGGGCGACTATGTGGCAGATGAGGTTTAATGTTGAGAAATGTAAAGTTATGCACTTGGGGGCTAAGAATATGCATGCATCATACATACTAGGGGGAGTACAACTGGGGGAATCCGTGGTGGAGAAGGATCTGGGGGTTTTGGTAGACCATAAGCTCAATAATAGCATGCAATGCCAAGCTGCGGTTTCCAAAGCGAGCAAAGTCCTTTCTTGTATTAAAAGAGGTATGGACTCCAGAGAGAGAGAGAGAGATAATTTTGCCCCTGTTTAAATCATTAGTAAGACCTCATCTGGAATATGCAGTTCAGTTTTGGGCACCAGTTCTCAAAAAGGATATTGGGGAACTGGAGAAAGTGCAGAGAAGGGCAACCAAACTGATAAGAGGCATGGAGGAGCTCTGCTATGAGGAAAGATTAGAGGAACTGAATTTATTCACTCTTGAGAAGAGGAGAATAAGGGGGGATATGATCAACATGTTCAAATATATAAGGGGTCCATATATTGAACTTGGTGTTGAGTTACTCTCTTTACGGTCAACACAGAGGACACGGGGGCACTCTTTACGTCTAGAGGAAAAGAGATTTCATCTCCAAATACGGAAAGGTTTCTTCACAGTAAGAGCTGTGAAAATGTGGAGTAGACTCCCGCCAGAGGTGGTTCTGGCCAGCTCAGGAGATTGCTTTAAGAAAGGTCTGGATACTTTCCTTAATGTACATAATATAATTGGGTACTAACATTTATAGGTAAAGTTGATCCAGGGAAAATCCGATTGCCTCTTGGGGGATCAGGAAGGAATTTTTTCCCCTGCTGTAGCAAATTGGAGCATGCTCTACTGGGGTTTTTTGCCTTCCTCTGGATCAACTGTGGGTATAAAATTGGGTATATTGGATTGTACAATATTTTTTATTTTATTTATTTATTGTTTTTAAGGTTGAACTGGATGGACTTGTGTCTTTTTTCAACCTGATTAACTATGTAACTACTTACCCGAGCCCATCTCTCTCCAGCATTTTCCACGAATGTCTAAGCCATTCGGGACACTGCTCCTAATTGGTTGAGAAACAGCAGCAGTGCCATTGGCTCCCATGGCTGTCCATCAAAGTCAGTCAGCCAATCGGGGCAGAGAAGAGGCCGGGTCAGGGCTCCGTCTTTGAATGGACACACACACAGCTGTGACTCGGCTCCAGTGCCCCCATAAGAAGCTGCTGGCTATAGGGGCACTTGATTGGGAGGGGCCAGGAGCAGCAAAGAGGGACCCGAGAAGAGGATGATCCAGGCTTCTCTGTGCAAAACGAACTGCACAGAGGAGGTAAATATAACATGTTTGTTATTTAAAAAAAACAAACCTTTACAATCACTTTAAGGGCAAGCCAAAACCTGACGATGATACTCATTTCAGTCTGGGTCTAGGTTGCAGGCATTGCCATCGTTTCTCATCACCTGCATTTTAGCATCTCTCTCCTATGATATCTTTTGTCTCACAACATATACAGTTCCTGCCGCCGATATTGTGTTTCCAGCACGATGGGATCGTGCTAGAAATCACCTCTGCGAGGCTGTGCTTCTCACGCTCCCCGCCCCCACAAGATGCGAGCATCCATGGGAATCTATTGGGGGCTGCGAGCAGAAGGAGCGACAGAGCTCGGCGCTGGCTTCCGCGACGGGGCTCGCAGGTGTTGGCGAGGTTGACACAATATCGGTGGCACCTTACTGTAGGTTATCTTTGAATGAAGATGCTTGTATGCCCAAGGTATTATTCACTGTAACCTGCATTCCCATTTTTTCAGACTTGAGCATAACATTTTGAAGCTGTTGCATCAATGCATAGAAATGTTGTTGTTTCATTTCTTTAACGAGCTACCCTATTACATTTGAATAAAACTTACCAGTATATGTTATTGGGGTTTTGTCTCGTCAGGAGAAGCCAATAACTCCCAGCAAGCCTGAGGTTAATTTCAGCCCTCTCAGTTCTCTGTGCAATGGCAGTGTCTCCAGACAGAAACCTTTATCTGATGGAATACATCGAATTCGAGTGGATTTCAAGGTTTGTAACTCTTTTTTTCAGATTTTGTTTGTTCTTGCCTATTTAGTCCAGATAACAAAGGAATGATCCAGTTTTTGTAAACCTTTTGTGTCATGTTCTCAAATGGTTATGATTTTTCCACAGGGGGATTGTGATTTAGGTAGTGCCTGGGAGATGGGTGGCCTCAGCATACTCACAACTGTACCGATAACCCCACGTGTAGTTTGCTTTCTGTGTGCCAGCAGTGGAAATGTTGAGGTGAGTTTATATTGAACAGTGATGTATTTTGAAAATGGACCTACAGCCTGATTTTGAGATGAATGGGGAAGACTTAAAACCTCTGTCATGTTGTTACTATCTCTCTTTAGGAGATTAACTCATACTTAATGTCCATTGTCACTGTTACAGAAAGTGATAAAAAAAACTTTTATGAATGTCACTAGAACAGGAGTAGAGGAGTATTCTTCAGTCTTCTGATGTCTTTACTAGTAGCAGCTGTCAAATTTGTCAAATATTCCTTCCTTGTGTACTTCTTGCACAGGAAGTGAGGGTAAACTCCATCCTAAACTAGAAAAAAGTGTTGGCTGAAATTCCACTTTAAAAGATATATATTTGATGTAGTCTGTAAAAATGTACAGAACGACACTGTTAAAGGAAAATTATCTAGTTCTAACTAAATCTGTCATTTATACTCTTTCTCCATTGTGTTTTTCTCTTATTTTGTTTTCTTGCTTAAAGTGACTCTATTTAAACTAAAAGTGTCCAAAAAATTTACCTGTGAAGATAATACAGAATTAAATAAAAAGCTACTTCACATGCTACCTGCACCGCTGGTTCGTTAAAGACAAATGCCTTAATGCTTCTTCAGAAACTGACACTTTTGGGTCGATTAACCCCTGGTCTTGTGCCGCACTCAGTGGTTCCTGCCCTCAACCCTCATGTCACTACAGCACGTTAACACTCCACAAATGTTAGTTTCTGACCAATATTTCCAAACCAGGGATTTCAGTTCAACATAGTAGTAGCATTCATCAACATAAGGATGTGAAAAGGTAAGTATTCACTATCTGCTTTACAGTTCCATCTTTTATGGACAAGGTTGCTGTAAAGGTAAGCTAGGTTGGTTTTCTAAAGAACATGGCAGTACCTCTTCTGTTTAGACGGAGTCTCTCTCCAATTGAAATTCTGTCATTCCATCAGCTTGGCTCGTTCTCCAGCTTTCTTATTAATTGGGATAAGTCTGTCCTCTTCCCTATAGATACAGTATATCTAAGCCTAGTTCTGGGGCCTGCCAAATCCGGGTGGTAACTTAATTCAAATGTTTAAGGATTTGGGTCTAAATGTTTAGGGATCTGGAGTCTGATGCCTTTGCTGATACTGCACTGGGTCTGCAAAAGGTATGGCATGAGATGAAGGTTATTATGCATTATGATAGGATTTCAACGTATATTCCTTTGTGGGGGAATCCTAGATTAGGGGTGCTGCAGGAATTAGAAGGGTTCCACTTCTGGTATACCCATGGTGTTCGATATGTTGCGCAAATGTGAATCCAAAACAAAATAAGAGCCTGTCAGGATTTGCAAGAGATGCAACACCTGCCTGCTTCTTCTAAAGGTTTTTTTAAGTATCTTCAACATAGGCATGCCCTGATAATTCAGATTTATAAAAAAAACCTCACCCTTCAAAATATGCTGCTAATAACCTTTTTGAAGGCTACTACTGGAAAACTGGGGTTTTATCTTGTCTCTATATAAACAATTGCTGGAAAAGTATCTGGCTAATCTAACACTTCAGGTCATAATGGGTGGGAGCGAGATCTCAGATGATTTCTGATTAAATATACTGGAACTAGTGACCCAGGTGTCCCTGTCCCTAACGCAAAGACTCACTCAATCATTTATGATCCACAGTGTACCCGTACTCCCCTTACATTATTTAATTGGGGCTGTAGGCCTGCTCTGGACTTTCAGCAATATCGGGTTAATCCAGCCGATTGTTTGTTTCGATCGACTTGTTCGATACTGGTGAGTGATTGTGGATACAGTTAATGGTGCATATCAAACACAGCTTGGAACCTTCCCTGTCCATATACCTGTTGGAGGACATAGATGAGGAACAATTTCCTCCTGAAGAGTACCAATCCTAAAGTATTATGTATGGCTCGTAAAACTATTGCCATGAAATGGTTATCTCCTAGTCTCCCTATGCTGGAAGTTGGAGACAACATGTTAATGCTATCCAGTTAAGAGAACAACAGATACATAAACATAGGAGTAACGCCAACAATTTTTCTAAGCTTTGGGACCCCTGGCTAGTGGTTTTGGGTTCAGCCCTTTCTTCTCTGGTCTCATTAAGGCTACTACAATGTTCGTTAGACCTGTGCCAAATGTAGCATTCCCAGGGATTCACCTTAATTTCAAATATACCTCCTATTTTTCTTACATGTGTACCATGAAGTGAGGCTAATACCGCACTTGACTTTTGGTAATAAGAATGAGATGCAACATGGTTATGTTACCTCTACAGTGCATCTGTAAAGTATTCACAGCCCTTCAGTTTTTCCACATTATATTACAGCCTTATTCTAAAGTGGATTAAATTAATTATTTTCCTCAAAATTCTACAAGAAATACCCTATAATGACAATGTGAAAGAAGTTGGTTTGAAATCTTTGCAAATTTATTAAAAAAAACGAAAAATAAATACAAAAAACACCTGTACATAAGTATTTACAGCCTTTGCCATGACACTTGAAATTGAGCTCAGGTGCATCCTGTTTCCACTGATCATACTTGAAATATTTCTACAACTTGATTGGAGTCCACCTGTGGTAAATTCAGTTGATTGGACGTGTCTATATATGCAGCTAACAATGCATGTTAGAGCACAAATAAAGCCATGAGGTCCAAGGAATTGTCTGTAGACCTCTGAGCTGAGACAGGATTTTATCAAGGCACAGATCTAGGGAAGGGTACAGAAGAATTTCTGCAGCATCAAAGCTCCAAATGAGCACAGTGGCCTCCATCATCCATAAATGGAAGAAGTTTAGAGCCACCAGGACTCTTCTTAGAGCAGTCACCCGGCCAAATTGAGCGATTGGGGAAGAAAGGCCTTAGTCAGGGAGGTGACCAAGAGCCTGGTGGTCACTCTGACAGAGCTCGAGCATTTCTCAGAATTCTCTGGTCTGATGAAACAAAGATTGAGCGCTTTGGCCTGAATGACCAGTGTCATATCTGGAGGAAACCAGGCACCGCTCATCACCTGGCCAATACCATCTCTACAGTGAAGCATGGTGGTAGCAGCATCATGCTGTGGACATGTTATTCAGTCAGGATCGAGGAAAAAATGAATGCAGTGACATCCTTGATGAAAACCTGCTTCAGAGCGCTCTGAACCTCAAACTG
Source organism: Aquarana catesbeiana (assembly GCF_042186555.1). Taxonomy (NCBI): domain Eukaryota; kingdom Metazoa; phylum Chordata; class Amphibia; order Anura; family Ranidae; genus Aquarana; species Aquarana catesbeiana. The sequence continues at coordinate 113,009,610 of NC_133333.1, read as the reverse complement.
GGGTGAAGGTTTATCTTCCAACAGGACAAGGACCCTAAGCACATAGCCAAGATATCAAAGAAGTGGCTACGGGACAACTCTGTGAAGGTCCTTGAGTGGCCCAGCCAGAGCCCAGACTTGAACCCGATTGAACATCTCTGGAGAGATCTAAAAATGGCTGTGCACCAACGCTCCCCATCCAACCTGATGGAGCTTGAGAGCCCTGCAAGAAAGAACTGGAGAAACTGCCCAAAAATAGGCGTGTTAAGCTTGTAGCATACTCAAAAAGACTTGAGGCTGTAATTGGTGCCAAAGGTGCTTCAACAAAGTATTGAGTAAAGGTTGTGAATACTTATGTATATGTGATTTTTTTTTTTTATTTTTAAGAAATTTGCAAAGATTTCAAACATACTTTTTTCATGTTGTCGTCATAGGTTATTGTTTGTAGGATTTTGAGGAAAATAATGCATTTAATCCATTTTGGAATAAGGCTCTAACATAAAATTTGGAAAAAGTGAAGAGCTGTGAATACTTTCCGGATGCACTGTATATTCTGTTTTATTAGACTTCTTCTGTCTTGTGTTTTAGAGACAAGTCAAGACTTGCCACAATCGTCTTTATGACCATTTTTTGACAATAATTTGGAGATGTATTTGTTTCTGAAAATTTTCATAAAAATCATGCAGGACACGTGTCATTCAGTTGTGTGTGACCTTCAGCTAATCGGCTCTGATAAGCTTTCTGTCCTACAGTATTATAACTTGAAGTGCAGCGCTAGAACATGTCAACTTAAAATAAATAAAATGCAATATTAAACAAATTATTCTGCTTCCAAAATATGTGCAAATTCTATTTAGAAAAATATGTATATAGGCCAACATATGAATTTTGGGGAATTGTGGATCTTCATCATATCAATCAAGTGAATAGGCCTCACTGCTTGCTAGAGTCAAATGACCCTCCTATCACTGAGAAACCAAACTGCTTAAAATAGAAGGGAATAAGTCGCCCAGGATGTCACAATGAAAAGAATCCACATTATGGAACACAGTGTATAAAAGAAATAAAAACAAACATAGTGCAGTAATATCCAAAACCGATTATATATGCAAAATGTAAAAAATGCCCACACACATGTGAAAAAAAAATGTGATTACCACAATTCAAAAAGCGCCACAGCAATAATTGTGCAAATCCCAATAATGTGAATGTATAGTGCCGATAAAGTCACCCAAGTGGAACAGCAGTCAATAAACAGGTAAGCCCCTTACCAGAACACATGTGACATCCGTTAATAAATGGTCAGAAAAGGCTTGTGAAGGCAAAACTTTAGCTCTGTCAGGGTCCCCAAGAATGCCCCGCTCCACTCAACATAAGGCAATGTAAAAGAGCAGCAACAAAAACAGGGAGGCCAGTTCCATAGTGTAGTATTTTTTAACAGTAACTGCTTTATTAAAGCAGACTGTGCAGGCACATAAACATAGATCATTACCGCAACAAAGTTAAAAAACCTCCAGTGAAAACATCCTGTATGACAGCCAGTTTGCGCGATGAAGTCACATTTCGTCCATCTGTTTTAATAAAGGGGTTATTGTTTGGAGCTGGCTCCCCTTTTTTTGCTGCTTCTTTTTTTTCCATTGATTTATGCTGAGTGGAGCGGAGCCTTCTTGGGGTCCCTGATGACAGAGCTGTGGTATTGCCTTCACAAGCCTTTTCTGACCATTTATGACCTGATGGTCACATGTGGTCTGTAAAGGGGCTTACCCATTCATTATTGACTGTGGTTCCACTCTGAATTCCTTTGTCGGCACTACACATTCACAGGTTTCCACGATTATTGCTGTGGCAATTTTTGAAGCGCTATGTGTTGTAATCATGTTTTCTTTTCATGTGTGTTGGGATTTTTCACATTTTGCACGTTTAATAGTCTTTGAACATATTGCACTATGTTTGAACTTATTTCTTTTATACACTATGTTCCATAATGCGGAGCACTGTTGGGAGAATGTAGATTCTTTTCATTGTGACATCCTGGGCAACTGATTCATTTCTATTTTGAACTCTGTTTGACTTCTCAATGATGGAGGTTTCTTTAACTCTGGTAAGCAATGAGGCTTATTCACTTGATATGTAGAGTAGCCACAATTCCCAAATATTAATTTTTGGAGGCAGAATTATTTATATTTTAACTTAGTTCACATGTTCTAGCGCTGCACTTCAGGTTATTTTGTTTTATATTGCGTATTTACAATATTGGTACTAGCTGCTCTATTGCTTTTCTTTTCACCTAAGTGCAGATTTTCTGTCATTTATTGGCACTGTTTTTACTGTCCAACAGTACAGAATACCAGCAGAATCTTGGACAATTGGGTTATATACTCCCACCTTCAGGTAATTGGACACTGGAAAAGCAGAACTGTAAGGACCTCCATGTAACACCTCCCACTCCCGGCAATCCTCAGTCTTTTGCTAGTGTTCTTAAATTTTGGCTCTCTCCTCTCTGTTGAGAGAAATTACAAGTTCTTTCTTGGGATTTTCCTGCACGGATTCCTTCTACAAGTATCCTGTGTAGCAATCCTCTAAGCTAGCACAGCTTCCAGATTGGTACCCTAGGGATGCCACTGGGACCCATTGTACCCATATCCTGCTGTAAGGAAGAAGTGGGGCTGACCTGTAATGTTGATTTGGCACTGGACCCCAAGCTTGGCACTCCTCAGCACAACATAGGGGTAACCCCAACAATTTATGTAAGCTTTGCAACCCTTGGCTAGTGGTTTTGGGTTCAGCCCTTTTTTCTCTGGTCTCAGTAAGGCTACTACAATGTTCGTTAGACCTGTGCCAAATGTAGCATTCCCAGGGATTCGCCTTAAATTCAAATATACCTTCTATTTTTCTTACATGTGTACCATGTAGAGAGGCTAATACCGCACTTGAATTTTAGTTATAAGAATGAGATGCAACATGGTTATGTTACCTCCTACAGTGCATCTGGAAAGTATTCACAGCGCTTCACTTTTTCCACATTATATTACAGCCTTATTCCAAAGTGAACTAAATTCATTATTTTCCTTAACATTCTACAAGAAATACCCCATAATGACAACGTGAAAGAAGTTGGTTTGAAATCTTTACAAATTAAAAAAAAAAAAAAAATATCACATGAACATAAGTATTTACTGCCTTTGCCATGACACTTCAAATTGAGCTCAGGTGCATCCTGTTTCCACGGATCCTACTTGAAATGTTTCTTCAACTTGATTGGAGTCCACCTGTGGTAAATTTAGTTGATTGGACATGTCTATATAAGGTCCCACAGCTAACAATGCATGTCAGAGCACAAATAAGTCCATGAAGTCCAAGGAATTGTCTGTAGACCTCTGAGCTGAGACAGGATTGTATCGAGGCACAGATCTGGGGAAGGTTAAGAACTTCTGCAGCATCGAAGCTCCCAATGAGCACAGTGGCCTCCATCATCCGTAAATGGAAGAAGTTTGGAGCCACCAAGGACTCTTCCTAGAGCGGGTCACCCGGCCAAATTGAGCTATCGGGGGAGAAAAGCCATAGTCAGGGAGGTGACTAAGAGCCTGGCGGTCACTCGGACAGAGCTCCAGCGTTTCTCTGTGGAGAGAGGAGAACCTTCCAGAAGAACAACCATCTAGATTGAATGCTTTGGCCTGAATGACCAGCTTCATATCTGGAGGAAACCAGGGACTGCTCATCACCTGGCCAATACCATCTTTACAGTGAAGCATGGTGGTAGCAGCATCATTCTGTGGGGATGTTTTTCAGTCAGGATCGAGGAGAAAATGAATGTAGCAATGTACAGAGACATCCTTGATGAAAACCTGCTTAAGAGTGCTCTGAACCTCAAACGGGGGTGAAGGTTTATCTTCCAACAGGACAACGACCCTAACATACAGCCAAGATAACAAAGAAGTGGCTACGGGACAACTCTGTGAAGGTCCTTGAGTGGTCCAGCCAGAGCCCAGACTTGAACCCCATTGAACATCTCTGGAGAGATCTAAAAAGGGCTTGAGAGGTCTTGCAAGGAAGAATGGGAGAACCTGCCCAAAAATAGGTGTGCCTGTGTAGCATCACACTCAAAAAGACTTGAAGCTGTAATTGGTGCCAAAGGTGCTTCAACAAAGTATTGAGCAAAGGCTGTGAATACTTATGTAAATGTGATTTTTTGTTTTTATTTTTAAGAAATTTGCAAAGATTTCAAACGTACTTTTTTCACGTTGTCGTCATAGGTTATTGTTTGTAGAAATTTGAGGAAAATTATGAATTTAATCCATTTTGGAATAAGGCTGTAACATAACAAAATTTGGAAAAAGTGAAGTGCTGTGAATACTTTCCGGATGCACTGTATATTGTTTTATTATTGAAACATGTGGTGTGCTATATTGCCTGATTTAACAAGCCTCTAATCACCCCAGTAGAGGATTTTGTGGTCCTTTAAAAACCAGGTCGCCTAGAGACTTGCACGTCTTTTTTTTGGGCGTCCTTTGCTCTAGTAGACTATGGTATGCAGCCCGCCATTGTGGCTATGAAGGTGACATTTACGGTTTAGGCTGAACCCATGGCCTGGGAACTGGTTTCTATTCCCATACTGTAGATCCTTTTGTCTCACAGCACTAGAAAATCTTCCTGGCTGCCTTGCAATGTGTCGTGAACAACACGGGAGACAACCTCAAACAGATGTAACACCTGCAGTGAATGTTCTTTGCAGGGGAACATCCTTTTGGTCAGCTGCTAGGCTTTCACTAGGAGGCCACCAGCGCTAAGAGCCTGTTGCATAACTTCCAAAGGCTACCATGGTTATGTGTGTGTACCTTACAGGTTTTGGAAGGGTTCCTTTTGTCTCTCCCCAAGTCTTCTATTTAATTCTGGTATCCAGTTTTGTAGCAGGCACAACTTCCAAGCCAGTCAAATTGGGCCCATTCCCCCCTTGCAGTGAGAAGGTGCCCCCACTTCTTCAGGTCGTTGACTGTTGGCCTTCGTGGCTGCCTGGGGCATTTTAGATCGTGGATCCAGAATGTCCTCTTCCTGGGGTACAAGTTGGAGAATGTTTTCCTCCTTCACCCTGCTTTTTGCCTTCCAAACTGCCTTCTTTCTCACATTTAGGGATCTGCCGGCTGCACTGCTGCAGCTGCTAGCCTTGGGGGTGATAGTCCTGTTTTATTGAAGGAGCCTTTTGTGGGCTCCTTTTCCAACCTATTTACCATTATGAAGGCTTAGGAAGGACTTTCATCCCATCCTGGACCAAAAGTCTCTGAATTTCTTTCTTTGGGTTCAGAAGTTCTGCATTGATTCAACCAGGTTAATCATCGCCTCACTCCAACAAGGGGATCTCCTAGCTTATGTGGACATTTATGGATGCCTATTTGAACAGTCCCTTTCTCTTTCATGCCAGTGCTTTTCGCACTTTGGCAGGGATGAGTGTCACTTTCAGTTCATCACTCTTCTCCTTGACCTGTCCGCAGGTCTTTACGAAAGGGCTGGCCCTAGTTCATGCTTCGTTTTAGGGTGTCTACTTTGTGGGCTCTCTGGACGACCTGCTGCTGTAGGATCGATCAATCCAGGCTCTTGCTTCCAACATACAACAGATGGTACAAGTGCTGCAGAGATCATGAGCTTCCTTAACTTGCAAAAGTCTGCACAGAATTCTTCTCACTTTGCCTTGAAACCACCAAGCTTTGGTCTACTTCCTCCAGCTGAGGTCTAGTCCCATGCCTCTGTCACCCAGTTTAATCTGGTGTGTTGGGTCTTTTTAACCTGGCCTTAGAGTTGGGGAAGTAATTTCCACTTTTGACCTGTAAGATACTGGAATGGTAGGTAGTTCTTTGGAATGTTAATGGTCCAGGGAACCTGTGTAGAGGTGAAATCCTTCCTATTAACATTTGGGAGCTTTGATTGATTTTCCTAGCCCTTAAACATTGTCTCTCTCTGCTTCAGGGGCTCCCAATGAAGGTACAAGCAGACTACACACTGCTGTGGCCTGTGTCATGCATTAGTGATCCACCAGAGGTTGCACAGCTCAATCTGAGGCAGATCTACAGTAATTACAATTTGGGCAGATAGTATTTTCCAGCCCTGACTGCCATGCACATCTTCCAGTGAGGAATATTGGCAGATGGCGCTGGACATCAGCTGGGCCCGGGAAAGTGCCCCTTTCACCTACTGGTGTTCCACTATCTCTGATGTAGGTGTGGGGAGCTGGAAAGTTTTTTGTCTTTTAGGTCCAGGGTTCATGGGGCTTTTACTGTGGATGCTCTGGTGACTCTGTGGTATTCTCCCTGGTCTACATTTTTCCTCTAAAAGATGTGTCATCTGTTCTGCTGGATCGAGGTGAGGGTCATTTTGGTGATCCATGTGGCACAAAATTTGCCTAGTAGAGCTTGGATTTCGGATGTACTTTTTGTGGAAACGCCATGTCTACTTTCAGGCCGACCACATTTTTCGTCTCAAGAACCAGTCCTCCATTCTACTTCTTGATCCTGAGAATCAGGGGCTTGGCATGTTCAGTCATACTTTTTTTAGCTTCTGAATGATCTGAAGCGAATTCTCACATAGGCAATCTTCTCACTTGGAAAGCCTAGTTGCATGGTGAAAACTAAAGAAGACAGAACTCTGTGAGATGAATTTTGGGTGCCTTCCAGCCAGATCTGGGTCAGCATTTTTCAATGACCACTGGTCTCACTTCTTGATGAGAAACCTTTATTCAAGAGGTCGAACATATAGTTTCCTCCAGATGCTCCCGATGACACCTTGGGATCTCAACCTGGTACTTTTGGCCCTATCTTGTAAATTCCCTTGGCTGACCTGACGCATGAGATGTTTTCCTTGTCATGTCCTATCCAGGAGGCATAGGTGTGCACAGCCTATTGCATTAGGGTGTGCACCTCAAAACCAACCAAACATGCGTACCCCCCCTTGAGCACGCCTATGCCAGGAGGTAGGTTTTAGAGCTGGCTGCATTATCTTGTAAAGAACCCTTTTTGGTGTTTACAAAATGATAAAGGCTGTTCTGAGACATAAGACTTTCTTTTTTCTGTAGGTGTTTTTTTCCCCCCCACATTAACCAGGACATTGTCCTGCCACTCTTTTGTCCGACTCCTATTGTCCCGAGGTTCTCTTCACTGTGTGGATATAGCCTGTACTGTTTTCAGGTTTGCCTCTAAGCTACGGTTTATTTCAGAGAACTGGATTGTATTTGTCCTTCCTGAGGGTTCTTGCAGGCGATTGCACTTTATTTTGGGGGTGTCTCATGGGCTTTTCAGAACCAGACATCTGTTGCACAGGTTTGCATGGCCATCGCCTAGTCTTCTGTTCATGCTGTGATGTTTTACCAGGTGGATGTTCCAGCCGCTGTTATGTCAGCTTTGGTTACAAAGTGCTTCAGTTTGTGTCTTCAACTTCTGTTCTGTGAGCCTGTTGACATTTTGTTTTTTTGTGTTGCCCACCCCTCATTTTTGCATTGCTTTTGGGTATCCCAATGGTCTAAGACTGCCTGTGTCCTGTATTGTACGAGAAAGAAACAGGATTTTTGATTTGCCTTTAAAATCTGCTTCTTATAGTACAGTAGAGAACACAGGACATTCCCCTTTTCTTATTGCGTTCTAAAAAATGTAGGTTTGCTGGGAATGAGAGAGTTTATATGGTGGTCCTTACAGCTCTGCTTTGCGTTCAATCACCTGAAGGTGGGAGCAAATAATCCAGTTGTCTAAGACTGCTTGTGTTCTGTACTGTACTCCAAGAAACTGATTTTACAGGTAATTAAATTATCCTGCTTCTCTTTTATAATTGTAGTTGTGCGTGTGTGTGTGTGTATGTATGTATATATAGCTATTACTATGCACTCCTAATTCTTTGAATTTTTTTTCTCCTATGTGTCCTTGTTTCATTTTAGTTTGTATTCTGCCAAGTTTGTTGTGAGCCATTTCACCAGTTCTGCTTAGAGGAAAGAGAACGACCTACAGAGGATCAGCTGGAGAACTGGTGTTGTCGGCAATGCAAGTTTTGCCATGTATGTGGTAGACAGCAGCAAGTTAACAAGGTACTAACTTTTTCTGCTTTTAAGAAGAATTGCTATGTGAAACATCTCGGATGTAACATTTTGCAGCAGCGCAGTTACCATTGACCTAAATCCTTATGCAAGAAAGAGGGTTTGGGACTTTAAATGAGGTAGGCCTAGCATGGCCAAAAGATGAGTCAATGTGAGAAGACCTATTTTATTCAAAACTTTAAAAACATGACAAGGCAAAATGAGTACATGCATGGTAAAACAAGCATATCAATTACATATTATTAACCAGATATTCATGAAAGCATTCATAGCAACTTAGAGATGACATATTGAGGTATAGGACAGTTGTCCATCATATAGGATCACTTGAAAAGCAACATGGTGAGGTAACTTGGAAATGGTTGAAATAAAAACTATCTAAAAAGAAAATGGAGCATCAAAATTAGCCCGCTGCACGTTACGTGGTTTCCTACCACATTATCAGGGGCATGAAAGCATAAATAAAACAATATGGTCCAATGTTACACCCAAACAAGAGGGAGACTATATATGTAAAGGAGGAGAGAAATTAACTCATCCCACTGAGTACTTGCATATCAACTAAGTTTAAACCATGTGAACATGAAAACTGGCGGCTGCATAAAATGTTCATCCCAGAAGCTGAGGAAGGGGCCCGCAGGAAATCCGGACACACATCATGATCCCCAGAGTAAAGGAAACAAGTGATCAAAGAGAAATCCATTTGGGCTCCAATGCTGTAAGGTGAGTAAATCGGGTAGACTGTGAATACATGAAGGTATATAATAGTGTTAAAAAGTATTGAACAGTACCTGGAGCCCAACACCAAGATAAAAGGTAGGTACAAATGAAGTGTGAAAATAGTGGAAAAAGCCATACCTGCTCAAAAGGAAAAGAAGAGTGCAGAGGATATAAGAAAAATGATGAAAGCCAGCTAATGCTGTCTTCAGTCAAACACTTAAAAGCATAGGCAAAAAGCCCAGCCAGGTGATTACCTAATGCTGTGACAGAGAAACATGATCCACAGATCTGAGCAGTATGCTGCTGGAGGTCCTGCCATGAGAGCTAGCAGAGTGAACTGGGGATCCTTGTGTGCTCAGCGTGACCATATGCTTTACCACTTCTCCATGAATTGGTGAAAGATATAAAGTGTTTAGTGAGTGACCTGACAAGCAGACTGTATCTCTGACTTATATTCTCTTTTCTGTCTTATTCTTCTTTCCTGCTTATTGTTCCCTGTAGCCACTCCTTGAGTGTAATAAGTGCCGCAACAGCTATCACCCAGAGTGCCTGGGACCAAACTATCCTACAAAACCAACAAAAAAGAAGAGAGTCTGGGTAAGTCAGTTTACTATAGTACTACAAAAACTAGTTTGTTTTGCAATTGGCTTTGCATTAAAAAATGTACTTACCAGACCATTATGTGGTCTGTAATAAGACAGAATAACTATATACAACCTATTGGATCTGCTTTTTGTGGAAAACAAGTTAATCTTTCTTCTTTTTTCAACCTGTTATGGGCAACTGATATTACTGAAATGTTTGCAGTAACAGAAAAAGTAATCAAATTTCTAATACAATCCCATGTGATTTATTTGTTTAGATATGTCATTGTATTTAAGGAAATCTAAAGCAGTAGAATATTTGTTTTCCAGATCTGCACTAAATGTGTGCGATGTAAGAGTTGTGGGTCCACCACACCTGGTAATGGCTGGGATGCACAGTGGTCACATGACTTCTCACTGTGCCATGACTGTGCCAAACTATTTGCTAAAGGTAAGATTGGAGAATAATAATAGAACCTCCTCAAGGTGTATACCCAATAATAAAATATACTTTGTAACATAAAGTGTTAATATCACACAGTTGCTACATATTGTATATTATCCCTCAAATGCAGAAAACCTAAATTCACAATGCAACGTTAAGTGTAAAAGGGTAACATGTGAGGCGTGGCCTAAAGCTGCATGTGGTAAGACGTGCCTGAGCTGAGCTCCGCCGACGAGATCCTGAATCTACCATCCTGTCCCTCTCTTCTCGAGACATCCACCCGGTATCTTACCTGCAGTGCCTCGGTCACCCCTGGAGAGATGTCGCCACCTCGCAAACAGGCCGACAGGGTCGCTAAACTTGATCGATTCCGCCGACAGGACGGAGATCCGCAGGCCAAAGATGGTGCCTCCCCCTCTACCACCTGCATGGCTGATAAGGCAGAAATCCTGGAGGCGATCGCTACCTGCCAGACCTCCCTCACTACGAGGATTGAGGAGGTGAAAGTGGACATCTCCCTACTCTGCCAGGATATGCGACACCTGTGGGAGAGTGTGGGTGAGTCGGAGCAATGCCTGGGACACGTTGAGGAAGCCCTCCCACCTCTGCACGAGTTGGCAGATCAGGCACACCGCTTCATCACCCAGCTCCAGCAGAAACAGGACGATTTGGAGAATCGTTTGAGGCGGAACAATCTTTGCTTCATAGGCCTCCCGGAAGGAGAAGAGGGTAACTAGCCAGCCACATTCCTTTAAGACCTGCTCGTCAACACCTATGGCAGGGAGGCCTTCTCCCAATCGTTTGTTGTGGAGCGAGCTCACCAGATGCCTGCAAAAAAAACACCTCAGGGAGCACCTCCACATGTCTTTATTGCCAAGTTTCTCAACTACAGGGATCATGATGCTATCCTGCGACTAGCTCAGGAGAAGGGTAATATCCCCCTGCAAAACCATCAGATTTTGTCATTCCCCGACTTTTCATCGGAGGTGCAGCAGAAACGCAGTCAGTTCACCGAGATCAAGCGGCGTCTGCGAGGCCGCCACCTCAAGTACTCCATGCTATTTCCCGCTTGTCTCCATGTGGTCGGTGAGGACCGCGTCCATTTCTTTGAAGAACCGGGAGCTGCCGTTGAATGGCTTGATCGATTAAATCCTGCTTGAGTCGTAAGTACTGTACAGGCACCTGCTGCGAAACTCTCCTACCTACCTGTATGATGCTGCCCACGGCCCCTGCTACTCTGTCTGTAGTTTACTGGGGACACTGGACGTGTGTTTTTTCTTCTGTTTCAGCCCCTGTTGTGTTGCTTATGCTACTTTTCTGTTGTTCCAATGTGCCCCACATGCCAACACTTTTGGGCAGCCCATTGACCAGGTTGCAACGTATTTTACACATGGAAATACAATATGTTTATTCACCGCTGGTGGACATGGAACAGCTCTGGGGTTAGATTCACATTTCACTCGCCTACCACAGGTGATAGCCCCTCCGGCGCCCGACTGCACATGCAGTACTTTTCAGAGGATTTTTGACCCCCTACTGGGACGCTTACCTTACAAGATTAATACCCCAGTCGGTGGACCTGAAGCCTCAGACACCAAGCTGGTGCTTACCTTAGAATCCTATGTTTTTTTCGGTTTTGGGACTTATTTTCTTCTTTTTTCCTGATGAACATTTTCCATAATTGTCTGCCACTTACTGTTATGCTACATATCTGGTGTATTTTATTCTGTACCTATTTGCCAATGCCTACTTATGAGCTGCTCAAGACCAGGGTTCCTCTGTCCTACCTTACGCATGTACTATGGCCAGTTTGAAGTTTCTCACATGGAATGGTCTACGCGATAAACTGAAATGCACTGCTGCTCTGTCCTTTCTAAAGACACAACATGCAGACATTTTAGTTCTGTTTGAGACCCACGTGGAGGGGTCCATGCAGTGGGCACTGCGGCGTCCCTGGATTGGATGGGATGGACATTTCTTGCCACACATACAGCCTACTCCAGGGATGTCTCTGTGCTCGTGGCCAAATCGGTGTCCTTCGAGATTCGGACAGTGGTAACAGACCCCCAGGGCAGATATATTTTCTTACTTGCCAAGATAGCGGGTGATTTGTTACTAATACTAGCTTGGTATGTTCCAGTGCCCTATAATTCCACTATCCACAGTAAGGGCTTTTCGTTTATGGCCAGGTATCGATCTATACCAGCTGTATGGCTGGGAGAATTCAATACGGTTGTGAACTCATGTCTGAACCGAATGTCCTTGGGGCAGCAGTCTCCCATGCCAGATCGTGACACCAGGTTCAATCGCCTGATGACTAGTTTTAATTTGGTGGATACCTGGCGATACTTGCACCCCACCCACTAGGTTTACTCCTGTTTTTTTGGTTCACACTCGTCAATGTCTCGTATAGAATACATATGGCTGTCCCGTGCCTTAATCCCTAGGTTGCGGGCTGCGAGATTTGGCCTCCGAATATTATCAGACCACTCCCCATTTTGGATTGAACTCTCCTTATATACTGCTCCACCATCCTTGAATTGGAGATTGAATCCATTCTGGCTAACCATTCTCCCTGATGGCGACAGGTTGGCTTTGGAATGGACAATTTTCTTCAATAACAATGCAGATACAGCCTCTCCCTTAGTGATCTGGGAAACCTTTAAGAAACATGCCAGACTATTACTTACTGAATCCATTTCTAGGCTTAAACGCAATTCTAAAGCAGACTATGTACATGCCATGACTCAGTTGGCGATGTCGGAGGACCGTTGTGTCTCCTCACCGTCATCTTACTCCCTGGCACAATTGACAGTTAAAGAAGCGTTGCATGTTTATACTGCTTTAAATACATCCAGAAGTGTTGGTTCAGGGGAGTTACCACCGTTATCCGTGTCCCACAACTGATTTCTGTGCAGTGCCTGTAGTTGTCATATGAGCAAAGCGCTCCAGTCTACTCCTGGTATCTCTGGTTTCCCCCTCCTAGCACAACCCCCCCTTCCTTTTGTCTTCCTTCTGTGTCAGGAAATTACACAGGAACGCTGTTGGCACAGGACTGGTACAGAGTTTGATTACCGCCTCCTACCCACAATTTCTGCTGCTGGGACAGTAATTGGAACCCTCACCTCCTCCCGGCTCTCTCCTCCACTCTGCTCCTGTCTGTCATCCAGCTGGCAAACTAAGAAAGCTGAGTGGGTGCCTGAGTTGTCCTTAGCAACTGGTGATGTCATCAGTTGGTAGGACGCGGTCTGGACAGCTCACTGGTCTGTAGGTTGTAAATCCTCTCATCTCAAATCACCCTGCTATCTAAGCAACCAATGTCATCAGTTGATAGGGCTCAGACGGACAAGTTCAGTGGTCTGTAGGTTGTAAATACCCCCTGCTAGCACATATTTAGCCTGATGTCATCAGTTGGTAGGACATGGTCTGGCTAGTTGTTGTACATCCTCTCACTCCAAATCCCCTTTGTAGCACAAATCTCCTCTGTACTCCCCCAAATTTCCCCCTCATAGCACAAATCCTCACCTCCAAAACCCCCGCTTCTAGCACAAGTTATCCCCATCCCCAACATTTTCTCTCCTAGCACAAATTCCTCCCCCTAGGAGTGGTAATTTGTTGGGGGGGGCGATTTGGGATTAGAGGATTTACAGCCCACAGGCCATTTAAGTCGCCCACCCACATCCTACCAACATCTCCTTGTCTCTTTGTTGCTTGCTAACAAATTTGGAGCCACACGGTGTGGGTGAACCCAGGGAAGCTTTTTGTCAATGTCCAATCACCTGAAAGTTGCGGTATATAAACTATAGTATATGAATTGGTTCATCTGTCCTGTACGTCACAATAAGAAACATGTGTCACAGTGTAGCTATGCCTGTTTATATTGATATCTTAAAACACACACATGCCCATACACCACCCCTTCTGTTTCAGTGACATAACCACAGGCTCAGTAGCAGCACTGACTGGACACAGATCTTGTCCTTTTGTGAAATATAACAAACCAAAACATCTAGTTTATCCGTACAGTAGTAATCCATGTACGGATTGCTATGTTGGCTCTTCAGACAGTACCAGTGTTCTGACAGCATGTTTCAAGATACAGCTTCACCCTTGATAAAGTTGTGCTTTCGTGGTGACTCTACATTTCATGATGTTAAATTGAGATCATGTAGAGTCTGAGTCTGCTTGCCTGTCAACCTTCCAATGTTGTGGTTTTTGTTTGTTTTTTTGGTACAAAATCCCTGCGCTATTATTTATAAAAAAAAAAAAAAAAAACCTAAAAAGTCCCTTTTTTCTGCCAGGACAATGCTGTCTTTTAAACTGACCAAAGAATCAGCAATACTCAATTAGTACGCAGCACTACCAAGAAGGTGACAGCCTGTATCTAAAATTAGCAAATATACAGTAGCTGCCCCATGTACATACATAATTATAGACTACACTTTGAAAAAGCTTTTTTTAAAAAATACTTTAATACACTTGTAAGCTTTTATATTCCCTAATATTTTGTGTTTTTGTGAATGAGTATACAAGTTTCCACTTAACATTTTTAGCATTCTTTGTTTTACTTTAGGCAACTTCTGTCCTCTGTGTAACAAGTGCTATGATGATGATGATTATGAGAGTAAAATGATGCAGTGTGGAAAGTGCGATCGCTGGGTACATTCCAAATGTGAAAATCTGACAGGTATTTGTCACATAAGCAATAATTGTTTTAAAAAAATAATAATGGCACTGTTAGTCATGGGGCATGTACAAATCAATGTCTGGTATGTTAGAGGTGCATTGGTGTGCCATTCAAAATAAATGGCACTGTACCATGAGCAATATTTTGATCTGAAATATGCATAAAGAAAGATCATGTATAATAAACTGAAACAATACTTAAAATCTTTGCCCTACATTGGTCATATGGCTATATAATCTCCTTCTAGGCATATATACTGCAACTATATGTTTCCCTATTAGTTTAAAACTATTCATATCTCTGGGGAAGTTTCTTTTATACTAAAAGTAATGAGGTTTAGGATTCACAATTGGGTGGTTTGATTACTCATAGTTTTAAATGCTAAAGAGTTTCTCATGACTCAAATGAACTGGTGAAGCTGCTGAGGCAAAATGAGAGGTTTTCAGAACTGCAAATCAAATTACTAAGCTTTTTCTATACTCCTTGCAATGTACCAAACACAAGACAACCCACAATAAATGAATTTAATTATCTCCATTGGCATGCAGAATCGTACAGTTTCCCACAATATGTTAATTTAATTCTCTCCATTGGCATGCAGAATCATACAGTTTACTTTCATTTTCTATAAGTATGTTTAAGATGATGACCTCCCTGTTCTAAATGCATAATTCGCTAGTTTCTATAACTATTATAGCATTTTTAAATTAGGATCTGTTTTCTAGAAAAAATGTTATGCTTCTACACTGTTTGTGTAAATAATAATTTATTGTTTTTCTTCAGATGAGATGTATGAAATCCTTTCAAACTTGCCAGAAAGTGTGGCCTACACATGTGTAAACTGCACTGAACATCACCCTGCAGAATGGAGGCTAGCACTGACAAACGAGTTACAGGCCTCCCTCAGATATGTCCTAAACACATTGCTGAATTCTCGAACTGCCAGTCATCTTCTGCGCTACAGACAGGTGGGACCTGAAGCATGAAAAAAAATCTTTATATTTATATATCCTAAAACATTTTTTTTCTGAGAGCGCATGTTGTTGTTGTTTTCTATGCTGTCATCAAAATGAGATGTAGGGAATGTATATTATTTTCAAGTTTGAGCTGCTTATTACTTCAAAGTTGTATTTGGTCGGGATTTGAACAGAACCTTCTTTTTAAACCATATCCTTCTTTACATTAGTCTGCAGTACCTGAATTTGTCACCTTCTACTTGCCTCTCAGGAATGATCTGCAGATTGCTGTGCTAGTGCAAAGGAAAATTGGTTGTGTAATTCCTATCATTGCTGTAAAGGAACAAACGTACAGTGCTGTAAAGTAGTATTTGCCCCCTTCCTGTTTTGTTTTTTTGCACATTTGTCACAACTAAATGATTCAGATAAGGGAATCACAGTTCTGCACTCCTGTGACCTGTTTTTAGCAGGCAGCGGGCTAATGCCCACTGTCAGTTGATGTCACAGACCCAGTCCAGGCGATGTAAAGGATCCCAACCATATGGTTGAGATCCCCCCAGAAGCCTGGATCAGCAACTAGCTTAGCCTCTCAGCAAGCCTCTGAGAGCCTGAGCCAGCCGCTCTCGCTCCCTGCACAGCCCAGCACTCCAGTGAGCGCTGGAGGGGCAGAGCAGAGGGCCTGTGATTGCCAGTCAATGGTTGTCTGCAGACTAAGCACCAAGCAATCACCGCTGTTCGATCGATCATTTCTTGGCCGGGGGGGGGGGGGCGATGGGCCAGCTGCAGCTGGGATCGGTGCTGCAGCCATCTAGGTAAGTATGATTGTTTATTTTTTTTCCAATCCCATACTTCTCTCTCTTAATTTCTCTCTTTTTTCTTTTTGTGCATGCAAAGATATCTTCCATTGATTGGATTTATTTTACCTTACAAAGCCAAAGGCTCATTGGTGGAGCAGTCAGTTGGCGCTTGGAGATTCTTCCAAGAACTTCCATTGCACTGGCATATCCCCTACCTTACAGCCGGCTGTAGCTGCCTTCTGGTATTACCAAAACTATGGCTAAATGGTCTGGAGAAAACAATGCTGAATGCTCTCTTACTATAGATGAGTTCTCATCTTTCTTGCAGAGCCCTTGGCCCTACTATTCTGTGTAGATACCATGAAAAATACTATCTGTTAGATCTCCAGAATGCTTTCTGGGTCTTTGCACAGAATATTATGGCTGAAAGCCTGGGAAACTGAACCGGCATAAGAAAGATGCCTTTTGCGTGGGCCTTTTGATGACAAGTTTCCCCTTGTAAATGCCCTTGATGAATACCTTGAGTTGGCTACTGATGGGAGGGTCATTCACCATGAACATCGGCTATGATGGGTCCTTCTGGTCATGGTTCTCTTGAATTCAAGGGAGCGATCAAAAAGCTTTCCTTACAATAACAGTTCTCCTCCTCCCCCGGATTGGAGACGAAGGGATAGCCTTTTGACACATAGCCCCAATTTAAAAGAGAACTCTGAACCATTTTTCTTTCATTGTAATTTATAGCAGAGATGAATAATAATTTTCCATTGTTATCCATGCTCTCTCTCTAAGAACAGTATTTTCCTAACCTCGCTTGATCTTAAAGCGTTTGTTAACCCAAAAAAATAAATAAATAAAGGATCCCGCTCCTTTAAAGCATGTTATGCAGCACAGTGCTTATGCTGTATCATTTGGCCCCTTGTAACACCTGAAATACCTGGCTGATCCTGGCAGTTTCTACCCTCCCCTCTGTACGCTGACCACGATATGTCAAGGCTAGTGAGCCCTGACACCATGGTCAGCGTATGTGCCTCCGTCATCTGCAGCTATCTACAGCTCTCCTCTGTCCTCCTCCCCCTTCCCTCCCTGCCTGTCAGCTCTCACTAGCGCTGCTCTGCTCCTCTCCCTGCTGCTTTAAAACTATCTCATCTTTATACCATTGCCTCTGTCAGATAAAAAGCTGTGTCCTAGTGCCTGTGCTTTATAAAAAAAAGCCGATTTCTACCTGTTTTCACAGCATCTGCCAGCGATCACAAACTCCAGTCTCTCTCCTCCTTTCCTTCCCGCCTCCCCAGCTGACGCCAGCAGGGGAATCTCGGTCCGGTCGCTGGAAGTATCAGATGGGGAGAGCATGGAGTTACATGATCGCTGGGAGATGTTGTGAAAACAGGTAGAAATCGGCTTTATTTATTTATTTATTTAGAAAGCACAGGCACTAGGATACAGCTTTCTTATCTGACAGAGGGGATGATTGAAAGATGAGATAGTGGCTTAACAATCACTTTAATGGCGTGATTGGTGTTTGCCTACTTCCTACTTGAATGGAATTTTTTTCTTCTATATAGGAACCCCTGTTTCTCTAAAGCAGCCCATGCTATCAAGCCTGTATTGTCTTGTTGCAACCTCTGTTTCAGCATCAGAACTCACATGTGGTCTCTTCTGACCTAGCCCTTGCCTGCATAATTATTACCGACCTACATTGGAGAGGTTTCCAGCACGTGTGCCAGAGGGTTTTTTGGTCACCTTTGACCCATTAGCTGTGCTATATTGGAATAGGCAGACACACACCGCAACGGGATACCAATAAAATTGTCTTTATTGTAATGTAGACAGATGCAGTCACAGGCATGGACAGAAGGATAACATGTTTCACACATCTTGTGCTTTGTCGTAGTCTGGCTATGACTAAGCACAAGATGTGTGAAACATGTTAACCTTCCGTAGATTCTGAGTTTCCTTGTTTGTCGCGGTGGCGAGTGGGGCCAGCACCTGTGGGGTTACCTGCTGTGAGTTCTACTCTACTCACCTGGAGCGGTGATTTCTCCTCTGCCTTCCTGCCAGCAGTGCTATCTTAATGTAAGTTAAGTCCTCCTGCTCAGTTGTCCCTGCCAACCTCTGAGTTTTTGTTTGTTATCTTGAACATACTTCCACCTTGTTCTGCTTACAGTGTGCCATCTGGTCCCTGTGGGTCCTGTTCTATCTTGTATATCCTCTCCCTGTTTTCCTAACCCCTTCACCTCTTGGGAACCTTATGCTGAGAATGGTTCTCCCTGGTTACGTGTGGGGACAAGGTAGCTTAGCCAGGTCCCTACCCTTTGTAATAAATGGTTCCCCTTCTGTGTGGACCTAATAGATACACATCCCACTGCTTTTTATTCCCATTAGCAGTGTTACTCTTCTCTATTTTTTTCCATCTGAAAACAAGGGTGACGTGGAAGCCTGTTGTACCTCTGCTTCCCTTTAGTTTCTTTGGCTAGGAAACTCCTAAATCTTGCTGCATGGCATACTTCCTATAGGGGTTAGGGGTCAGGCAGTACATCTGTGACTACATGCCTTGCATCCTGCCCCCTTTTCTTTTGTTCTATTGAGGGAGCCCATAATCTATGAATCCTGTGTCCTGTACTATACTCCCAAGATACAAAATTTACAGGTATGTCAAAATTCTTCTGTTCTTGGAGTACATCAGGGGCAGTGGCGTCACTAGGGTTGGCATTACCTGGTGCTGAAAAATATGATATCACTATTCCCCAATAATTTTTTTTCCCCATATAACACTGCCAAATTAAACTATGCCCTAGGGACAGCCGGCAGTGCAATATATAGGGATCTGTATGAGGTCAGAGCAGACAGTGCAGTATATGGAGTATGGAATGTCTATGAAGAGGGTTGGATCTGTCTCTGATAGAGAATGATATGGGGAATCTGGTTAGGATGGGATTTGTTGCAGTGAGGTGGTGCAGGTTTTTAGGGATTAAATCAGGAGGTGAAGCTCTTCCCTACCGCCTGGCAAACACCCTCCGAAAATTGATCCACTGTAGATCACTTTTCAGCAGATGACACAAGCATGCACTAATCCACATCAATAATGCCCCTGAGATGTGTCACTACAACCATGTGGTTACTGCTGCAGCATCTAATGTTACTTCAAGATACTTCCTAAAATAAATCAACTTAAAGCGGAGCTCCAGGCTCCTTCAGAAAAAAATAGTGTTTGTCAACCCCAAAAAAAAAATTACAGATCCTGGTCCCTTAAAGCAGATTACATAGCACAGTGCTTGTGCTGTGTAATCTACTCCTTTCTAAACTGTAAAAAAACCTCCCTGAACCTGCCACTTCTTGTACCCCCCCCCCGCGCTGACCACGAAATTCAGGGCTGCTGACCACCGTCGTCAGTGTACGTCCCTCCGTCATCCGCAGGCCTGCTCTCAGCTCTCATTTCTCCCCCCTCATCCTACCCTCCCTGCCTGTCAGCTCTGTTTCTCTGTCTCCGCGCCACCTGCCCCCCCCCCCCATGGGCAAGTGATCTCCCCGGCTGACGTCAGAGGGAGATCTTGGCCCCCTCCTGCAGAAGCCATATATCGGATGTATACAGCGGACGCAAATCATGGGACCGGCCTGAAGGTACCCCTTAATATAGGCATTTACAACGCTCGTTTTTATAATAGACTTATAGAGTGTTTTATGCCAGGCTCTAATAGAGGGGCTGGCAGTGATTTGTACATGTGGGTTAACAAACCCTTTAAAAGTCAGCAGCTACAAATACTGTAGCTTCTGACGTTTAATATTAGGGCACTTACCTGTCCAGAAATCCAGTGGCGTCTTCACCCCAGCTGATTTTTCAATTGGCTCTCGGGTACTGCCCCCGCCATCTCCACTAAGGGAAACCGGCAGTGAAATTGTGCGGCTTCACAGCTGGTTACGTACTGCGTATGTGCGATGCACTTTGTGAATGGACTGGCTGCTGGGGGCGGTGGAGGGGGGACACAAAGTGTAAGTGTAAGTGGGAGCGGGCACCTGTCAAAACCAGGTACTCACCCCCCCCAAAAGTTGACAAATGTGATGGGGGGGGGGGGTCAGACAAGTGGAGCTTCCCCTTTTTGGGTGGAGCTCCGCTTTAATAGAAACTACAGCAGGGAAAAGAATTTCACTGTGGGCACAGTGAATACCCACAATCTTTTAGATATGGGAGAGGGCAGTATGCAATATGGCCAAGCTAATGTTCAGAGCCCGGGCCCAGAAGCCCGGGCTCTGAGAAAACCCCCCAACCTCCCAAGCACCTGGTTCTGCCGTCTTCTTTTATCTGGGGTCCTTGTGCATTGGGCAGTGCTTCTCCCTAGGAGGGGGGGGGGGGGGAATACTCTGGTGCTGGGAGCTCGGGGACCATCCAGAAGCTGAGCACCTCTAAAACCACCACGCCTATTACTTCCTCCTGGGCACTGAGTTGGGCAGCTGGGCCGAGGAGCAGAAAGGAAACTATTTAACCATTTTCAGGAGTATTCTGCAGCCGCATGTCCAGACGAATAAATTAAAGTCCCGGTCTGTTCGATATCAATCCGCTGGGGCCGGCCGGACCGGCTTCTGTATTTAGAAGTGACAGCAGTGAGAGCTGGAGAGGAAAGCACACACAGGGCTAGCACCAGAGGCATTCTATTTAAACAAAAGCTCTGCCTCCCCCTCGCTGCCCTCGGGATGGTGTCACACCTCTGGCGGGTGTCACCCGGGTGTGGTCCGCACCCTCGGCCCCCCCCCATAGCAGTGCCACTGATCAAGGGACATGGAGAAACCCTCTCCTTTTGGTTGCTTTCTTTATTGCTACTAGCTGTGCTGGGAGAGTTTATGCAAAGGCAGGAATCCCTGCTCTTTTTTTTGACCATTGTCTGTTCAGCTGAAGGTGGCAGCAATAACCAAAGTACTCATGAGTATTAATTCCTGTAAAATATGTATATAGTTGTTGCTGAAACTTTCTTTTGAAAATAGTAGAAGTTCAGGAATTGAAAATATTTAACAAAAATACCTACCTACCTGCTGCAGCATCGATGCAAACTGTCCCCAGCCACTCCTGAGGCTGAGAACTGAGCAATCATGTGACTACTGATCACTCCAGCTGCCAGTCAAGAATCAGGGTGGATCCTGACTTTATTATCTGGAGCCTAGAGCGGATCTGTGACGTCTCCTGATAGCAGGCTTTAGAATACTGCTGGCTGATTCTGGCTGTGACCTACATGAGAATTATGACCACGAGCTTTGGCCATACTTTTCTTTTAAATATTTTGAGTCAGGGATTTAAAGTAGAAATAAAAGCCAATATAAGTCAGGCTTAAATGCTGCTTCCCCATTCTCATACCCATGCTGCATGCAGTTTGTAAACTCGCTGTGTAAATACCCAATTGTCAAGGCTTACTGACAAAGAGGAGCCACAGCTTAGCAATCACGTGACTGCAACAAAGCAGTTCCAAAAAACCCCAAAAAGGAATTTACATTGAACTATTTTACAAACCGTATGCAGCATGAGGCGGAAGCAACATTTTCAAATCTGTCTTATGTTGGCCTTTACTTACGCTTTAAAGAGTAACTCATTTTTTGATGAGATAAAACAATTCCCTCAGGGTAATCTGTACTTTGCAGGAATTTAACAAATACTGTAGCAGATTCATACCTTTTTTGTTGCTGTGAAAAAATGGCTGTTTGTTTCACCAAACTGCATACTCATTGTGAATGGGGTGTAACGGTTCACTATAATCAGCTGGTCCATTTTCTGTGTTCTAATGAGGAAAGCTGCAGTGTCTGCATCCATTTAGAACTGATTAACCCTTAGGAGGTATTTCACTAAAAATTTTTTTTTTATATGACGGTGCCTAAAATCTGACTTGTATCTTAGTACAGACTTTTAAGAAAATTGGTGAGCCAATCACCAAGCAGGAAATTACATTTCTGGAGGCGTTCTTTACCCCAGCTGGGTACAAACCGCCTCCAGGTTGACATATTGCATTTCATTTTACTGAAAAATACCTTGATGCAGACTGAAAAGTAAAGATTATATTTAGTAACATAAAATTGTAACAGTTTGTGTTTAGCAGTTTTATATGCTATCTTTTTTATTTATTTGCCCTATGTTTTCCACATAAGTGGAGTTATTCTTTAAAAGAAGTAACAGGAGTTGCACACTCAGGCTAATGTCATCCGGCTTGCTTGTTTATCTTGAGTGCACCTGCTTAGAATAATGGAAATATTTATACTGCTGACAAAGTTTGGACAGGTAATATGTAGAAAATTATAGGTAAATATGTTCTCACCAGTTTTGCTGCAGTGGGAACATTAGACACGAATAGATCCAGTGACTGCACAATACAAGGGCAGAGTTTAGACACACAGGCTATTATAACTTTAACCTTGATCCTGTCTATTCCTGTGTCCCCCTGTGTGAACTGACCACAGTAATCCCCCACCCCTCCCCTATCCTCCTGACACTATTCCGCTGCAATATATAACACAATTACTTTTATCCTCTCTGTTTTTGCAAGATCTAAAGTACTGTGTGTCAGTTTTTATTTAAAATTATAATCCTAAATACCCTCTTTTACAGCGCCGCTCTGCGGCCACGTGACCTCCCTCTGCTGGCCTGCTGACGTCAGAGGGGAATCTCAGCCCCTCCCGCTGCTCTCCTTAGTTCAGGGAAGGAGACCGGAGGGAGGTCACATGACCACAGATCGTCACTGTGAAAGAAGGTATTTAGGATTATGATTTTAAAAATGCTGACACACAGTACTTTTAAGATTTTGGTAAGACAGAGAGGATACAAGTAATTATGTTATGTGCCTTCACAACCACCTTAAAGAAAATGCTTTTTGTTTTATAATTAAAGGTTGGTTTTGAGAATAATTGTTCTCTTTTAAATAATTTAGGCAGCAAAGCCACCTGACTTAAATCCAGAAACCGAAGAAAATATGCCTTCAAGGAACTCTCCCAAGGGTCCTGATCCCCCTGTTCTTATCCAAGTTGGAAAGCAAGATGACCAACCACCCTGTGATCTGGAGGGAGTGAAGAGGAAGATGGACCAAGGCAGGTACACTTCTGTGGTAAGTTTCAATGTGTCCCATGATAAAAAGGTTGGTCTAACCTTTTAACCTAATAAATTAGTAAGCCACTAAGCAAGGATTTAAAACTTCACCTAAACTTAGTTTTATGGTGATTTAATATGTTAAAAAAAAGATATGTTCAAGAAAAATTCAAAGATTAGTCAAATTGTCTTTTTATCTGAAGGACTATATGGGAGATTAGGCAAACTCCTCTGCATGAAGAGAGGGAAAAAAAGATTTTAGCAACAGTTTATGAAGATGTTCATTCATTAGAAGATTGGTTTAGCTTTGGAATGCTGTACTGCATGCGATAACAATGGCAAAGTCAATGATGAATATAGAATACATACATACATACATACATACATACATTTTAGAAGTAGAAAAAAAAAGATCAAATAGTGCCATACTGTTTACATCCCTTCTGACTCCTTTCACAGCTGGAACTGAGTGATGACATTGTCAGAATTATCCAAGCTGCTATGAATGCAGATGGGGGCCAGCCAGAGCTTAAGAAGGCAAACAGTGTTGTGAGATCCTTTTTTACAAAGGTGAGTATTTCTATGTGGTTGCCTGTGTACATGTTTTTAAATGCATCAACTGTATTTTATGCAAGCTGTTAGCCAGTACCTACCTGGCATCTAATTTTCTTAGTGCCACCATACAGGACAGAGGCTTCTTTAATTACCGTCAGGTGACACTGGCAGAAAAAAAGTCTGGAATATCCACAAAATAATCCCTCCCACTCCCAGCTAACCTTGGTATCCTTAGGTGATGGACCTTCTTCTCTCTACCAAGAGAAGCTTACCACCTTATATGGAGGTTTCCATCCTATCTCTCCTGCTGTGTGATCTAGTCCAGGATGTTTCTTCTATTATTCTTCTGCTCTTCATGCATCTTCTGGAATGGGTGAGTCCTCAGCATGGTTTTGGGTAATAATTCCCGACCATGCGTGATATAAGATGCAGGGATGGCCTGTAATGTTGTTTCCTGCAATTGGTTCTTCTATGGGTGTTCCCCTTGCCAAGTGGTGCAACACATGTAGTTAGCCACAGGTAACTTTACAGGTTCAGGGCCGTGTCCCTGAAGACCCCCAAAGTGGAAAAGCCCATTTTGGGGGGCAAAAAAAGGGAAAGGTTTATCCCTTGTTAATCTGGTCTATGGGATTGTGGTGAGTACAGATTGGAAGCACTTTAAACATTTAGCCCAGGGTCCCCTTCTGCCTTTAGAACCCCTTTGAGAGTCATAGGGAGTGGCCTACCAGTTATCTAGTGGTCATGGCAGAGAGCTAGGAGGCTGGTGTTTTTATTTTGGTACCATATACAGTCAGTGGAGTGGCTATTGTGACTCTCCTGTGTCTGTGTGCATCCCCAAAGTGGTTCATCACAAACTGGACACTCCTGCGCCCTTACTGCGATGCCTCAATTCAGGGGAGTTATTGTGACTGCACATCTTGCCTCTTCCTCTTTGCAAATGGGACTTCCGACCAGCAAATTTCCTGCTTCTCCCTCTCTACTGAGGGCACATTATAAGTGGCTTTACCTGGGTTACAGCAGCCTTATAAGTGCTTGACAGTGAGGCATTCCCTCTCCTCATCTACTGCTATGGCGGTTGTGAGTATTCTTCTTGGGGCTATTTCACAAGCATGGCAGAAGGAGAGGCTCAGGCAGAAAGGGTCAGATAGACTTGTTTGCGCAGACACTGCTTTTATCTCAGTAGGGGGTAGTAGTTCTTCTCAGGGCCCCAATACCCTTTCCTTTGATGGTTGTCCAACTCTGACTCCTTACCTTCCTCTGGCCATTTGGCTGGCCCATGAGCTGCACCAGCTTCTTCTTTTCTATATGGAGAATAATTTTCTGCCACATCTCCGATTTCACAGGCAGGATATCTGTCCATAATGAGGCTATTAAAAGCAGGGGTCACAGCTGCCCCTTTGACCTGCTCCTTATCCCCCTTAAGCATCAGATCAGGATTACACATCTGTTAGAGATTTCATCAAAGGTATAGGATCCCATAGCTACACTTACTTGACGCTGCGAGCTTCTTCTTAGTCTTGGAGCAACCAGAGTATGCTCACTCTAAATTTTCCAGTATGGGGTCCCCCAAACACCCTAAACCACCCAATATCTTCACAATAACACTTGCTGGTAGAGCTCGTCCTCTATGTGGACTAATACAATCAATTTCTTATTTAGTGAAGCATGATGGAGTGATGTTTTTCCTATGTGTGGAGACCAGGCTGAAGCCATTTGATAGTTTCCACAACCATGGTTGTACATTAACAGAGGGCTGCCATGCGCCATTTTGTTGTGGATCTATCTCTGAGCTTGAGGAGCCTACACTATCAAGATCAGCACCTGGAAGCAGGTTAGAATCTGCTGAAGGTGCACATTGGGGCATTTGAGCAGTATAGCTTTTCAGGGTTTAAGTGGATCTGCTTGCTGCCATCCAGCCTCTTATGTTATAGGGCAGTGATGGCGAACCTTGGCACCCCAGATGTTTTGGAACTACATTTCCCATGATGCTCAACTACACTGCAGAGTGCATGAGCATCATGGGAAATGTAGTTCCAAAACATCTGGGGTGCCAAGGTTCGCCATCACTGTTATAGGGGGTCATTACCTCTGTACCAACAGGAGAATGCTTTCAATGCTTTGTACTCAAACCTTTTTACGGTTCGCAAGCCTGGGAAGTCTGGCCCATTCTAGATCTAAAGGCTTTCAACTTGTTCCTACGGGTTCAAAAGTTTTGCATGTTAATTGCCATGTTTGTCATTGCCTCCCTCGTGGGGAATTTTCAAACCTCAGTAGAGTTGTATCACTCTAAGGGAAGCATACACAAATCCTCTCTTGGGCACCATTTACATCCCAGGTGTGGAAATATAAAATAAAATCCTCAATACAGAAGGTTTCTAGCCCTTTGTCACAGATAAAGAACTCTGGATTTGAATCTGCTGGCATTCAGATTCACCAATAAACTGGACAGGTTTGTTGCCAGGTCCAGGAACCCTCTGGCCTTCATACTGGATGCTTTGGTGACTCTATGGAACCAGTTTAGTCTAGTCTATGCCTTTTTACCCTTCCAGATTTTCCCTTCCCTACTTCTCAGAAGGAGGGCATTCCGTTGATGCTTAATACACGTAATTGGCCGAGAAGGATTTGGTACTCAGACATACTTGGACTTCTGGCAAATACTCCATGGGCCCTATGGATTGTCCAGATTTTATGTTCCAAGGACCAGTGTTCCATCTTGCTTCTTGCACGCTGACTTAAATTAGTTGTAAACCTCAGTCATGGAATCTGAGCAAAGCACATATATCTGTAGTGTTTACTTATCTCTCTCCAAAGCTCTGAGTGTCATTTCTCTCTGGTGCTTCGCTCCTCTTTTATCAGCATGAGTCACTTTGCAGAAATGTTCCCACACGGGATAAAATTGTGTCGGGGAAGGAAATAAGCACAGAGCTGTCTATTCACAACATCGTTCTTCTGCTGTGTGGTGGGGTGTGTGTGTGCCTTTCCTCCAATCAGCTCTCACACAGTGTAACTGCAGCCTCCCCACCCCCTCCTCTGTGCTCTTGACAGATGAAGAAAGATTCTAACACTTTTCTGCCCTTTTGAAGGGGTGTAGAGAAGAGAAGACTGCAGATAAACAAGTAAAATCTGTGTAGGAGGATATTTTTCATCTGAGGCTGTTCACTGGGTTTTTGTGAGGGTTTACAAAAACTTTAAATGACATGGCTGTCTTTCACATTCGGCCACTCCTACCCTCTTAAAGACTAAAAAGCCAACTTCTTGCAAAGTCTTTCTTCACACCTGGAATGCCTATATCAAGAAATTTTTATACTAGAAATTACTTTGTGGGATGTATTTTGTCTTTTTTTGTGACTTCAAGTACTGGTAAAAGACAAATCTCAGCTTTGATTGATCTGCTTTAGAGACCTTTTGGATTTCACTTTGTAGTTAAGGCCTTTGTTCATGGTGTAGCTCACATTTTCAGAGATAAGTCTGGTTCTCTTGGCTCTTCAGAGATCACCCTACAAACTTTTTAAGGACATTCCCTTGTCTGACCTTACCTGTAAGGTGGCCTTTCTTGTGACTGTCACCTGTGTGAGGAAAGTCTTAGTGTAAGGTGTAAGTAGCCTTTTTGTGTGTTGCACAAGAACAAAGTTGTCTTGAGCCCTAAGGTCTCTTTCCTCCAAAAGGTGGTCTCTGCTTTCCAACTTAATCAGGGTTTTGCCCTTCATTCCTTGTCCTGCTCTAAAACACCCTAAGGAAATTTCTCTCCACTTTCTGAACATGGTATGCTGTGACCTTCTTTAAGAAATCAGATTCCCTCTTTGTTCCCTTTTAATGTTCATGCAAGGGTCTCTTTGCCTTCTGCTCCACCATTGCTTAGTGGATCAGGCAAGTTATTATTATAGCCCATAGTTTGAAGGATAGGATTCCTCCCTTCTATGTTTAGGCACACTCAACTTGATCTGTTAATGCTTCATGGGCTTTTCAGCATCAGGCATCTGCTTTCTCAGATCTGTACCTGCCACGTGGGTTTCTGTTTACATGTTTAATTTCTACCAGGTGGCTGTTCAGGCCTCTTCTGATGACAGTTTTAGTTGTAAGGTACTACTACAAGCTGTTCTGAGTCTGAGCATTTCTTGACCTGTTTTGTTATGTGGGCCTGTTCCTTTGTCATTCACCCTTCAGTTGGTCTTTCAGGCGCCCCAGTTGTAATGAGTAAAGAAGCCTGTGTCCTGTACTGTACTCCAGGAAATAGTTTTTGTTTGTCAAAAATCCTATTTCCTTTTTGCTGGACGACAACATCTGCACCACATGTATCCAAGTTCATTAGACTTTTGTTTTTCATTGGACATTTCTCCTCCATCTGTTACTTTATAAACAATTGTAAAGTCTAACTCCACTTGCTTCCTAACCAGCATTGCTGATTGGAGCAGTGTACAGGGTGGGCTTGTTGAACTGCTGGGGAGCTGGGCCACTGGTTTGTATAGTTCGACTCTCCTGTGTTCTGCCATCACACCATATTTTAACCTTTGTTACAGCACTTAGCAGCTAATTGCGATTGAAGTTTGTGACAGACAGGGTTGCTTTAAAAAAATGTCCTGGTTTGTTCATTAAGGGACACTCTTTTGTTCTTCTGATACAATTCTATAATACTGCCTCCTACAGAAGGATTTGGACACTGCCATACATAAAAGCTGTCTGCCAGCCAGGTATAACCCCTCTTACTCTGGTATGCCTCAGTCTTAGATGTGGACATCTTTTGTCTATAGATAAGCGTTTATCCTTTTTTTTTTTTTTTTAACTAGCCATTCCATTCCAGTGTAATTTTTTTTCTTCCGTCAAGACATCTACATGCTTCGGAGATTTACTGCCTGGACAGCTAACTGAATAGGGTTATTTTTGGGGACATTTTGGACTTAGAGTCCCTCCCAGAACCTCACCGGACCAATAATTGCATGGCCTGCCTGGATTCTGTCTTTTGGGAATGGGGCTCTGCCATTGGCACTTACCAGACCTTCTGGTACTGTCAGCCTCAGGGCACTTTCCAGCTGTAGAGCCTGCTAGTGTGACCCTGTCGGTGAAGACTTTTAATGAGTATTGTACTACTCATTAAACTACAACGCTGTTTGGTAACATTAAGTGCCACTGGTATGCCCCTATTTTTCAGTTTCACAAGAAAAGGTTGATATGCTAAGTAATTACGTACTGCAAACCTAAGCTTGAATGTTGTGTGCATACTTCTGCATGCTCCTTTTTACCTCTTTTTCCTTAACTTGAGTAAGCTTCTTTCTGCCATTGTTCCCATCTACAAAAGACACATGGTTAAGCAGGGTATACATGTTCCATCTTTATTTATTTTTGTCATTCAACCAGCGGGTTGAATGGGAAAAAAAACCTGACTGATCCTTGCATAAACACAAATGTGTGATGCAGGAATCTCCCCTGCCATGCTATTGTATTGTGACAGCCATTGGCTGCAAGCGCTTAATTTCTCCTTTTTAAGCAGTTGGTTATTCAGGCACAAGGAGAGCAGCCCTGAACCACTAGGTTGCTCTAGCTCACAATACACTAACCGTTCAGAGGCAGCCTGCAGCGTCCTAATGGACTTCACACAGGTAGCTTGGTTTGTTGTCCTATAATTGAGTCAACTCACTGATCCCTTTTCTGTGCCTTATTCTGGGAAGAGAGCCTTGCTGGATTTGTTGGCCTAACTTGCAAATCTGAGCGCAGTGGCTGTAAGAGTTGTATACTGCCCTGTCAGCCAGAATCTTTCTGACATTCTTGATGCTGTAGTGGCCTCTGCTTTTTGTTATACTGTCTGAAAGGTCTCACAAGTCCTTTATTGGATGCATTTGTTTTTGAGGCGCCTCAATGAGCTGAAATAACTACCAGGACAAAAGATACAATATCAGCCGTTGTCAGTGCTGTGCAAGATGCATTGAAAATGCAGCAGACTATAGATTCTATGAGTGCATTTTCCAGTCTGGGATCCTTGAAAGGGCCCACGACTATAAAAACTGTTCTGGTACACTCCTCACTTTAACCTGTTCTGTGTGAAGATTAGATCACTCCTGACAAATTGACTTATCCCAAACACTTTGCAGATCTGTGAATCAAATCTGGTGGTATCCTGCCTTAACTCTACATTCCACTTTGATTTAAAAAAAAAAAAAATTCTAAAAGTATGCTTGTTACTCAAAAAAGTACCTACTATTGCTCGGTTTCTTTTAAATCTCAAAATTCCTTTTCTTTATTGTTATGATCTGACTTCCTGTTAGAAGGTTCCACCTAGTCTGTCATAACCTCCCCTCATTAGGAAGACTTTTGAGCCTTAGTTAACAATAAAGGATGCTTACTTGCATATTCTCATCTTTTCAGTGCTTCAGTGATATCTGTTTTGCTGTGGGCACTCAATATTATTAGTTTGTTACCCTACCATTGTGTCTCATCATTTGCACCTCAAGTGTTCCCTAAGGTTCTGGCCCTTGTGCTAGCTTTACTACACTCCCCTTTGTAGGATACCTAAACAACAACCTATTAAGGGAACAGTCAGCTCAAACTGTCAATGTGATGTGGCCTTTCCAGACCTTGAAGTTTCAGAAATTAGTACTGGAACTGACTCTGGCTTCAGCTATGTATAGGACTAGACCTACATAGTCCAAGCAATGAGCTTTATTTCCAAAGTAAAACATCTGACTTCCAGACTCAAGTTTGGCAGCTGTCTAACTTTGAAATTCTGCATGAGAGTTCTGGGCTTGATGGTAGCCTCCTTTTGAAGCAGTGTCATTTCCTCAAAAGAAACATTCTGTCATTGTGGAACAAATCAGTTCAGTCTCTAGACAAACTAATTTGTCGGACACCCAGGACTAATTTGTCTGACACCCAGCACTCGGGCTTTTACACTGGGTTTACAGCTGAGGCTTTAAACAGGCGCTATGCAGGTGCTATTTTTAGCACTGTAGCGCCTGAAAAAACCTCTAGTGTGAAAGGGGTCTTAGGGGTATTTAACTTTTTCCACTCAAGGTTGCATTCCTTGATGCCCTCATCTCTTCAAGTGTCTGAACTGGTGGCATTATACTTTAATGAATCTTATTTGGTGTTACTCAAGAATTTGGTAGTATTGAAGTCTAGAGATGCCTTATTTCCTCAGGTAATCTAGGCCCTTCACCTCAACCAGGACATTATTCTTCCATCTCTGCCTGGCTTCAGTACATCAAAAGGAGATTTCCCTTCACTAATTAAATATGTTTTGAGCTGTATGGGTTTTTGTCATTCCTGATGATTTCTATAAAGGGGATACAGCTTCCTGCTCCACCACTTATCCGTAGCTCAGACAAATCATTGTTCAAGCTTATGGCCTTAAGGACAAGTTTCCACCTTTTCCTGTAAAAGCATACTCTACTGGATTTGTGAGTTCTTCTTGGACTTTTCTGCATCAGGCAACTGGTTTGCAAAGCTGCCACCTGTTCCTTTGTTCATGTGTTTTCTTAGTTTAATCAGGTGGATTTTCAAGCTTCTTCCGATGAACGATTCGGGGGTATGGACCTTTTAGCAGCTCTTTGTGCCGCAGGTTCCCCCTATTTTTATTTTGTGTTACATGGGCCTGTTAGCATTTTATTTGCTTTGTTCCCCACCACTAAGTTGGACTGCTTCTGGGCATTTCAAACATATTAGAATTACTGACGTCTCTGTCGTTTGGATATTTTTTTTTTTTACTTACCTCTAAATGCTTGTTGCTAGGTGGTCCCTCGTAGTCTGCCTCTTCCAGTGCCTGGGCTGGTGACATCACTTCCCTCTCGACACAGGAAGGGCTCAGCTCTGCTCCCTCCCTCCTGTCAATCATCTGGGACCCATTACAGGTCCCAGGTGACTGAGCGGCCAATCACGGCACGCGGCGCCGCTCGCGCATGCGCAGTGGGTGCCAGGCTGTGAAGCCACAGCCCGGCGCCCACAGTTGCAATGCTGGCGCCGCTGAACGGAGGGGGAGACGAGCGGGGCTTCGATCCCCCGCATCGCTGGACCCTGGGACAGGTAAGTGTCCAATTAAAAGTCAGCAGCTGCAGTATTTGTAGCTGCTGACTTTTAATTTTTTTTTTTTTTTAATGGACCTCGGGTGGAACTCCTCTTTAAGCAACACATATACAACCCCTGTGTGTTAATCTATTCTTAAAAAATACTGCTGTCTACAAAACTGAAGCATGCTGGCAGTGGGAGGGGTTATACCTGGCTGACGAAGGGCTTTTTTGTTTGCCAGTGTCCAGGCGCAGTATAACCTTATGACATCATAGTAACAGATCCCTGTGTCCTTTGGCGAAACTTCTTTTATAGTAAGTTCTGAACTGCCTTTACACACACATGAAATTTAATGGCTATAACAGCTTCAACTCTTCTGGGAAGGCTGTCCACAAGGTTTAGGAGTGTGTCTATGGGAATGTTTTATCATTCTTCCAGAAGCGCATTTGTGAGGTCAGGCACTGATGTTGGACTAGAAGTCCTGGCTAGCAGTCTCCGCTCTAATTCATCTCAAAGGTGTTCTATCGGGTTGAGGTCAGGACTATGTGCAGGCCAGTCAAGTTCCTCCACCTCAAACTTGCTCATCCATGTCTTTGTGGACCTTGCTTTGAGCACTGGTCCAAATCATTTGGTGGAGGGGGGGATTATGGTGTGGGGTTGTTTTTCAGGGGTTGGGCTTGGCCCCTTAGTTCCAGTGAAAAGAACTTTTAAGGCGTCAGCATACCAAGACATTTTGGAC
Organism: Aquarana catesbeiana; assembly: GCF_042186555.1. Taxonomy (NCBI): domain Eukaryota; kingdom Metazoa; phylum Chordata; class Amphibia; order Anura; family Ranidae; genus Aquarana; species Aquarana catesbeiana. The sequence goes on along the minus strand of NC_133333.1, from coordinate 112,977,034 downwards.
AATTTCATGCTCCCAACTTTGTGGGAACAGTTTGGGGATGATCCCTTCTTGTTACAACATGACTGCGCACCTGTGCACAAAGCAAGGTCAATAAAGACATAGATTAGCATGTGTGGGGTTAAGGAATCTGACTGACCTGCACAGAGTACTGACCTCAACCCGATAGAACACCTTTGGGATGAATTAGAGTGGAGACTGCGAGCCAGACCTTTTCATCCACATGACCTGACCTCACAAATGTGCTTCTGGAAGAATGGGCAAACATCCCCATAGACACACTCCTAAACCTTGTGGACAGCCTTCCCAGAAGAGTTGAAGCTGTTATGGCTGCAAAGGGTGGGCCAACTCAATATTGAACCCTACGGACTTAGACGCCATTAAAGTTCATGTGCGTGTATAGGCAGGTGTCCCAATACTTTTGGTAATATAGTGTGTGTGTGTGTGTGTGTGTGTGTGTGTGTGTGTGTGTGTGTGTGTGTGTGTGTATGTGTGTGTGTGTATATATATATATAAAATTATGATTCATTTATTTGTTTCTATTTTTATTTATAAAGTGTTTAATATAAGTTTATAATAATTTTATACCTCCTGGGCCTTCTCTATACCATCAGTTGTGTGTTATACATTTTATCTGAGTTCTGATATATGCATATTTCTTAATTTTCTCTAGCAAATGGAGCGTGTTTTCCCTTGGTTTAACGTAAAGAAATCTCGCTTTTGGGAACCAAATAAGGTTAACAGCAAGTAAGTTGTGGATTAAAGCTTTGGGTGTTTTATCTTTGAGGTCCTTGAGCCACCTCATAGATCTGGAGCAAAATGATGCCTAAATAACTATAGCATTGGCCTTTGGGAGGGGAAAAGAAAAATTAAGATATTGTCAGAAGTGTTTTGCTCTTTGTGAACTAATAAATGCCTGTTATAGACTCTCCTACATTGCTCTTTTAAGGCAACGTCTCTTCATAGCCCACCCTGACCCACATATACTTACTTTCCTGAAGCTCTGTTCCTTCTCAGTCTTCTATGTTTGTAAGATGTGTGTTGGATCATGTCAGGGCTTGCTCAGGTTTGAAGCTTTAACCACTCATCAAACAGTGTTTATGCTTGGGTATTGATCATTCAGGCCTGGTTACAACTATGTAGGGGAGTAAAAGTTGTCACATTTTTACCTTCGCTTTTATTTCACTTAATATAGCCAACACTTAGAAGTCTTATGTTGGGAAAAATAATTCTATATTCTGATTAAAATCTTATTTCTATTGTGTTTAATTTAGAATGAAGAGCTTTGTATTGTATGTATATGGTTAGTGATGAAGACAGAGTTGAAATTCTGTAAAGATATTAATGTTAAACCTGGACCACTTAAGTCCCTTCTAGTAATTCAATTTAAGTATGCACTCAGAGAGTGCAATGTCACCACAAAGAAGACAAAGAGAAGCATGAGCCCTGAAAGAAAGAGGAAGGAGAAAATGAAAAAACGGGACTAAAAGGAAAGGGGAAATCAGGGGTAAGTCAACGGGAAGAAAGGAAAGAGAGGAAGGCATGGGAGGTACTTCGGATTCTTCAATTAGGTCTACAATCAACACTCCATAGTGTTCAAATACAATAGAAGCAGTGCATTTGGATCAATGCAACCTTGGTAAAACCTTGCCATTCCTGGACCCCACACCACGGGCATAGCCTGTAATATTGCTTCGGGCACTGGATCCTGCTTGGATGCTCTTCTCAGCACTTTGGGCCACGTTCTGTCCCAGGGCCATGATCCATCCCTATGGAACCCAGACACTGAAGACCCCTTAGGGCGTATGCCTGCCACAACAGGCAAAAGGACTGCAACATAGACAGCTAGGACAAGGTTACCCTGTATTGCTCGACTATTACTGTAGTGCCACAGCAAATATGAGACACAAAAAAAATCTATTGAGGAGTGTGGCGAATAGGGCGCTCTGGATAACAAGGAGACGTTACCAAACAGTAAATAACTGGCTCTTGAAATGTGAGCCAGCAGCACTTCAGAAGAGGGAAGCGCACACTATAGGAAAAACAAAGGCTAGAGGAAGGTGCTTTTAAGTGCAGTAATAAAATGCTTTAATGACAGGGAAGGGTTAAAAACGCTTACAAGATGGAAGTGAAAAACAGACATATCAATGAATCCATAATGTCCAGCGGGATGCCTCCTGGACGTAGAGACAGCTGCTTTGTCTTTCACAAAAAGCTATTACTTTCCTTACACTATTATGTGTATCCTGATTAGTTCGTGTTTAAAGACTAAGTTCATCTTTCACAAATAAATAAATAATAATGCACATATTTTTGCAGGTAAAGGTTTTTTAAAATTATTATTTATTTATTTATTTTATTATAGCCGGCAGAGCATTACACCATGATCAGCAGATCGTGGGTGCAATGTCAGGCTCCTGCACAGACTTTCTTTAGCTTTTTCCCTGTATCTCTACAGGTTTTCTGTTACAAAGCTAGAGGAAGAATGAATGAACTACAAGCATACTGAGCAGCGCACACAAAGCCTATTCAAACTACAAGTACATCTTCTGCGGTGGAAGACTGTTCTTGTAGTTTTTTTTCATTCACAGAATCTCTGTAAGTGAATGTTGCTTCTATGTGGGTGGAGCCTTGAACAATGCCTCCTAACATTTTTGGCTGTGGACAACTTGAGTAAGGGAAGATGATTCCTGGAATCCATCTGCCCTTAGCTCAGGCATGCAGGCAGGAGGGTGTGCTTAGCTGAGGCAACCCCTCCTGAAGACTCTTGGGATGTATTACATCATTTGCCTAGTTCTGGAGACCAGGAAGTAACTGAAGAAAAGTAAAAAAGAAAAAAAAAAAAAAAATTTTAAACAAGTAAATATGATATACTTTCCTATCTATTTACAAATGCTAGCAGCGTAAGGATTTAAAATCGTTTTACAGCGGAACCTCACTCTCTCAATCAACATCGACTATCAGGAAACCAGGATTGTGTTTGCAACTTATTCACTCATGCAGTGTAAACTTTTTAAACTTGGCTCCAAAATTCAGAGCTTAGTCTCAGGTGGATGACCAGGTGTTCCCTCATACCACAGCTTGCACACTTTACTGCCACGTACTTTCTCCCACCTTTTACCAGGGGAACTTTACTGCAGGGTGATCACCACCGGGTTATTGCATATTCTTTTTTCAGACACACCCCATTTTTGCACCCTACTCCATGCGTACCCCACAGGGGAATATCCTCACAAATATCAATAGTGGAGACCAGGTGCAAGGAAACTGCAGCAAATGCTCGGACAAACATTTGCTCCGCCAAAGGCCGAAAACCTTCAAAAAGCTCAGAATGATACTTCCTTGCACAAAAGCACAACACTATTTTAACAACAGTCTCTGCATCTGATTCCAGCTCTATCGCAGGTACGCAATTTGTGGCCTACCTAAGGCAGAGTTTTCTGCAACCAACTCAAACAGCCATCACTGTCCAGAGCTCAAAAGCACCAGGGTCCTTCAACACTCACCTTCTCTTCTTTTGTTTGGATCCTGATATGCCTGCTCTAGAAGAGTTAGACGTAGATGGGAATGAGGGTGACACAGAAGCTAATGTTAGAGGAGACCATGGAAGATTTATCACCCCCAGGCATCTATACATGTGATGTTACAGCTTCACGTAATATTCTTGCCAATGTTAATGTGCTCACTTTCTGCTGTGGCAAAAACTTCGACACTACCACATTTGATTCCCCTTCATATCGCCATGCCCCTTTGGCTACTAAGAGACTTGCTATGTCTAAAAAAACACGCACTGTTCATGACCAAATAGAATGGGCAATGTATGAAGATTTGGTCAATCTAAGATTTTCAGCCTTCCAAGAATCGTTGCTGAGCTCTATCCAATAGAAAAAAAGTGGTCTGTCCAGTAGTAGACCTTGCCGTCTCATTATTAAACACCTTACTCTACCTAGAGGTTCCTTCATTTAGAGATTCTACTGACTAAGTTTGAATTGTTAAATGATCTTTACTCTGGCAGGCCCAGCTCTGCAACCAGCTGTTCTTGCGATTACTAGTTGTCGAACCGGGCAATAAACAATCAACATGATTCTGTATTCCAGGACTGCATCTAGACTGAACAATTAAAGCATTTACCTAGAACAAATCCTGAGACGGATGTCTAGAATGGCTCTTGATTTTTGTTCATATGCACAGAATCGTATGGCTGAAAGCTTAGTCAGCTAAAGCTTGCCTGTAAAAGACACATCACATGTATGCCTGTTTTGAAGGAGGATGTCTTTGGTGAAGCCCTTGAAAAATTCATTAAAGATGCCACAGGAGGAAAGGTCCTTCTTCCACAGAGGAAGGTTCAAAAATGACGCTCTTCATGGGCTTCTACTTTCTCAAAATGCAGAACACCTTAGCAGTCTAGCCAGGCTTCAGCTTATAAGGAAAAATTCATCCTTTTATTTTGGCATAAGACTTGGAACACAAAATCCACCTACTCTAGCCCTAAGCCCTCTTGCAATGCAGGGCAGGGGGTGTTTGTTAGTTTTTGCCTTTCTCTGGTTCCCAGATGTCCCAGACCTGTGGGTTTAGTCAGTGGTTTCCAAGGGGTACAAAATAGAATTCCAAATTCTACTACCTTAGCGCTTTCTCTTTTAAATCAACCAAGAGCTGCTCACGGTCAGTCATATTTGCAGAACATCTTAATCCATCTCTTCTCCCATGCAAAGTGTGAATTAGGGTGCCAATTTAAGTGTATATATATTTTGCATTAATTATAATTCTTTATGGAAGATGATTATCCAAAGTTGAATCTAGCATTGGGATCTTTATTGTTTTCGACTCTTCTGTAGAACACAAAGATTTGTGTAGTGTGTATGAGAATCTCTCTGTTTCGCTCGGCTGCTATTGGTTGCTTGCTAATAAGAGATGATGATGAAATGTGTCCCCTTATGAGGGTTCTACATTGGTGCCTGTTGTCAGCACATTTAGAGTCTTTTTAAAAAAGGTATTTACTTTAAAAGTTCTTTAATTTCTCCTACATTGGCTCGAGTGATGTGGAACGATTCTCTTCTTTCCTTTGCGGTTTGATATTGATGTAATCGTGAATGTTATATTTCTGGATTTTGCTTGATCCCTTTTTTCTTCTATATATTTTGATGATTGTTTTTATTATCTTGTAGAACATATTATTGTGGGGGTAATGGGATTGCTATAAAGTTGGATGTTGTTCTGGATTGTAGTAGTCTAGACTTTTGAATTTCACGTTCTATAACTCAACATATTCAACCGGATATGTCAGAAATGGGAGACTCTGGATGTGGGTATTCTGGCTTCCAGGTTCAAAAACAAGTTACTTCTTATTGTGGCCAGGACCAAGAGTCCTCTAGCATTGGTATCCTATGATCTGATAATTGCCTAAACTCAGTACAGACTAATCTATGCCTTTTCTGCAGTGCGAATTCCAACTTGACTGCTCCGCAAAATAGACCAAAAGAAAAAAAACAGTGATTCTCATTGCACTAAACAGGCCCAGAAGAACCTGGCACAGAGACATACTCAGACTTTTAGGAGACAAGCTCTGGACCCTTCCAAACAGGCCAAAGCTGCTGTCTCAGGGACCCTCTGAGAGTTTGAGTCTTCCGTTCCACATTGTTTCAAGCAAGGAAAGCCACCAGAAAGATCTACTATCGAATCTGGAAATCCTCCCTCCTTTGCATGGTGTGAACACAGACATTTCAATTCCAAAGATTACTCTGTCCCTTGCATTCTAGCCTTCCTTCAACAGGGACTTGACCAGAACTTGGCCTTACGTACTCTAAGGGTTTCGGCCTTGTCCATTTCTTTCCAAAAAACATATGGCTTTTCTTTTCTTTGTAAAGACCTTTTATTCTTGGTGTCTCTTGTATCAGTCCACCATTACAGCACCCTGTGCTTACTTGGGACCTCAATATGGTTTTCTCTCTACCCTGCAGAAACCACCCATTAGGAAGCTTCCCTTGGATGATCTCTCCTGAAAGGTAGCCTTCTTGGTGGCGATTATGTCTGTCAGATGTGCCTCTAACTTAGGGGCTCCCTTGTAAGGAGCCATCTCTCATTCTTCACAAGGACAAAGTAGTCTTATGCCCACGACCTTCTTTTCTTCCCAAGGTGGTCTCAGCCTTCTGCCTCAATAAAGACATAGTCCTACTTGGGCGCTCTACTCCAAAGCACCCAAAGGAGATTGTTGTTCACTGTCTAGACGTGGTCAGAGCTATCAGAGTTTAAATCAAAGCTAAAGCTTCTGTCAGAAAGATGGTTTCCCCAATTGTACTACCCTCAGGGCTTTGTAAGGGACATCTTGCTTCAAGATCTGCCTTCCTAGGGGGATAAGACAACTAAGTTCAAGAGCTTACACACTTAAGGACAATACACCTTCTTCACTAGTATATGCTCACTCTACTAGATCAGAAGGAGTTTCCTCTAAATTTCAACATTAAGCCTCTGCCTAGATTTTTAAGACTACCACCTGGTCTTCTGTACATACCTTCTGAAATTTCTATCAGGTTGACGCCCAGTGTTCTGCAGGTGCAGAATTTGCCCGCAAAGCAGCATTTTGATCTAGGCCTGTGGACCGTTGCAAGTTGGCATAGTTCTGTTTGCCTTGTTGCCTACCCTTTTTATTCATTGCTTGGATGTGTTCCAGGATCTATGAATATCAAGCCTTTGTCCAGTGCTGTATGATTAAGATAAAAGGATTTTTTTTTCTTGACTGTGAATTCCATATCTTTGAGTACAGTACAAGACACCCACCCCTCTGTTCCTGTTTTTTTTGCAAAACTGAGGACTCACGGAGTGGGGTAGGTTTTGTAGGGGCACCGAGGGGTCTTTAAAAGCTTTGCCAATGTCCAATCACATGATGGTACCAACATATGACCCAGAGCCTAAATGAATATTCAGATAATATCACGCCTGTGTCCTGTACTGTACTCAAAGATATCGAATTTACAGGCAAGTCAAAATAAAAAAAATGTCACTCTTTAAAGAAATGAGTGTTAAAAATGGCAGTTTTAGATTCAGGCAGATTAGTACCTGATCAGATTTTGGGAGTGCATTCACAAAGTTGATAGTCAAATTTTGCATGTCTCTTAAGTTATGGCCTAACATTTAAAACCTTTTTCATGGAGGTTTTACTTTTACATCACCGTAACTTTAATTCTTCGTAAAATAGTTTATTTATAGGAATATACTTTATTTTAAATTTTCACAGGTAAATGTGTAATTTTTTTTACAGCTTCTTAATATAAATAATGCATTGTAAAGACCTTTCAGTAGTTTACTGATCTTAAAACTTGACTTTTCGTTGACTACAGTAACAGCATGTTACCCAATGCAGTCCTACCGCCATCTCTGGATCATAACTATGCTCAGTGGCAAGAAAGGGAGAACAGTCTGGCTGTGCAATCACCTCTAATGAAAAAAATAATTCCAGCCCCTAAACCCAGATGTCCTGAAGACCCAGCATCACCACAGCCTACACACTCGCCAGTCCCAGCTACAATAGGTTTGTACATTATTTTTTGTGCGGTGTGGCCTTTAGATTGTAATTTCCTTGAGGGAAAAGATTGATATAAACGTAAAACATTTAAATAGCTGTAACAATTGTTGGCGCTATATATATTCCTGTATAAGTAATCTAAATAATTTATTTCTGCAGTTCATTTACTTGTACTTAGTAGTTGTAAAGCCTAAACATTTTTTACTTTAATGCATTCCTTGCATTAAGGTAATAAATGTTTATGTAGTAGTAGTGTGTCCCTTGAGGGTAAACCTAGAATGTTTTATTATTATTATGGTCTCCTAGTTCCCATCATCACAGCATATACAGGGGATCCCCTAGTTACAAAAATCCGACTTACAAAGGACTCCTACTTACAAACGGAGGGAGACAACAGGAAGTGAGAGGAAATCTACCCCTAGGAAGGGAAATTCACTCCTGTAAGAGCTATTATGGGGAAAAAAATGTACCTGTTCTGACTTACAAACAGATTCAACTTAAGAACAAACCTACAGTCCCTAACTTGTTTGTAACCCGGGGACCCCCTGTACTTGCAGCGTCTTATGCCCTGTACACACGACCAGTTTTGCCGTTGGAATTAACTCCGAAGGTTTCTCCGACGGAATTCCATTCAAGCGGTCTTGCCTACACACGATCACACCAAAGTCTGACCGTCCAGAACGCGGTGACGTACAGCACATACAACAGGACTAGAAAAAGGAAGTACAATAGCCAGTAGTCAATAGCTTCCGTCTCGTACTAGCTTCAGAGCATGCGTCGTTTTTGGTCCGTCGGAACAGCATACAGATGAGCGGTTTACCCGATAGGAATTGGTTCAGCCGGAAATATTTAGAACATGTTCCATTTCTAGGTCCGTCAGAATTTTCAAAAAAAAAAAAGTCCTATGAGGCATACATACGAACGGAATAGACGATGAAAAGCTTCCGTCAGACTTTTTCTGTTGGACATTCTGCTCGTGTGTACGCGGCTTTATGGTGCATAGCTCTGACAGAGTTTTTGTTGATGTTCTGTTAGGCCTCATTCACACTATGTAGCACTTTGCACATGTGCACTTGTTCACGCTTTATACATATGGCAGCCTGTTCATTTCAAAAGGCTGCTCTACATGAAATAAAAGCGGCAAAATAGCTTAATTATTTTTTGAGCTTTGCTTGTTTTGCCTCCTTGTTTTCCACATTTAGGGTGCCATTAACAGTAGATGCAATTTTACACCTGTTCCAAGCACTTCACAGGTGTGAATGCAGCTGGCTCATGCACACTGCGGCTCAAAAAAAAGCTGCTTTTACAGGCATTTGAGCGTTTTTTTCTCTTTCTAAAAGCTTGAAGAAGCTTGTGCTATTTTGTGCTCTTTTGTATATTTTTATTGAGCTTCTTTGAGCTTTTTTTTAGCATTAGCCATTTTTTTCACAAACCCTCCCCTTAGCTCCTTTTTCCTTTTTTTGGTGCATTTTCAAGTTTCTTTGAGCTTTGTCACACTTTTTCGCACATTTTTGGGCACTTTGGTGTCTTTTCTGCTCGAAAGCGCCTCTCAAAAATGCAAGTTTGTTGGGGGTTTTCTGCCTTTAAGAGCATATGCCTGTAAACGCCTGAAAAAGCCATAGTGTGCATGGCCACATTGGCTAACATAGAAGGGAGTTTCCAGGCAGAAAAAATTTAAAGCTCAAAAGCCTGTAGGAGCCGCTTCTTTGAGCTGCAGTGTGCATGAGCCCTTAAAGCGATCAGTGCCAAATTACTGCCGCTGATAGCTTAGCTGCACAGACTAGAAAGGGATTCAAAAAAGTAATAAAGTCCTCTAAGCACACATCTTCAGTTTGTACAAAATGTTTTTTCCAATAGTTGCTCTAAATGGGCAGCACAATGGCTTATTGGTTAGTTTCACATCTGCTTGGCATCATTAGGGGCATCCATTTGTATCCCAACCATGACACTAGCTGCATGGATTTTGCATGTTCTCCCTGTGCTTGTGTGGTTTTCCTCTAGGTATTTCAGTTTCTTCCCACAATCCAAAGATATGGTTGAAGGTTAAATGACTCCTGTCTAAATTGACCGTAGTATGTTTATATATGAATGTAACTTAGATTGTAAGTTCCTTAAGGACAGGTACTGCTGTGAATGTCAATATGTGTGTGTGAAGCGCTGCGAAAATTGTCAATGCTATTTAAATACCTGTAATAAATGAATAGTTTTTACATTCAGTGCGATTTTCATTTTCAAAAATGTTTTTTGGTTTCTGTTTTTGAACCTGCAGACCAAGGTAGAGAAGATAGCCCAGAATTGTTACCACCACCTGGTGTAGAAGATAATCGCCAGTGCGCCCTGTGTTTAAAGTTTGGAGATGACCATGCTAATGTAAGTGCCATTGGCTACCTTTTCACCTCAAGAACACAGCACCTTTGTTATATAAGAAGTCTTTTAAAAGAAACCTGTGTTGAGAGAAACACGCATACTGCCATTATTGTGCTCTCCACTTAACAAAAAAAAAAGGTTTTGCTTATAGTGCTACTTTAATAGTGTATGTGTATCTATATATTCATTATCACACACACAACAAATACACATTAATAATACAGAACAGCAGACTCCCTAAGCAAAATGGGTCAGCTGAAAAGACCAGCAGATGCTCACTGCCTGAAGGTTGCGGTGTCTGCTTGATGGAGCCAACTGATTACGGGTAAATCAACCCCTAATAAAAAAAAAAAACAAACAAAAAAACACCTCCATAAATTTATAGTTTCCTGGATATCATGTTGATCCACTGAAAATCTGTGACTAAGAACAAGCAAGCAAACCATAAGTCAGACCTACTTTAGCTACACTGAAGTTACTGAAACAAGAGGTTACATAGAGTATAACAGGCCAGCAAAAATACTTTTTTTTTTCCATTTTGCATAGAGTAAGGGAGGGTCATAATCCCTGTCAGTTTATTTTTTGCCCTCTGTGTCCCTTTGGGGAGATTTGCCTCCACTTCCTTGCCAAAAGAGGAGGTGAGAAGAAATCCCTGCAAATTAATGAATTCCCTTGGGGACCCCCAGGTCACCAGAACTAGTGTCCCCATTGGAAGATTTCCCCTATTCCCCCTATTACTTTTCTGGAAATAACTCAAAGTTTGGAATTTTCTTTTACTTTCACTTTCAATGATAATCGTAAACAAGACAAATAGAGGTGGTGAATCTCCCACAAGGGGGCACAGACCGCAATAAAAACTGACAAGTGTACAAATCCATTTCCACTCTGTCCAAAACTAAAAAAAATAAAAGTTTTGCTTTTAGTTGTACCTAAATTTTCTTTATTGTACATCATGGGACACATAGTGTCTTCTTGAATCCTAATGACCGGGCTATGCTGCCATCTACAGGTGGCTGAACACTGGCCAAAAAAGACAGGAATTCCTCCTACCTCTCCTCTTACCTCCTTCCTCCTCTAGACGTAACCTCTCCCCCCGTAGGCAGGACTTCAGTTTTCTTGCCAGCGTCTGCTTTCACTGTAGTGCCTTGCTGCACTGTGTTGTTGCGCGCTCCTGCTGTCCTATATGCTACAAAAGTGGTCTCCCAGGTGACAAATGCAGAGGTGGAGCTGTGTTCCCTCTGCACTTTCTGAGACTAGTACAGGATAATGACCACGTCACAGGGTTTCATTGTGTCAGCCATATTGCCCACCTCATGTAACTTTGGTAGCAGTAACAGGGGCAGTGATACACCCAGCGTTCATACCATGGTTAAAGGGACCACATTTGCAGCTCTCTCTTTTCCTTGCCATTGTCAGCACAGCAGCTACACCTCCAGGGTCACATGAGCGCACCTTCTTGGGGTGGTAGGGGCACTGGCAGCCTTAGAGGTCTTCTAGGGTAACCAGTGCACAGTTGGCATTTGCGTAATGCCCTCTGAGGACTGGGCTTGCTATATAAGCAGGTCAAATGTCTCAGACAGCAGAGAGGAAGGGACATGGGGGAATGTGTCCCAAATCACGGAGGGATGGGGGTGCTTTACATTTTATTTTTTTATTTTATTTAAATTTACTTTTTAACACTGTACCTTTATTTTTTAATCAACTTTATTGCTATCATAAGAGATCAACATCTACTGTAATAGCATGGGTTGTGACAGGTCCTGTTTCATGGAGAGATCTGGGGTCTGTTAGACCCCATATATCTCCTCTGGCTTCTAAAGTATCTGATCAAACCAAGACCTCCTTCTGCTGCCTGTAGAAGGGATTGAGTGGCTTTCAATCTGAGGAAGTTATATGACATCCTATGGGCAGGAAGTGGTGGAAACAAGTAAAAGGATGGAGCCGGCAACTCTGTAGTCCATATAGCGATTATAATAGTTGGTTTCAAAAAGTGACAAGCAAAGCAGCTGACACATTACGGCAACAGCCTTAGTCGTAGAATGCTACGACCAAGGTTGTTGCCGAAACGTGTCAGATTCTTTGCTTGTTACATTTTTGTAACCAACTATTAAAATCACTATATGGACTACAGAGTTCTCGGCTCCATCCTTTTACTTGTTTCTGCTGTAGTATGTAAGGACACACTGAGCCTGAGCACCTGAACGAGGATCTTGCAAATTGGACTGGGAGTTCCCGGTTGTGTGCGCTGTCTCTTTTTTTTTTTTTCTTTATTAATCTTTATTTTTATTTTATATAATAAGAAAAAGAACATACATACATATAATCTATGGTCATTCTTACCACAGAACATTGCATTTTTCCAGTGTAGACCAATATGTTGGTACAAAAACAAGATGTATAACAAATTGTAATACGTAGGGGTAAGGGCGGGAGGGGAAAGGGGGGAGAGGGATTAAATCATCTCCAAACTTTATTACACTACTAAACAGTCATATTGAGTCCTAAGAGGGGGCCCCGCCGTATCAGCTTGGCCGGACCTATCCCCCTCAGCCCTCCATTTTAGTACAGGAGGGAGGGGCCTCTTTTTTATTCAGTGCCCTAGGATGCCCACCGGGCGGATTCCCCGGAAGGGGGGCCATAGGCCTCCAACTAACCTTCGCCTAAGGGGAGCGCCCCCTGGGCATCCACTGGGTCAGTGCGGACATAGAGGTGCCTACGTTGCCAGGCAGAGCCCCTGACCAATACGTCTAAACAAGTAACAACTCTATTATTTAATAAAGGAGATACAAAACTTGTCTGTAGTCGCTAGCGACGCATAACGTCTCATATGAGCCTTCAGCTATATACCTTGTGAACCATGCATTAGGAAAGAAAAGGCCAACACCCTGTGCAATCAATGGGGCGTTGAAACATTCCACTCAGGTACGCACGTCACCACCAACAGGCCTCCTTAGCTTCAAGGAGGGCTCCGCTAACTCCAACAGCGCGACATCCAGGCTAGAGGATACCGGATTAGTGTCGATGATGAATCTCCGCCACTGAGCCCAAACACCATCAAAGCACTCACTCCTATCTTTGCACCTCGCCACCCACTCCTCCGCCTCTCTGATATCATCCACCTTCTGTAGCCATTCTTTTATGGTAGGGACCTGTGGGCGCTTCCAATAGAGAGGTACAAGCCTTTTAGCGGCATTTAGTAGATGAGGAAGGGCGCTTTTTTTGTAATGGCTTAGAGGAAGGGTGGGGAGGTGCAAGAGGAAATGCTCGGGGGAGAACGGGATCTCAATCTGCAGGGCATTTTTAATGGTAGTCTGTACTTCCATCCAGAAAGACCTAATCATTGGGCATTCCCACCATATATGAAGAAGGGTGCCTTTCTGACTGCAACCTCGCCAGCATCGGTCCGAAACCGAGGGGTAGATACGTGCTATGACAGCCGGTACTCGGTACCAGCGAGTTAGAAGCTTGTAGTTAGTTTCCTGCGTTCTAGACTCTATGGAGCTAGAGTGTGCTAGTTTATACATGTGTAGACGTTGTTCTGGCGTGAACTCCACCCCTAGGTCTCGTTCCCATTCCCTTATGAAAGCTGGCTTACCAGCGGTGGGAACCGAGCCCAGTAGCCTGTATAGCTCAGAAATCAAATGGGGAGTTGGCTCTTCTTCTGTGAAAAGGCTTTCTAGTGTGGTGATGGTGTCTAGCCCTCTCATTGGGGTCCCTTCTGTTGCAATAAAGTGTTGGAGTTGCTGGTGCCTCCACCAGTCCATAGGGAATCTGCCGTGGCTATTCCGCAAGGCGTCTAGGGGTATCAGCTTGCCCTTATCCACAAATTTACCATAACTATAATTGCCGTCTGACACCCACGTACCGAAAAAGGTTTTCTGCTCCCCAGGAGGGAACCACTTATATCCCCCCAAAGGTGCCAATGGGGAGCCCGGGGGCACCAAAGCACACAGGGCGTTTGTGCGGTCCCAGACCCGTAGGATATGAATGGTTAGCGGTGAGGTCGTCTGTGAGAGTCCTCTGTGTTCACGGGGCAGCCAGGGTGCGTATGACAGGTCCCGGCCTGCTAAGCTCTTCTCCAAGGAGACCCACATTTTTGAACCCCCGTGATGACGCCAGTTAAGGATATGTTGGATCGCAATGGCTCTATAGTATCGTCGTACATCCGGGAGGCCCAAGCCACCCATTTCTTTAGCCTTCTGTAGTAAAGACACCGCCAGTCTTGGTTTTTTACCATGCCAAATAAAATTAATCATTAGGCTTTGAAGCTGAACAAAGAAGCTCCTGGGGAGGGTGACTGGCAGCATCTGTAAATAAAAGAGCACCCTAGGAAGGATGTTCATCTTGAGTATGCTGAGTTTGCCTAGCCATGTGAAGGAGGTCTTGGTCCAGTTCTGTAAGTCTCTACGCACCATGCTCAAAAGGGTGGGAAAATTAGCCGAGTAAATAGTGTCAAATCGATTTGTAAGTTGGATACACAGGTACTTAATAGACGTTTTAGTCCAGATAAATGGGAAAGCTTGTTGCAAGTCAGTAGCCATTTTTATAGGGATGGTGATGGGCAGAATTTCGGATTTCGAAAAGTTTATTTTAAGGTTTGACACATGACCGAAAATTTTTAGTTCCCTCATAAGGTTTGGCAGTGACACTAAGGGCTGGGTCAAATGAAAGAGCACGTCGTCGGCATAGGCCGATAGTTTGTGTTCCGTAGACCCTACTGTTACCCCTCTAATATCAGTGTTTGCCCGTATTGTTCGAAGCAGAGGCTCCAAAGCCAGAGCGAACAGTAGGGGGGAGAGGGGACACCCCTGCCTCGTGCCATTCCGTATGGGGAATCCCAAGGATAGATGGCCGTTCACTTTGACCTTCGCACTGGGGGTCGAGTAAAGCGCCATGATCCATCTCAGCATATGAGGGCCCAGTCCCCAAGCCTCCAGAACTGCCTTAAGGTATGACCAATCGATCCTGTCAAAAGCCTTTTCGGCATCTGTGGACAGAATAAGGTAGGGGGTGGAATTCTTATGGGTACATGCCCATTGTATGAGCTGTATGGCCCGGATGGAATTGTCCCTAGCTTCTCTACCTGAAATAAATCCCGTTTGATCGGGGTGAATAAAGGAGGGCAGGACGTGTTTAAGTCGATTTGCCATGATCTTAGCAAAAATTTTTATATCGACGTTAAGTAGCGATATTGGTCGATAGCTTTGTGGGAGAGTGGGGTCCTTGCCCTCTTTCGGCAGCACTGTGATGTGGGCCAGTAGAGCCTCAGGGGGAATCTGGTGGTTTGTGGCCAAAGAGTTAAAATACCTGCACATATGATTTTGTAGCAGGGGGAGAAACTTTGCATAATACGCTTTGGAGTATCCATCCGGGCCAGGGCTCTTCCCATTAGGTAGGGCCTTCACTGTTGAAATAATCTCCTGAGGGGAAATGGGAGAATCAAGGTCTAGCTGCTGCTCTGGTGTCAGGGGGGGGAGTCCAGCTGCGGCGAGGTATTCGCCAATCGCTTTTAGTTTTGCTGACCATCCTGTGTGTGAGATATCCTTATCTAGGTGATATAATTCTGCATAATAATCTCTAAAGATTGAGGCAATCCCAGAGGAGTGTAATGTAGCTGTACCGTCAGGGGACCGGAGCGAGTGTATGTGGACTGTCATTCTTCTCTTCCGAAGCGCTCTAGCCAGCATTCTGCCGCATTTGTTTCCCTGTTCGTAGTATTTATGTGAAAGGTGGCGTAGTTGTCTGCGCACGCGACGGTCGAGGAGGCGAGAAAACAACTCCCTCAGTTCAGTCAGCCGTTCGCGGGCGTTAGCATCCCCCTGACGTTTGTGTTTAAGTTCCTCTTCCTGCAAGGCTGTCAGCACCCTCTTGAAGTCTATCTGTCTTTCCCTTTTGAATTTGGAACCCAGGGAGATCAGTTCACCCCCGAGTACCGCCCTATGGCTTTCCCATACCACTCCGTCTGCCATTTCCTCGGACACATTCTCCGCAAAATAGTGTGTGATGGTCTCAGAGACCTTAGCTACCACTGAGGCGTCGTCCAGGAGGTTTTCGTTGAGCCTCCAGGACCAGGCCCTCCGTGTTTCGTCTGGGACCCGCAACACGGCCCACACTGGAGCATGATCTGAAATAGTGATGTTGCCTATTTCAGCTGATTGCAGCAATTCAAGGGTGTCATGGTCCACACACATAAGGTCTATGCGTGTATAAACGTCATGTACCCCCGAGTAGTAGCTGTAGTCCCTCTCAGATGCATGAAGAGCTCTCCACGTGTCTATAAGAAGGCTATTCTGCAGTGACTTGCGAAAATGCTTGAGGAAGACTTGGGAGTGAGTGGGGCGGCCATGGGATGTGTCAACGAGCGGGTCCGGGCTCACGTTAAAATCCCCTCCAAGAATTAGGTGACCCTCCCTGAATTCGTTCAATTTATCTAGCACAGAATCAATAAAGGAGAGTTGTTGGGCATTGGGTGCGTAGAGAATCGCAAATGTAAATTTTTTGTTGGCCAAGACCCCCTTCACGAAGACGTATCTGCCCTGTGAGTCGACCTGAGTCTCTGAAAGTTGGAATGGGCATGACTTATGGAATGCGATGGCTGTACCTCTTGATTTGGCTACCGGGGAGTTGCTAAAAAACCATTGGGTGTATAGGTGTGTGGGTATCTTTGGAAGGGACTGTTCCCTGAAGTGAGTCTCCTGCAGGAAAACCACCTGGGCCCCCAGTCTCTTAAGTTCCAGCCATAGCCTGTTGCGCTTATGTGGAGAGCAGAGCCCCCTGACATTGTAGGACAGTACCTTTAGCGACGGCGCACCTGACGTGGATGATAGCTGATCGTTCACCCCTCCTCTGGTTCCCCCATGCATGGCTCAGTCGGCCAAAAGGCAACCTGCAGATCAAAGCGATAAATGGTTAGCTTTAGAGAATGATCTAAAACACAAAATAATATCAAGGGGGAAGTGGGGAGGAGGGGAGGGAGAGGCTAGGGAAAGGTGGGAGGTGGGAGGAAGGGGGGCTTGGAGAGGGTTAGGTGGGGAAGTGGAAGGGATCGGGAGGGAAAAGGTGGGACGGGGATAGGGGTAGGGAAAAAAAAACAAAAAAAAAAAAAAAACAAAAACAAAACAACAATAATCTACAGAGCTCGCCCGGGAGGGGGGTATCAACCCAAAAACCGCCCGGGTGAAAACTCGGAGTCCCACAAGGGACTGTCACCTAGTAAGGTGAGGCCTAGGTGGGGTACGTGGGAGACCACCAAGGAGACGATTAGCCCATCCTTCCGTCCAGTCCATTCCGACACATAAACAGGGTGGGGAAAAAAAAAAATATATATATATATATATATATATATATAAAAATATGTGCAAAACTAAAAAGGGGGGGGGGGGGGGTAAACAGTACATCTCAACAAAGGGAGAAAGGAGATTGTGGAACCCGGACTCCCCAAAAGTGCAAAAACAAAAAAGAAGAGGGGAGGACAAGGTGGCCGGGCTAGGAGCTGGACCACGGACCCCCTAGTCCATCATGATGCCTAATGGTTCTTGTAGTAGAAAGGTAGTGCAAAGGGCCTACTGTGAGATGCCTCGCAGGAGGAGGTAGAATGTAACAGCAGCGTGTCCGTTAGGCCCAGAGCCCTGACTGAAATGTCAATGATGGAGAGGGGATTCCGTCCAAAAAATTAGGAAAAGCGATAAGGGTGGCGGTGGCTCGTTTAGTCACTGGTTGTGGAAGTGCCCGGACGTGGGCCCTCCGTTTGCCTGTTGTGGCCCCGGGACCGCCTGTTTCCTGCCGCCTGGATCCAAGGTTGAGGTAGCTGGGGTATTGGGATGTCCGGGGTAGTGCGCCAATCCGGGAAATCTACAGGGTTAAGCTCCAAGGTATGTAGGAAGCGGGGGAGGTCATCCTTTGTGCGTAATATAGCCCAACGGCCATTTTTTGAAGCCTGGAGGCTGAATGGGAAGCCCCAGCGGTATGTGAGGCCTGCCGCCTGGATTTCCGTTAGAAGTGGGCGAAGGGCCCGTCGCTGCATTAGGGTACGCCGTGAGAGGTCCTGGTAAAAGGACAGTTGAGCTCCATCGAAGTCAAAGACTGGTCTGTTGCGCATCTTTTGCATTATGCGATCCTTCAATGTAAATTTGTGTAGCTTACAGATCACATCTCTGGGGTTGTCAGGGTCCTCTGATGGGGGCCGAAGTGCCCTGTGAGCTCTGTCTATCTCAATCGGCACCGACGGAGGCAAACTCAGGATTTCACGGAACACTCCCTGTAAGGTGGGGACAATGTCCTTAGGTGCAGTGGCTTCTGGGAGGCCTCGTATGCGAATATTCGCTCGCCTGCTGCGGTTCTCCATGTCGTCTAACTGGCACAAAAGAGCCTCAATTTGATGACTGTGTGTGACGGTCTGCTCTCTGAGCTGGGAGATGGCGGGTATAGAATCATCGAGTTTCTGCTCCAAAGTCTCTACCCTGTGACCCAGCTCAGTGGTATCAGATTGCAGTTGTTCAATATCTTGCCTGAAGGCCCTCTCAATCCTGCTTGTAAAGCGCTCTAGGTCTTCTTTAGTGGGGAGAGACCATAAATGCTGTCTGATGTCTCTGTCCTCAGTCAAAGCTGCCAAGTGTGTGTCCCTGTCCTGTGATGATGTGGAGCGAGGGGATGCAGGGGGGATGGAGTCGCTTACCAGCCTGGGAGAAGAGATAGGAGATAGAGCTGGAGGCGCTGGCTGAATCTCCTGTTGCTGCAGCGTGGCCGTTCGTTCCGGCGCCATCTTGGATTTCCCCCTCTGCTGACGGGGGGTGTCTAGAAGAAAGGAGTCCAGCGATCCCTGACCGTTTGGGTGGGCTTTTTTCGTCTGGGAAGAAGCCCGCCGCCGCTGTGACATACCCTGTGCGGAAATCGGGGGGTAATCACCCCTGTAGCTGCTAATTATGCTGCGGACTGGACGGAGCTCGGGCTCAGCACGTCCTCACTCCTCCATAGCCAGGCCACGCCCCTGCGCTGTCTCTTTTCATCCTTCACGTGAACTATCAGATCCAAAGGGTACTCATTTGCTTCTGCATATGAGGGTTTTGGGCTTTACAGTAGCCTTCTTTTAAGGCAGTCCCCAAATTTCACTCCAGGTCACTTCAACTCAACATCCTTACATTGTGTAACAAACAAATTCATTATCTGGACCATCCTATGCATCTATCAAGCCAGACAAATCATTCCTTCCTGTGCCCTGTAAAGTGGTGACAATGGATGCCAGCTTTACTGGCTGGGGGGGTGACTTTACAACTCCCTAACTGTGCTGGATACCTGGTCCTCGGCGTTAAGACTCCTCATCACATTCTGGAACTGATTGTCATCAGATTAACCCTAGGTTCAAACCTATGCATTTTTAGTGCGTTTTGCAGTTTAACCCCCCCCCCCCAAAAAGCACCTTGCAGGACATGGGCTTCTTCCCGCCAACCCTGGCTGGTGGTTATCGGAATCTGGAAGCCACCTTTAACAAGGGGCCCCCAGATCCCGGCCCCTCCCCCTATGTGAATGGGTATCGGGTACATTGTACCCCTAACCATTCACCCCATAAAGCAGTGAAATATAATAAAAAGTCCTTTATTAAAAAAATAGCTCCGAGCCATCATCTCCCCGATCCGTCTTTTCCCTCGCTGCCCCCTGTGACGTCGCAAGGGATGGGCTCTCCAGGTGACGTCATTGGATGGCCACGCCCCATTGCTATATAAGAGATGCCAGACAGCAGGGGACAACACAACAGAGGAAGACAGCCACAGAAGAAGGGGGAGGGGCTGGGATCTGGGGGGGGGGGCCCAGATTGCGATAAGCCCCCTGCCCGCAGACATTAATTTTGAGGGTGGGGGGGGGGCATGCTGTTTTTTTTTTCGCAATTTGTTTTTTGCCAGCATTTTTTTTTTTTTTTTTTTTACATTCAGCTGGGCCCCATTCTTTCTTCTGAGAGGTCACCCAGGAAGGGTGCAGTGGAGACAGTACCACAACAGTGGCCTACATAAACTATCAGGGGGTACTACAAGTCAAAAACTGTATGCAAGTGTAAAAGAATTGCTGCTGTTTTGAAACAATGGGTGGGCACAACAAATTTTGATTTGGATTTCTATTCTGTTCCTTTACTTCCCACTTTGTTAACTGATAAAAATAAACTATTAACACTTCTTTTTCTGAAAGCATTCTTATCTTACAGCATCTTTTGCACCGTACTGTATATCAGGAATATGAAATGTTGGGGTAACATTCTTTAAAACAAGTATGCATATCATGAAATCACAACACACTTTTTTTTGTGTACTTGTTCTGTGTTAGGGATGCAAACTTCTTTCAAGATGGTACATTTGCAGCCAGACAGCTGGCTTTCACATAATTTGAAGTTTCGTAAGTTTCGTGTTTGTCAGGAAAGGTTTCCTTTTTAATGGTAATGTTTGTTTTTTGTTTTTTTTTTTGTAGGATGCTGGACGCCTGCTTTACATTGGACAAGATGAGTGGACACATGTTAACTGTGCTTTGTGGTCAGCAGAAGTTTTTGAAGATGATGATGGCTCTCTTAAAAATGTGCACATGGCAGTTATCAGAGGGAAGCAGCTGGTATGTTTTTATGGGGCTGTTGCATAGACTGACATGCTTTTGAAGTGATGCTGAGTGAGGGAACATTTGAAAGGACTCACACAAAAGAGCACTAGATACATACTGTAGGTAACCGAAATCCTCAGTGTAGGAAATATCTTGACAGGATGATAAATACTGAGCAAAGGGTTGTTGTATTATCATAAAGTAAAGGCCTGCTTTATGGAATCCTCAAGCCAAACAGTAGATCCCTTTTTTTGTGGTAGAAGTGAATAAACTTGTGATGTCAGTACAGTGAATAAGCCCTGTAGTGTCGGCTTTTGATAAAGTTGCAGTGTGCTTTTTATTTTGCTACAACCCATGAAGCAAATGCTTTCCTTCACATTTTGTGTTTATTGTTATTTTTAACCCACAGTTAGTTGATGCTGCATTAGGTGTTGTTGGAATGTATCAGCCAGCTTGAATGAGGGTGACTTGTGACATGCTAAGGCCTTGTGTATACGTTCATTATGTGTGTAACCATTTTCCTTTATCATCCATTAAGGGACACAAAGTCTTAAACCTTTAGGTTATATTGCTGCATACCAGAGAATTGGACACTGGTAAAGAAAAAACAAACTGTGGGTTAGCCCAAACCATAACCCCTTCTACTACCAGCATGCCTTTTTTCCACTTTACTAGAAGGATGGAGGTATTTTCTCAGCTCCTCTGTTTTAAGAATTAACCTACTTTTTTTTAGCAATTTTTTTTTTTTTTTTTTCATTTTTTAGACGCTATCTTGCACTACCACCTTCACTTAATTCTAAACAGCTGGCGTTTGAAGTAGGGAAAAAAAACACCCAACCAAACGTGTATTTATAAAATATGCCATCTAAAAGCAAATAAATCTATGCACCTACTGTGTATCACCAATTGCAATAATGCATAACGACATGTAAAAACACAATGTTGACATAGATTGACTTGGAAGGCAATATATTGCAAATGACAGTGTCCTTAAATTGAATCTTCTAATATCCTTGTGCAGTATGTGAATTCATTAAAAAAACACTGGTACCAAAATGATTGTGATTTCCACCTTTCTCAGTGGGGACATGCTCACCTTCTTAGATGAACATTTTGTATCAAAAGTCTTGCAGCTCATGTGCCCTTTAAAGCCAGGACAGGGCTAACTCCATAGACAAATTCAGCTCACACGATGTAGAGAAAGGAAACCATAGTGCTCTCCATAACATTCAATGGGTTTATTATAAAGATAAAAGTTACAAATTTGTATTAAAGCAATCAGGCTCATCTAGTGACTGCAAGAAAACATCTCTCAAGGGCTGGTGCAATGCAAACTCTCACCACTCACAGAGAGACACTGGGGTTTATTTACTAAAGCTAGAGAGAGCAAAAGTAGTCACAATTCTGCAGAGAAACCAATCAGCTTCCAGGTTTTATTGGTAAAGCTTAATTAAACAAGCTGAGGTTAGAAGCTGGTTCCTCTGCAGAATTGTGACTACTTTTGCCCTCTCTAGCTATAGTAAATAAACCCCACAGTTCGATAACCTCCAGGCTGTCCTAGGCAGCATCTCCCACGTGCAGAGTCTCTCTGTTTCGCTTAACTAATTTTTATCATCAGGGGCACCTGGACTGCAGAACTCTATTGCAGAAAGTGTTTTCTCCAAATTAGCTTGGAGCAGCAGCATTTTTTCGGTTCCATCTTAGATGCTATTTTTAATGTTGCTACCAAGAGTAATAATTCTCACCTTCTCCAGTGGAAGAAGCCTAAGATGTAGACTTGCATGTCCTTTACCACATCTCAAAAATTTTTTTTTTTTTACTTCATTATGCCCAGACTCCGGTTTCTAAAGTAAAACATCTATGTCTCTTTAGTGACTTGCCAATCTTCATTGGGCTTTCTACAGATCTCTAGACTAAGGTCTTCACCCCATTCTTTGCTTCAAAACATTTTCAGAGGTTGTACAATAATTTGCTTACTGTCCCAAAACCAGAAGGGTGCATTCGCCCATCAGAGTGGGGAGGATGTCTACTGACATTTGCGGACACTTGAAAGTATTGCATTCCCATTGCTTGAGTGTACCCGGTGGTGTCCAAAGAAGTTACAAACTGGAGCTTCATTCTTGCCTGCTCCCTCACTTTCCCACCTTTAATCTCCCGGTGTCTTCTCCATGCCTGGCCGATTATCTGTTAAGCACTCTTTGGACTCTGGGGCCATGGGGTCTTTTAACAATAGCCTGCTGTGGAAAGTTTTCAAGGATTTTACTCCAGCCTGTACACTGTTCCCAAGCCCATAATGGGAATTCACCTCACAGAGCCTTAAATGCTTACCAGTTTTTGGCTCTTCAATTTTGTCTGTCCTCTGCACCTATGGTGTTCGCCAAGGTGATGACTCCAGTGTTTGCGCTTTTACGTTCTCAAGGTATCCTGTTTGTGGGCTATCTGCTGGCCCGCTTTTCTGGGAGAATCATAGGCTCTGGAGGACAATGTACCTCTGTGTTTAGATGTTATGGAGTTTCAGATAGATGCTGAACCTTCAGTATACATTGCTGATAATCTAAGGCTAATTCTGGACACTTCCCGGGCCAGGGTTTTCCTACCTCAAGAGAAACTCCAGGCTTTCCAGTCTCAGGTTAATGCGCTCCAGTCCTGGAGCTATCTAACTCTTCACTTCTGCATGAGAATCTGGTCTGATGGTAGCCTACCTTTGAGGCGGTTCCTTTTACCTATTTGAGTTCACAGAATCTGAAGCACAACATCCTATCATAGTTTGACAAGTTACTCCTGACTCTAGACAGATCAGTTTGTTAGACATCAAGGACTGTTCCTTCTCTGGTGGCTTGGGAATCTGGCTATGACATTGAAGAAGTCATTTTAGTCTGTGTTTTGGTAGATCTTGATTACAGATGCATTCCAGTGTTTGACTGATCTATTATCAGGTTCTCTGCTTCAGATTTAGTTAGGCAACGTTGTGATGGTGGCTCATATCAGTTGGGGAGGAACAGGAAGTTTTGCTGTGGCCAAAAAGGGTGTATTCTCTTCTGAGCAGAACAACATGTTCAGCTCTGTCAGCCATGTACATCCCCAGCGTGGACAGTTGGTAGAAATATTTCCCTTAACTGGCAGTGCCTGAACGTGGCAGAGTGATCTCTGCACCCATCTAATCTCATCAATCCTAGTTTCTCAGGATTGAAATGAAGGGCTTACTGGTGGTTCTCCATGCTCCGAATTGGCCCAAAGAGTGTTAGTACACCGGCCTAGTAAGACTTCCCCTTGGGCTCTGCCAAACTGTCTGGAACTTCTGTCCCAAGGACAGATTTGCCTCTCTGCTTTTCTGTCATGGTCTTAACGTAAATGGCTGTTGACCAAGATTTGAAGTAGTAGGAGAGTATCCTCCCCACCATGCTCAAGGTTAGGATGTCTGCTTCTCATAAGGGCTTTTGTCAGACGCTGATAGCATACTTTGCTGTGAGTCTAGAGCAGTGGCGGCCCATCCACTAGGGGCGCACGGGCACCGCCCCCCATCCATGCATCTGGACCCCTAAACTACATGCAGGGTGCCGGATGCATGGATTCCAATGGGGGGGGGGGGGGGTTGTTGTTTAAGCATGAGTCAAATAATTCTTAGAATTACATAACAATAATTATTTCTCACATATTAAAGCTGAACTGCAGGCAGGCTAAATTTGCTAAATAAACACCGTTCAGGGCTGTCTTCATGCACGGGCCAACCTGGGCGCTGCCCAGTGGCCCCAGGTGCATGGGGGTCCCTGCAGTTCAGTTCCCCCCCCCCGTACTTTCCGTCGCTTTTCTTGCACTTGCTGATTGTGTGGGAGGGGTGTGTGTACTGCTCCGATCAAATGGGATGAACTGGAGAGGAGAACAGGGGGGATCGGAGCAGTATACATCCCATCCACACAAGCAGCAGCAGTGGTAAGATTGTCACCAGATCTAGGGGGCTGCCCCCCAGGTCAGCCAGCTGCACCCCCCAAAAGCCCTTTATAACTCCTAATGCTGTGCCTACAGTCTCCTATCACTGCATGGCACACAGCTTGAGCACAGGCACTGAGAGTACCTTTTCCCCATCCGATTCCATTACACACAGCTACGATGTGCACAGTATAGAGTTGGCTGCTGCAACTGAACTGCCTTTATGACCATGGATTCCACAGGTCAGAACTAAACACAGTAGCCAGCTATACACTGTGCACATCCTGGCTACTGTATATGTAAGAGAATCAAATTTCAGCTCCAGTGTCAGTGTGCTCTGTGGGGAGCAAGAGATCTTAGTGACTGTGTTAAGGCTGTGTACAGTGCATGGATGGAAGACAGAGCTCTGCCCAGTGACCCCTGTACTGTGCCCACCTACCCACCCAGTACTGTCTCCCCTGTACTGTGCCCTCCTCTCCGCCCTGTACTGTGCCCTCCTGTCTTCCATGTACTGTGCCATCTTGTCTGCCCTGTACTGTGCCGCTCTGTACTGTGCCCTCCTGTCCTCCCTGTACTGTGCCCTCCTGTCCTCCCTGTACTGTGCCTCCCTGTCCTCCCTGTACTGTGCCCTCTTGTCCTCCCTGTACTGTGCCCTCCTGTCCTCCCTGTACTGTGCCATCCTGTCCTCCCTGTACTGTGCCCTCCTGTCCTCCCTGTACTGTGCCCTCCTGTCCTCCCTGTACTGTGCCCTCCTGTCCTCCCTGTACTGTGCCCTCCTGTCCTCCCTGTACTGTGCCATCCTGTCCTCCCTGTACTGTGCCCTCCTGTCCTCCCCGTACTGTGCCCTCCTGT
Source organism: Aquarana catesbeiana (assembly GCF_042186555.1). Lineage (NCBI taxonomy): Eukaryota > Metazoa > Chordata > Amphibia > Anura > Ranidae > Aquarana > Aquarana catesbeiana. The sequence goes on along the minus strand of NC_133333.1, from coordinate 112,951,797 downwards.
TCTCCCTGTACTGTGCCCTCTTGTCCGCCCTGTACTGTGCCCTCCTGTCCTCTCTGTACTGTGCCCTTCTTTCCTCCCTGTACTGTGCCCTCCTGTCCTCCCCGTAATGTGCCCTCCTGTCCTCCCCGTACTGTGCCCTCCTGTTCTCCCTGTACTGTGCCCTCCTGTTCGCCCTGTACTGTGCCCTCCTGTCCGCCCTGTATTATGCCCTCCTGTCCGCACTGTACTGTGCCCTCCTGTCCGCACTGTACTGTGCCCTCCTGTACTGTGCCCTCCCGCACACACTGTACTGTGTACAGACATGCATATATACAAGCCACTGATCAGCTAGGAGAGGCATTTATGACAGGGGGGCAGTGTGCACAGGGAGGCGAGGAATAACATAACAAAGAGTGAGAGCAGTGTGTTCAGGCTGTGTACAGTGCATGGATAGGAGACAGAGCTCTGCCCAGTGACCCCTGTATAGTGCCCACCTACCAATCCTGTACTGTGTCCACCCTGCACTGTGCCCACCTGTCCGCCCTGTACTGTGCCCTCCCTGCACTGTGCCCACCTGTCCGCCCTGTACTGTGCCCTCCTGTCCACCCTGTACTGTGCCCTCCCATCCACCCTGTACTGTGCCCTCCCGTCTGCTCTGTACTGTGCCCTCCTGTCCGTCCTGTACTGTATCCTCCTGTCTACCCTGTACTGTACCCTCCTGTCTACCCTGTACTGTTCCCTCCTGTCCACCCTGTACTGTGCCCTCCTGTCTACCCTGTACTGTTCCCTCCTGTCCGCCCTGTACTGTGCCCTCCTGTCCGCCCTGTACTGTGCCCTCCTGTCCACCCTGTACTGTGCCCTCCTGTCCGCCCTGTACTGTGCCCTCCTGTCTGTCCTGTACTGTGCCCTCCCGTCCGTCCTGTACTGTGCCCTCCTGTCTGCCCTGTACTGTACCCTCCTGTCTACCCTGTACTGTTCCCTCCTGTCCACCCTGTACTGTGCCCTCCTGTCCGCCCTGTACTGTGCCCTCCTGTCCGCCCTGTACTGTGCCCTCCTGTCCACCCTGTACTGTGCCCTCCTGTCCACCCTGTACTGTGCCCTCCTGTCTGCCCTGTACTGTGCCCTCCCGCACACACTGTACTGTGTACAGACATACATATATACAAGCCACTGATCAGCTAGGAGAGGCATTTATGACAGGGGGGCAGTGTGCACAGGGAGGCGAGGAATAGCATAACAAAAAGTGAGAGCAGTGTGTTCAGGCTGTGTACAGTGCATGGATGGGAGACAGAACTCTGCCCAGTGACCCCTGTAATGTGCCCACCTACCCACCCTGTACGGTGTCCACCCTGCACTGTGCCCTCTCGTCCGCTTTGTACTGTGCCCTCCCGTCCGCTCTGTACTGTGCCCTCCCGTCCACTCTGTACTGTGCCCTCCCGTCCGCTCTGTACTGTGCCCTCCCATCCGCCCTGTACTGTGCCCTCCTGTCCGCTCTGTGCTGTATCCTCCTGTCTGCCCTGTACTGTACCCTCCTGTCTGCCCTGTACTGTTCCCTCCTGTCTGCCCTGTACTGTTCCCTCCTGTCTGCCCTGTACTGTTCCCTCCTGTCTGCCCTGTACTGTTCCCTCCTGTCCGCCCTGTACTGTGCCCTCCTGTCCGCCCTGTACTGTGCCCTCCTGTCCGCCCTGTACTGTGCCCTCCTGTCCGCCCTGTACTGTGCCCTCCTGTCTGCCCTGTACTGTGCGCTCCTGTCCGCCCTGTACTGTGCCCTCCTGTCTGCCCTGTACTGTGCCCTCCTGTCTGCCCTGTACTGTGCCCTCCTGTCCGCCCTGTACTGTGCCCTCCTGTCCGCCCTGTACTGTACCCTCCTGTCCGCCCTCATACTGTGCCCTCCAGCCCGCCCTCATACTGTGCCCTCCAGCCCGCCCTCATACTGTGCCCTCCTGTCCGCCCTCATACACCCTGTACTGTACCCTCACGCACACCCTGTACTGTGCCCTCACGCACAACCTGTACTGTGCCCTCACGCACAACCTGTACTGTGCCCTCACGCACACCCTGTACTGTGCCCTCACGCACACCCTGTACTGTGCCCTCACGCACACCCTGTACTGTGCCCTCACGCACACCCTGTACTGTGCCCTCACGCACACCCTGTACTGTGGCCTCCAGCACACCCTGTACTGTGACCTCCAGCACACTCTGTACTGTGTACAGACATACATATATACAAGCCACTGATAAGCTGGGAGAGGCATTTATGACAGGGGGGCAGTTTGCACAGGGAGGGGGAATAGCGTAAGAAAGAGTGAGAGCAGTGTGTACTGAGGGAAAAGAGGGTCAGTATATACAGGGGTGCAGTGTGTACAGAGGGTGGCACAGTGCGTACAAGGGGTGAATTAAATAATAATTTACTAGGGCGTTTTTAGGGGTGGAAATAGGGGCGGACAGGGTAGGGGTTGAGCGGGGCAACTGGTGGCGAATAACTCTTAAGGCCTGGCTAGTAGCTCTGCCCTAGCGATTGACTATAGCTTGACATAACATTCATTCTGATATATCTCAAATGCTGGTGGGTGAGTAGTAAATTCCAGCTATACAGGCGGTTACAAGAGCCACAATTAGGATACATTCCTGCACTTGCACTTTCTAAATTTTAAAATGCATTTAATTTTTTTAATGAATACATAACCACATGCATATTTGTGTATGCATTTTTTGTCTTCTTTTCTGCAGAGATGTGAGAATTGTCTAAAGTTGGGTGCTACTGTTGGCTGCTGCCTGTCTTCATGCACAAGTAACTACCACTTCATGTGCTCAAGACTTAAGAATTGTGTGTTTCTTGAGGATAAGAAGGTATACTGTCAAAGACACCGGGACCTAGTTAAAGGGGAGGTAAGTTTTATATTCATTTGGGTGAATTTTTTTCCTTTGAAAGGGCTATAAACTTGTGAAGTGTATTGCAGATAGAATGTTTTTTGAAAAAAAAAATGGCAGATACTTTTCTAAGAAAAGAAAATGAACAGGGTTGCTTGTATGTATAGGTACACAGCACTGTCTTTTGCTGCTGTGCTTGTCTGACCTTCAAAAAAGGATTGGAAAATGTGTAGACTTATTCTTACCTTGGACTTTAAAACCTTCCTAAGTAGAGAATTGCGCGAGTTTTGCCTATGTGAGCAAAAACATTTTTTTTAAGTAACTTATATGTTCATCTGTAGTGTCAAAACATACATTAACTTTGCATATAAAATACCCACCCCTGCTAATAAGGGGTAACAGCACTTGCCACCAATGACTCAATGTGTATACATAAAGAATACAAAACACAAATATAACAACTTATTAAAAAAATATATTAATTATTCAATAGTCCACATGCGTATGTGCTCAGTGTTCATAATATTCCATATTCAGTTTGTGAAAAAGTGCTGGTAAAAGTGGTGTTCCCAGGTGAGATTGCTACAGGCAAATAAAGAATCCTGAAGATGAGGATACACACTGCACTTACTGGATCACATTGACCCCTTGTTTTAGCAAGTGAGTCAATATAGCGCTCTTTACAGCCACTCCTGGTAAAGTGCACGTCTGCGTCTTCTTAGGCGGTCTCCCCCACTCCTTCTCTATTAATATGGGACTTGATTTTTATTGCCCCGTAATTTAAATTGGGCAAAAATAGCTTGCTATATCACATACATTGGCTCCAGCTCCTCCAGCCTCGACTCTCCTCTTCACCTTTCACAGAATTCACTCAAGATGAATATACTGTATACACAGATGCCAAAAAAGAATAAAATGCCACATAGCATGGTACCGTAAAAATAACCATAATAATCTCTACTCTGCTACTGATCACCTCTATGACAAAATCTCCCCCCTGTCCTGTCCCAACCTAGCTACTTTCGTTTACAACAGCTCACTGTCTTCCTCCCTAGACAAGCTGGCCCCCCTCACTACACGCAGAATTAGGCCCCGACTGCTACAACCCTGGCAAACAGATGACACCAGAAGTCTCAGAAAACGTAGCCGCGCTCTTGAGCGCCTGTGGCATAAGACTAAGACCCAGGAAGACTTCACACAATATAAATCTGCCCTCCTAAAATACTACTCCTGCCTTCACACTGCCAAACAGACCTACTTTATCACACTCATCAACACCTTCTCATCCAGTCCACGTCAACTCTTCTCTACCTTCAACACTCTACTCTGTCCTCCACTGCCTCCACCCACCAACTCACTCACTGCCCAGGAGATTGCCAATCACTTCAAAACTAAGATTGATACAATTCATGAGGAGATCGCCAATGCGCAAAAACCTCCCCCATGCAACACTCCATGTCCACAGATACAATCATTACTTCCCTCATTCAACCCTGCTACTACTACTGAGGTTGCTAAACTTTTATCTAGCACTCATCTAACCACTTGCCCCCTGGATCCTGTTCCCTCGCAAATGCTACGCTCACCCTCTGACTCGATTCTACGCTCTCTAACTCACATTTTCAACCTCTCCCTCTCTTGTGGCATCTTCCCAAACTCTCTAAAACATGCGCTAGTCACCCCCATACTAAAAAAGCCCTCACTGAATCCCACCAATCTCAACAACTTACGTCCCATCTCCTTACTCTCCTTCTCCTCCAAACTTCTTGAAAGACTGGTCTACAACCGATTAAGCGACCATCTGACCATGAATAAACTTCTTGATCCCCTTCAGTCCGGTTTTCGACCTCAACACTCCACGGAAACTGCTCTCCTTAAACTCTCAAATGACCTACTAATGGCTAAAGCCAATGGACACTATTCTGTACTACTTCTCCTGGACCTCTCTGCTGCCTTTGACACAGTGGACCACCCCCTCCTCCTCAAAAAACTCCACTCCTTTGGTCTCCGTGACTGTACTCTTCGCTGGTTCTCATCCTACCTATCCCACCGCTCCTTCAGTGTCACTTACAACTCTACTTCCTCTTCTCCTCTTCCTTTTTCCGTCGGGGTCCCCCAAGGTTCTGTTCTCGGACCTCTCCTTTTCTCAATCTACACCACCTCCCTGGGTCAATTGATTGCCTCCCACGGCTTTAAATATCATCTCTACGCTGATGACACCCAAATCTATCTCTCCACCCCCCAGCTCTCTCCATCTGTCTCCTCACGCATTACCAACTTATTAGCAGACATATCAGCCTGGATGTCACATCACTTTCTCAAACTCAACCTATCCAAAACCGAGCTCATGATATTTCCTCCCTCAGGTGCCACTTCCCCTGATCTCCCTGTCAAGATCAACGGCTCAACTATCAACCCATCTCCCCACGCCAAGGTCCTAGGTGTAATCCTGGACTCTGAACTAACCTTTCGACCCCACATTCTATCACTATCCAAAGCTTGCCGCCTCTGTCTTCGCAACATCTCCAAGATACGCCCCTTCCTAACCAATGACACCACAAAGCTTCTAATCCACTCCCTGGTCATCTCCCGCCTTGACTACTGCAACTCCCTCCTCATTGGTTTACCTCTAAATAGGCTATCCCCACTTCAGTCCATCATGAACGCTGCGGCCAGGCTCATCCACCACACAAACCGCTCAGCGTCTGCTACACCCCTCTGCCAATCCCTCCATTGGCTGCCACTCAGTCACCGAATTAAATTCAAGATACTAACTATAACTTACAAAGCCATCCACAACCTGGCCCCTAGCTACATCTCTAACCTAGTCACAAAATACCAACCTAATCGTTCTCTTCGCTCCTCCCAAGACCTCCTGCTCTCAAACTCCCTTGTCACCTCATCCCATGCTCGCCTTCAGGACTTCTCCAGAGCCTCCCCCATCCTCTGGAATGCTCTTCCCCAATCCGTCCGATTTTCTCCTACCTTATCCACTTTCAGACGATCCCTGAAAACTCATCTCTTCAGAGAAGCCTATCTGGCCCCCACCTAACAACTGTACATTTATCTTCTCAATCAGCACATCACCCACAGCTATTACCTCTTGTATCTCTTAACCTTCCCTCTTAGATTGTAAGCTCTAAGTGAGCAGGGCCCTCTGATTCCTACTGTATCAAATTGTATTGTATTTGTACTGTCTACCCTCAAGTTGTAAAGCGCTACGTAAACTGTTGGCGCTATATAAATATTGTATAATAATAATAATAATAATAACCAAATCATTTTATTGAAAATATATGCACTCACATTAAAAGTTAAAAACTTTCCCATCAAAACCGCAATCTACAATGTGTATCCCTTTTCAGCAGCTCTCTGCTCCTGGTCCTACCACAGGCAGCTGTTGTGTGCAATCGTACTACACTTACTCTGCTAATGCACACACATGGACTGGCTCAGCCCCTGACATGTTTCATTGGAATGATGACTTAATCTGAGGAAGGTCACTTTTATGCAGCAGCTGTCACTGTTACTTTATTATTTAGGGGTTTTTGATTGCCATAAGTGCACGTATATTTTGGTATATACCTTAGCTTTGAACAACCCTGGAGGACTTAAATTCAGTTGTTACATACAAAATCAGCTTCCAATAATCTTCAATTTGTAATATAGGTCCAAGATCAATGTATTCTTTGAAAATTTTGAGCAAAATAAAAGATGTTCTTCCAGAAAGATGAGCAGAGGTGCAATATCACCATGTTCGTTTGATTTTCATTTACTAAAGCCCAGTGAAAATCTTTGATCATCTACCTCCAGGATGTTTGTGTAAAAGCACATTTTACTATCACATTTTATTTCATACGGGATCTGATTAAAAGACCCAGGTTCTTCTGGTAAGCTAAAACCGTTTATAGTTTAACAGCTCAATGACTAGCACATTTGCCTTGTAGCACTGGGAATCTGGGTTGTTGATTCTCATCAAGGACATTGTGTACTTGGGGATTGTTTGTTTTTGCGTATATGTGTTTTTTATACACTTTGATTAATCTCCCACAATGAAACAATATATTTGTTGGCTAATTGGCTTTCAACCAGATAATGTGTGGATGACTATAGAAGGGGATATCAGAGTGTAAGCTCCTTCCGAGGTGGGGGAATTTGTTCAGGCATGATAAAACTCATCTGCCAAACTTTATATTTTTATTGCAAATGCCTTTTAAATTATTAGAAAATTTATAATAATAAAATGTACAATTAATAATAAAATGATTATTGTGCTATTGTTGATGATCCCCAATCTAGCATAAATATTGATCAAAGTAACATTTTCCAGAACAGATAATAGGAAATATGTCTTTTAGAAAGGTGCAAGCCTGCTGTGTGCATGCTTATGTAGTTTTTCCTTACTTTGTTTTTTTTTTTTTTTTTTTTTTTATTGCAGATTGTGTCTGACAACAGTTTTGAGGTTCTCAGAAGAGTTTTTGTTGACTTCGAAGGAATTAATCTGCGTAGAAAGTTTCTGAGTGGTTTAGAGCCAGAAAACATACATATGATGATTGGTGAGACTTTAGACCAAATGGGAAATCCTAGATTTGCAGGGGATGCATGCCGCTAGATTGCATTAATAGTTCTATAGGTGTTTGCAGATTCCTGATATAATTCTTTTCATCCATATAAAGGGCAACTGACTTTATAACATTAAAATAATACAAAAGGTGTGCTCGGCCACAAAAACATGAAAAGTCAAAATACTGCTGCAATCAAATAATCCTTGAATAGTAAGGAAATAAAGATAGTAAATATAGTAAGATGCGTTGTGATTTGACTGTCCTAAATGCAAAGCAATGTATATTCAAATGTGAAATAGCTGTCACTAGAATAGTGATCTAAGTGTTCTACACATAATTAAAACAAATTTAGAATAACCCACAATGTATACAAAACATGTGAATACTTAATCAGGAGAACCTGCTACAAAAGATCGCAGATAGTGAAAACAAATGTGTACATCAGGGGTGTCCAAACTTTTTTCAACATATACAGGGCCAGATTTGATGAAGTGAACATGCGTGAGGGCCGACCATTTTGCCTGACGTTCTTTGAACCATTAAAATTTGTTTTCTCGGCGGCCTCTTTAATACAAAGTCCAGCCTTCCATGATGGACAGAACAGTCGTCCAATGGCAGCGCAGGAGATGGGGCTTCCTATTACAGAGGCCACCATGTAAACGGGAAATTCTCCTGTGTGTACGGCACTCGTCCCGCCCCTCTGTGTCCCCTCCAAGGCAGCCAGCATATATAACTTTTGTTGCCCCCGGCGCTCGGGGATTCGTTGGAGGCCACAAAAGATATACATGTCCAAATTACCAGGCCGGCCGTTCGAAACAGAAACACGGCCAGCGTGCCGGACTTTGGACATGCCTGTGTACAACAAAAAATAAACAATGTTCCACAGTTCACCTGTTCAAATGGAAATAGAAGTGATTCCCACAAACCGTTCCAACAGGATAATCGTGGTATATAATCGATCAATTCCACATGAAAAGTGCATAACCACCACGCTCCGTGTATAAGGTGAGCCGCTTACCAAAAGATATGATCCCACCAAGAGACCATATGCATGTGTATGAATTATCCTCTGACGTCAAGTGGTCAGCCGGCTTCAAGAAGCAAAATCAAACTTGTATATTTCTTTGATCTTGTTTTGTCACATCAGGCAATATGTAAGGCAATGGCAATGGAAGAGGCTCATAGCGCATTACTGTATAAAAATGTATTGTATAAAAATGCACTTACTCCGACACTGTGGAACATTGTTTACTTATTTTTTTTGGCGTACACATTTGTTTTCACTACCTGCAATCTTTTGTAGCAGGTTCTCCTTATTAAGTATTCACATGTTTTGTATACATTGTGGGTTATTCTAAGTTTGTTTTAATTATGTGTAGAACACCTACATAATTTTTCTAGTGTCAATTGTTACACATTTTAATATACATTGCTTTGCATTTGGGACTGTCAAATCACAGCGCATTTTATGCATTCACTAACTTGAGTATATGACTGACTAAATTGCGCTTGGATAATCTCTAGCATTACTCCTTTATATTGTCAATTTGCTTTTAGTGCCTATAGTTCACTTTTGCTATCCTGGTACCTGTCCTCATGTTTTTTTTTTCTCGTTTCTTTATAGGTTCTATGACAGTAGACTGCCTTGGAATTCTAAGTGACTTATCGGATTGCGAAGAGAAGCTCTTCCCAATTGGATATCAGTATGTATCTCTTTTTTTATGAATGCATTTTTAATAAATATTCTTGTTGTACTTTCATAACTCACATATTTTTGGACATTTTACCATTATAAAGACAAGCACCACAAAAGACTTAACTCTTTAGTTTTGAGAATTTTTACCAGCTTCACATTTTGTATTGTATACACATTTCTAAGTTTGCTACATTTTGTATATGTAAATATATGTTCTCTTGGCTAGATGTTCGCGAGTGTACTGGAGTACAACCGATGCTCGAAAGCGCTGTGTGTATACCTGCAAGATTCTGGAGTGTAGGCCACCACCCTCTGAGCCTGATATTAATAGCACAGTACATCATGAAGAGAACCGAACTATTGCTCACAGTCCTCCGCTTCGTGATATGCATGGTAAGATTTGAGGAAACACTTGGGCTTCAGTTTTAGTATGGTTTATTTTTGCACACACTTAGGATTGTGTTTGAGCTTGATGCCTATTAATTAATATATATATATATCCCACTCGAGTCTCTTCCCACTTTTCCGCTTTCATGCAGTAAAACTCATGAATTTTACTGCATGAAAATTCATTTTAAGTAGAAAGCTTATTATTGCCTCTGTGGTTGGTTCACATCTTTGGGCTGCTGTTTTGTGTGTTTTGAAAGGGTAAATAAAAGGTTAGCACCTATACATAGGGATGATTGATTGAGCCCTATAATGGAAAATAATGGAATGCAACTTCTCATCTCATTCTGAGAATGCTACTTGCCTGGTCTCCTATTCTGATTTTCAGGATTCAGTAATTTGAGCCACTGACCTAGAACATTTAAATGAAATATGTGGAGAGTTGGAACAAACTTTTGTTTCACCACTTGACTCCCAGGCCTATTCTGACACTTCTCACATGTTAAGAGAAGTAAGGGATTTTTTTTTTTTTTTTAGTTTCATACTTAGGTGGATGCAGCATCGGACCCCCGGTGCCTCTGCACTGAGAACCGAGCGATCGAACATCACCGATGGCTCGGTTCTCACAGCTCCCTGAGCAGAGAGGTGCTGCCTGTCAATCAGCAGCTCTCCACTCTGCTCCCTCCTCACTCACTAGAGCGCTGAGCTGTGGAGGGGCAGGGAGCGGCTGTCTCAGGCTTTCTGCGGATCGGTGAGAGACTGAAACAAGTGTTAGTCTGCTCTCTGCTGAAAACGGGTCACAGGAGTGCAAAACGAATCGCACTCCTGTGATCCATAGGAGAAGTACAGCCAAATAAGCTTTGGCTGGACTTCTTTTTTTGCTGGAAAATTACTTAGAATCCCCAAACATTATATGTTTTTTAAGCAGAGGCCCTAGAGAATAAAATGGTGGGTGTTGCAATTTTTTGTGGCACACTGTATTTTCACAGCTATTTTTTTAACACAATTTTTTTGAGGAAAAATACACTTTAGTGAACTTTTATTGCACAAAAGCACAATATAATATCCGATTGGTAAAATCTAAAAGATGATATGCCAAGCAAATAGATACTAAACATGTCAAGCTTTAAATTGTGCACCAAGCTACGGTACTTAAAAACAAATCTCCATAGGTGATGCTTTATAAGCCTTTACAGGTTACCAGTTTAGAGTTACAAAGGAGGTTTGGTTCTAGTATTATTTCTCTCATTATAATGTTTGTGGTGATACCTCACTTGTGGTACAAACACCGTTTAAGGGATGAACAACATCCTTTTTGATAGCGTGGCCCGTGAAAGGTACTCTTTACTGAGACACCTGAGGTCTATTAGACCCCAGATCTCTCCTCTGCCCTCCAATGCATCTGATCAAACCAAGATTGGTTTTATTAGATGCTTGTTCAAGCTGGTAATAGCTTGATTATATAAGACTGAAACTGGAATTGACAAAATCCTCATCACTTCAGGTTTCTGATGTCACACAGTGGGAGGAACAACATCAGTTCCTCTCGCTGTGTCCCAGGAACTGGTTGTCGCTGGTCGCATCCTTACCGGGCTCCCCGATTGCATGGGAGAGACTGGTAAAGGTGGCAGTGGGAGCAGGATTGTATCCCCTTCCGCTGCCTGTAAAAGTAACCCAGCAGCTTCTTAGCTGCTAGGAATACTGTTACATTGAAGGCCGTGGAGATGACCGAGATATCACCCTTCCAAACCAGCAAAGTACCGGTACCTTGCTGGTTGGCAAGTGGTTAAACTGAACATGTTCACTGACTGTATGTAAAATATTTACATTTTTTAATCACATATTAAGGGATACAGGATGAAGTATTCAGGAATCATTAGTATAATGCATGCTGCTGATATGCTCTGCGTTATGTGCTCTCTTGGTGGACATCCTTGGTTTAATGTTAATTTAGTCTCCAGTTGAACCCTATATACACTACAACCACCTATAGCCCAAGGGACTTTGTGAGTCACATCACAAAAAATGTATATTCATAAAAACATATGAAAATACACTTTTCCCTTCTGGTTCCTCCCCTTTCACTCTTCCACAATTGAGGATAGTTTCCCCACTTCTGCAAAAGTTAATTACTATTTTAGTGCTGCAGCTCAGCAGTTCACTCTTCCTTGCTTAAGCGACAGTGACCTAGTCACACCCTACTGCCTCCTGAGATGTGCATGTCACACACACACGGGGGACTGTTTTGCTAAGGGGCACATGCACGCTACAAGATTCTGTGCATGTAGACCTGACACCACTCTCTACCTGGTATTGGAACAGTCAGTGTGCTGCATGCATGCATACAAGTGTCAGAGGTCTCTCTACAAGGTAACCAGTGCCAGACACCAGCAGAATGTGTGTACATGAGTGGTTTTTGCAGTGTCCTCCCTAGGAGGTCTGACACAGATGGTTCCAACCACCATTCCTTGCCTGAGTTGCAGTACTTCTCATTAGTCTTGAACCCCTTCAGGGGTAGTTCCTTTATGTAAAGCAATTCTTTATGTAGAGATATTTTTAGCTACTATGTTTGAGTTTCTGGGAAAAATTGCAGCCATGATGGTAGACTCAACACTCTCCTTCAGAATTGCTTCTGTAAAGTCAGCCGGGAATGAAAATTGTACTTCACCTTTATTTGAGAAGTTGGTACAAAAGTAGTCTCAATCTATAGACATAACTAAAAAACTATAAAGATTGTGACTCTGTAAATAGTCTGGTGGCTGACGGAGGGACACAGAGTATACTGGGGCATGTAAGCACTGTATAGGTGTGGATACAGGCATTTAACGGCATACCTACTGGGCATTAGGCTGAGCAGTGATAGTGGCATTTTTTTGCTGGACTACAGCTGAGCAGTGGATGCATATTGTGAGTACCTCTGCATTTTGTGCTTAGGACTATGTCTTCCCGAAAGAAAGGTGGGGGGAAGACAGCGGGGAGGAGCACAAGGGTGCCACTGTCAGGATCCGGGGATCCTAGTTACGCTTCCAAAGTACTATCCTCCCCTGAAAGGCCAGAGGCGACTGGCCAGTCAGAGCCATTGAGGCTGTCAGGCATAGTGGCTAGATCCAACATTTCTCTGTACCTGGTAACCTGTAGAAATTTTTAAAGCGTCGCCTATGGAGATTTTTAAGCATATCGTAGTTTGTTGCCATTCCATGAGTGTGTGCAATTTTAAAGCATGACATGTTAAGTATTTATTTACTCGGCGTAACATCATATTTCATGTTTGGGGGTTCTAAATAATTTTCTAGCAAAAAATACGTATTTTAACTTGTGAGCAACAAATGTCAGAAAAAGGCTTAGGCATGAAGGGGTTACCGCTTGCCAACCAGCCGCTGCAGTTACACTGCGGCAGGTTGGATCGGCTGCGTGAATCGCCGTAGGCGTACGTCAGGCTCGCACACGGTGATCACTCGCCCATTGGCCAGCGATGTCCGGCGGCCACTCGCGATCGTTCCCCGCAGTGACAAAGCGGGGATCTGACATAGTAAACAAGGAAAATCTCCATTCTGACGGGATCACACAGAGATCCTGTCTTTCTGCTATGCAGGAAGACGGATCTGTGTGTTGTCCCAGGCAGCCCATCCCCCCCACACAGTTAGAAACACACTGAGGGAACACATTACTAGTAAAAAAAAAAAATAATAATAAAAATGCCATAAATCTTTCCCCTATTTTGTAGACGCTATAACTTTTGCACAAACCAATCAATATACGCGTATTGTGTTTTTTTTTTTTTTTTACCAAAAATAAGTAGTAGAATAAATATTGGTCTAAATTTATGAAGAAATTTGATTTTTAAAAAAAAAATTATTGAGTATGTTTTATAGCAGAAAGTAAAAAATGTATTTTTTTTTTCAAAATTGTCGGTCTTTTTTTGTTTGCGAAAAAAATAAAAACCGCAGAGGTTATATACCACCAAAAGAAAGCTCTATGTGTGGGGAAAAAAGGACGGACATTTTATTTGTATACAGCATCGCCCAAATTTCAGTTAAAGTAACGCAGTGCCGTATCACAAAAAATGGCCTGGTCATTTAGGGGGTAAATCTTTCCAGGGCTGAAGTGGTTAAACTCTACCAGGTTTTTGTTTATTTTCTGCACATTTTGGCACCAAGCCTCTGTGGCCCAGCTTTGTATGGCCCCCATTTGGCATCTGGTCCTCTCTTCATACTATTTCAGTGTACCAATGTTTCGGCAGCATTTTTTCCTTATCGTACATCACGGGACACAGAGCCACAGTAATAAATTAATGGGTTATATGGCACCTTCAGGTGATGGACACTGGCACACCCTAAACAGAAAGTTCAGTTCCCCATATAACCCCTCCCCTTACCGGAGTACCTCAGTTTTTTTGCCAGTGTCTTAGGTGTTGGTCACGAGCAAAGATGTGCTGTACTGAGCTCCGCTGGAATATTCCTTGCTGGGGCAAGCTATGCAACCGGATCCATTCAAAGTGTCTTTTCCAGGCCAAATTGAATGGTACTAGGGCCTCGTGGCCGAAGAAATTAGGTTTTGCCTGTAACGCTTCTCTTTTTAGAGAGCTGGACCCCGGGATCCAGTATTTGTTTTTTTCAGCCATATTCCTGGTGGGGTGAGTTACAGGCCCAGGGCTGTGGATCCCCCAGTAAAAAGGGGGCCCCGGTCCCTGAAGGTTTTTTAACGGAGTCCACCGTGAGTGGTGAAGATTGGGTCTGTTACCACAGAACCCTGCAGCTGGATAAGGTAAGGGAGATTCCTAAGGAATTTTTCTAATTCTTGTGGGTTTTCTCCATTAAAGTAAATGTTGTCATGCCTATAGTCACCACCGGGGGCTGTCAAGAGCACGTACCTGATTCCATGCTTGTCAGTCTCGCTCTGTGTCACAAGCTGCACTCTTCCTCCGACCCAAGCTCCAGGTAAGACGTGGGAAGGGTTTTTTTTTCTCCTTGGAATGTCCCCCCACCTGGATTGCTTCACTCCAGGAGACAGAGGGAGCATGGCATCAGTCGGAGGTGTGCCGTGCCGCTCCCGCTGCCATTCCAATGGTTCCCGCCGGCAGCTCTCCTCCACCCCAGCACTCCTCCATGTGATCCGGTTGGATCGGAGCCCGCTCACGCGGGAAAACGGTCTATTTTGAAATAGATGAGGGGGGCGCAGTGGGTGGTCGGAGGAAGGGGGCCGGCTTAGCGGCGTTGGCGTGCTTCAGCGTCCACAGCGTGGGCTGTGTAGCTATAAAATGCACCTTTTTTCAGGTGCATACAGCTGAAGGAGGGACATAGAGCGGACGGGTGGCATGTGAGTGTGGGTGACACAGGCATTCCCAGGCATGTTTACTTAAGCATCAGGCTGAGCATAATAGCAGCGGCAGTTGCTGGACTATTGCTCATCAGTGGGTGCATTTTTTTTGGTAGTACCTCTGCATTTGTACTTAGCACTATGACCAGAGGGGGTGGTACAAATACCACAAAAACCAAGGACACAGAGGGGTCACCCTCAGGCTCTAAGGACCCTCCCTCTGCAACACCATCCCCCCCGAAAGACCTAGGGAGGCTGGTCAGAGTGAGCCATCGGGATCATCAGGGGCTGCAATTGCTTCCGGCACTTCAGCCCCTCTCTATATAACTGAGCAGGTTTTCTCCTCAGCTGTGGGTGGATTGGAGGAAAGATTAGTGGCTTTTATTGCATCTTCACAGAGTGGAAGAAAACGCATTAGGTTCCCTTCTACCACCCAGGATCCTCAAACAGAGGAACAGTGGGAGGGGGAAGATGAATCCCCCTCAGGGAGCCGTGAAGAGGTTGATGATTCCTCTTCTGAGGGATCAAGTGGGGAAGGGCCTTCTTCAGCTTCACATGCTGAGAAGTTGTTGGTGCATTCTCTTACTGAAATGGTCCATATTTAAGCTACCCTTAACGGTGTCGGTTGAAGAGCCTACTTCCTGTTTGGGTTCACTAAAGCCTCCTCAAGCCTTGCGTGCCTTTCCTGGCCATTCATTACTAGAGAAGCTTATGTATTCTGAGTGGGATCGTCCAGATAAGCATTTTTTCCCTCCTAAAAAATTTTCAGCACTTTATCCTATGGAGAAAAAATTTACTAAGATGTGGAGTATACTAGCAATTGACGCTGCTATATCCTCTGTAAATAAAAGTTTGACTTGTCCGGTTGACAATGCGCAAATGCTTAGGGATCCAACTGATAAAAAATTGGAATTCCTGTTAAAAATCATTTTCACCTTGGCAGGTTCAGTGGCTCAACCTGAAGTGGCGGCAATTGGGATATGTCAATCCTTGAGAGACCATTTGAAACAGGTGCTCAAGGTGTTCCCTGAACAGCAGGCCCAGGAGTTAGCCGAGCTGCCAGCGGCTTTGTGTTTTGCAACTGACGCAATCAGAGATTCTATTCTTCAAACCTCTCGCCTTACGCTTGGGTTGGTACATATGTGTAGAATCCTATGGTTGAAAAGTTGGTCAGCCGAAGCGCCATGCAAAAAGCTCCTGGCTGGTTTTCCTTTCCGCGGTGAAAAGCTGTTTGGGGAGGATTTGGACAAATATATCCAATAAATATCAAGTGGGAAAAGTACCCTTTTGCCAGTTACGAAAAAGAGTAAAC
Organism: Aquarana catesbeiana; assembly: GCF_042186555.1. NCBI lineage: Eukaryota > Metazoa > Chordata > Amphibia > Anura > Ranidae > Aquarana > Aquarana catesbeiana. The sequence goes on along the minus strand of NC_133333.1, from coordinate 112,935,668 downwards.
TTCCCTCGTTTAAACAGGTTCTTTCTCCAGTGCCAGGGGCATCAGCCTGCAGGCAGTCGCGACGGCCTCCACCTTCAGGTACAAGAGGTAAACCCCAGGGACAAAAGAAATCCTGGGGGAGGAAACCCACAAGACAGGACGCTAAAGCCTCTTTATGAAGGGGTGCCCCCCCTCACTCGAGTGGGGGGAAGACTTCTGCAGTTCTCAAAGGTCTGGCTAGAAGAATTTCGAGACAGATGGGTGGTCTCCACAATAGCTCTAGGGTACAAACTAGAGTTCCGGAAATTCCTGTCTCCTCGTTTCCTCAGGTCAAATGTCCCCAAAGATCCAGAAAAAAAGAAGTCTTTCTAGCGTTAGACCGACTTTTGTCGCAAAAAGTGATCATGGTGGTCCCCATGGAAGAGCAGGGGTTGGGGTTTTATTCCATTTTAGATCTCAAAGATCTAAACCGGTTCCTGAAAATTCGCTCTTTTCGCATGGAATCAATCCGATCAGTAGTCTCCATCCTACAAGAGGGAGAACTTCTGGCATCAATCGTCATCGAGGATGCATGCCTGCATGTACCTATTTTCCCCGCTCACCAGAAGTATTTGCGTTTCGAAGTAGAAAAACTTAATTTTCAGTTTGTAGCCTTGCCTTTCAGTCTAGCTACTGCACCCTGGGTGTTTACAAAACTTCTGGCCCTTCCTCTGGCCAGATTAAGGACTCAAGGTATAACAATAATAGCATACCTGGACGACCTGCTCTTGAAAGACCGGTCAGTAGCCTGCTTGGACCAAAGCATGGTCACCACAGTCAACTACCTGGAATACCTAGGTTAGGTCCTCAACCTAGAGAAAACTTCTTTAAAGCCAGTAAGAAGATTAGAGTACTTGGGTCTGGTTATAGATGCAGCCCAGAAATTGTTTTTACCCCAGGCAAAGATCAGCGCCATAAAGGAGCTGGTTCAGTTAGTCAGGGCAAAGTAGGGTCCTTCCATTCGCCTTTGTATGAGGTTGCTGGGGAAGATGGTGGCTTCATTCGGAGCAGTTCCCTGTGCTCAGTTTCATTCGAGACTGCTGCAAAACAGTATCCTATCGGCCTGGAACGAGAAGGTCCAAGCACTAGATTTTCCGATGCGTTTGTCGCCAAAACCTGCGCCAGAGCCTCAGTTAGTGGAGGATATCTGAGAATCTGCAGAAGGGGAAATCCTTCTTAGTGGTTACCTGGAAGGTGGTAGCAACAGATGCCAGCCTTTCAGGTTGGGGAGCAGTCCTGGAAGAGGCGTCTGTCCAGGAGAAAATGGTCCGGAAACGAAAGGACATTGCCCATCAACATTCTAGAGATTTAGGCAGCGCGTCTAGCCCTAAGGACAGTCAGGTTGCAGAATTCTCCTGTCAGGATTCAATCCGACAATGTCACAGCAGTGGCTTATATCAGTCACCAAGGGGACACCAGAAGTCAGGCAGCCCAGGGAGAGGTAAACCATATCCTAACCTGGGCAGAGAAACGTGCCGTGCATATCGGCAATCTTCATTCCAGGGGTAGAGAACTGGCAGGCAGACTACTTAAGTCACCAGCAGTTGTTCCCGGGGGAATGGTCCCTTCGCCCCGACATCTTCCTGGCTATATGCCAAAGATGGGGGATCCCGGATGTAGATCTGTTTGCGTCCAGGTTCAACAACAAAGTCGACAACTTTGTGTCAAGAACAAGGGATCCACTTGCATGTGGGAACAGATGCGTTGGTGACCCCGTGGGATCAGTTCTCACTGATTTATGCATTCCCTTCTATCCTGCTGCTACCTCGACTTCTTCGCAGGATCAAGCGGGAAAGGAAGTCGGTAGTTCTTGTGGCCCAGAAGATCTTGGTATGGAGAAATAGTAAAGATGGTGGTAGGGGCCCCATGGCCCCTACCACCACGTCCAGACGTGCTATCGCAGGGACCAGTGTTCGACCTACTTTTACAAACACTAAATTTAACGGTTTGGCTATTGAAAACCGCATTCTGAAAAATCATGGGCTTTCAGGCTCGGTGATATCTACCTTGATTAATGCGAGGAAGCCAGCTTCCAGAGTCATTTATTATAGAGTTTGGAAGGCATGTTTCCTGGTGTAAATCCAGGGGTTGGCATCCTAGGAAGTATGTCATAGGTATAATTCTTGCCTTTCTGCAATTGGGGCTAGAGATGAAACTGGCCTTGAGTACTATCAAGGGCCAGGTCTCGGCCTTATCAGTATTGTTTCAACATCCGCTTGCTTCACATTCTTTGGTCCGAAGCTTTATACAGGGGTAACGCGGCTTAATCCACCGGTTAGAGCACCCCTGTACCCTTGGGACTTGAATTTATTTCAACATATTCCTTTGGTCCTTTTGACAAGGAAACTAGTTTTTCTGGTAGCCATTTCTTCTGCAAGAAGGGTATGAGAGTTGGCAGCTCTTTCTTGTAAAGAGCCATATTTAATCATTCTCAAAGATAGAGTAGTATTGCGTCCTCATCCTAGCTTTTTGCCAAAGGTGGTTTCAGGTTTTCACCTAAACCAGGATATTGTTTTGCCTTCATTTTTTCCAGAACCCTGTTCTAAGCAAGAAAAGTCACTACATTCTTTGGATGTAGTGAGAGCAGTCAAAATCTATTTGAAGGCGACTGCTCAGATTTGGAAAACAGATAATTTGTTTGTGTTGCCTGAAGGTCTTAGGAAAGGACAGGTAGCATCGAAATCCACTATTACCAAATGGATTCGGCAAGTAATTATTCAAGCTTATGGCTTGAAAAGGAAGGTTCCACCTTTTCAAATCAAAGCGCACTCCACCAGGGCTGTTAGTGCTTCGTGGGCAGTGCATCACCAAGCCTCCATGGCTCAAATCTGCAAGGCTGCAACCTGGTCTTCAGTCCATACATTTACCAAGTTCTATCAGGTGGATGTGAGAAGGCATGAGGATATCGCCTTTGGGCGCAGTGTACTGCAGGCGGCAGTATAGGTCCTCAGGTCTGCTTGCACCCTACTTTCGTTTGTGTCCACTCCCATCAGGTGGCATTGCTCTGGGACATCCCATACAGCTATTACTGTGGCTCTGTGTCCCGTGATGTACGATAAAGAAAATAGGATTTCTTATCGTACATCACGGGACACAGAGCCATAGTAGTTTCTATGTGGATTATAGGTCACCTTCCGGTGATGGACACTGGCACACCTTAAGACAAGAAGTCCACTCCCTATATAACCCCTCCCACTACTGGGAGTAACTAAGTTTTTTTGCCAGTGTCTAAGGTGTTGGTCATGAGTGAAGATGTGCTGTGCTGAGCTCCACTGGAGCAATCCTTGCTCGGGCTAGCTAAGCAGCCGGATCCATTTAAAGTGTCTTTTAAGCCAAATTGAATGGTGCCTGGGCCTCGTATCTGAAGAAACAAGGTTTTGCTTGTAAACGCTTCTCTTTTTAGAGAGCTGGACCCCGGGATCCAATACTTTTGGTATTAGGGCCATAAAGTTTTACTGGCGGGGTGCTATTACAGGTCCAGGATTGTGGGTTCCCCCGAGGGTCCCCAGTTCCTGAAGGTTTTTTAACGGAACCCACCGTGAAGGGTAAAGATTGGATCTGTTGGTTTTACCACAGAAACCCCTGCGGCGGGAAAGGTAAGTGGAGTTTTCTAAGAAATTTTTGAATTTTCTTATGAAATGTCTCCTTTACTTAGCAAATGTTGTCATGCCTATGTGTCACCACTGGGGGCTGTGTATGGAGCACGTACCTTCTCATGCTTCCTCAAGAAATCACGCTGTGTCCGGAGCAGCCGGCTTTTTTTTTTCTCCAGCTAGCAGGCAGACTTCCCGTAAGTATGGGAGGTTTTCCTCTTCCCCAGATACCCCCCACCTGGGCTGTACTCTCCCCCTCTTTATTAGGTAAGAGCGTTAGGTGAGAACAAAAAAAAAAAACGATCAGCACGCCGCCCTACTCGGTGGCAGCTTCCAGGTCCCCTTCTTGCCATTCTCCCCTCACCGAACAATCCCATAGGATCAGAGGCCCGTGCTCGCGCTATGACGCTATGAGAGATTCTATTCTTCATGCCTCAGGGCCTATGCTGGGGCTGGTACATGTGTGTAGAGTTCTATGGTTGAAAAATTGGTCAGCCGAAGCGCCATGCAAAAAGCTCTTGGCTAGTTTTCCATTTCATGGTGAACGGTTGTTTGGGGACGATCTGGATAAATACATCCAAAGAGTTTCTAATGGAAAAAGTTCCCTTTTACCAGTTAAGAAGAGGTTTAAGCGTTTTTCTTTTAAACAAGCTTCTTCTCCAGTGCCAGGAGCATCAGCCTCCAGGCAGTCACGACGGCCTCCACCGTCAAGTTCAAGAGGTAAAACTCAGGGTCAACCCCAGGGACAGAAGAGGCCCTGGGGGAGGAAACCCACAAAACAAAATACTAGACCCATTTTAGGTCTCAAAGATCTAAACCGGTTTTTGAATATCCGCTCTTTTCGCATGGAGTCAATCCGATCAGTGGTCTCCATTCTACAAGGTGGAGAACTGCTAGCGTCGACATCAAGGATGCTTACCTCCATGTACCTATTTTTCTCACTCAGAAATATCTACGCTTCAAGATAGAAAAATAATTTTCAGTTTGTAGCTCTGCCTTTCGGTCTAGCTGCTGCACCTCGAGTTTTTAACAAAGGTCTTGGCTCCCCCTTTAGCCAAATTAAGGGCTCAGGGTATAACGATTACTTAGCTTACTTAGACGATCTACTCTTAATAGATCAGTCGGTAGCCCGCTTAAACCAAAGTTTGGTCACCACGGTCAGCTACCTGGAATACCTAGGTTGGATTCTCAACCTAGAGAAATCTTCCTTAAAACCATCAAGGAGATTGGAGTACTTGGGTCTGATCATAGATACAGCTCAGAAGAGAATGTTTTTGCCCCAGGCAAAGATCAGTTCCATAAGGGAACTGATTCAGGTGGTCAAAGCAAAGAAGAATCCTTCTATTCGACTTTGCATGAGTTTGTTGGGAAAGATGGTGGCTTCATACGAGGCCGTTCCTTATGCTCAGTTTAATTCGAGACTGCTGCAAAACAGTATCCTATCAACTTGGAACAAGAATGTCCAAGCTCTAGACTTCCCAATGCGTTTATCCCCAGAAGTGCGTCAAAGCCTCAGTTGGTGGTTGATGACCAAGAATCTCCAAAAAGGAAAATCCTTTCTACCAGTTACCTGGAAAGTGGTAACAACAGATGCCAGCCTTCTGGGCTGGGGAGCAGTCCTAGAAAAAGCGTCTGTCCAGGGAAGATGGTCCAAATCAGAAATTACCTTGTCCATCAATACTCTAGAGATTCGGGCAGCTCGTCTGGCCCAGAAAGCCTGGACGCTCAGATTACGGGATTGTCCTGTCGGGATCCAATCTGACAGTGCCACAGCAGTGGCCTATATCAATCACCAAGGGGGCACGAGAAGTCGTGCGGCCCAGAGAGAGGTGAGTCATATCCTATCTTGGACAGAAGACAACATTCCTTACCTATCGGCAATCTTCATTCCAGGAATAGAGAATTGGCAGGCGGACTACTTGAGTCGCCAACAGTTGTTCCCGGGAGAATGGTCTCTTCACCCCGACATCTTTCTATCAATATGTCAAAGATGGGGAATTCCGGACGTGGATCTGTTTGCAACCAGGTTCAACAAAAAGATCAACAACTTTGTGTCAGGGACAAAGGATCTGCTGGCATGCGGAACAGATGAATTGGTTTTTCCGTGGAATCAGTTTTCACTGATCTATGCGTTCCCTCCTGTTCTGTTGCTTCTGCGACTTCTTCGCAGGATCAAGCAGGAAGGGAAGGCAGTGATTCTTGTGGCCCAGGAGATCTTGGTATGCAGAGATCGTAACAATGGCGGTAGGGGACCTATTACAAACGGTAAATTTAACGGTTTGGCTATTGAGACCAACATTCTGAAGGAGCGTGGGTTGTCAGGTTCAGTAGTTTCTACTTTGGTTAATGCTACGAAGCCGGCCTCCAGAGTCATAGATTATAGAGTCTGGAAGGCATATGTCTCCCGGTGTGAATCTAGGGGTTGGCACCCCAGGAAATATGTCATAGGTAGGATCCTTGAATTTCTACAGATGGGATTAGAAATGAAGCTGGCCTTGAGTACTATCAAAGGCCAGGAGTCGGCCTTATCGGTATTTTTTCAACGGACACTTGGTTCGCACTCCCTTGTTCGTAGCTTTATTCAGGGGGTAACGCAGATTAATCCTCCGGTTAGGTCACCCCTGAACCCTTGGGACTTGAATTTAGTCCTGTCGGCGTTACAGAAACAGCCTTTTGAGCCAATGCGAGATAATCCCTAGGTCCTTTTGACAAGGAAATTAGTTTTTCTAGTTGCCATATCTTCTGCAAGAAGGGTGTCAGAGTTGGCTGCTCTTTCTTGTAAAGAGCCATATTTGATTATTCACAAGGATAAGGTTGTATTACGTCCTCATCCCGATTTCCTACCGAAGGTAGTGTCAGGTTTTCATTTAAACCAGGATATTGTTCTGCTTTCATTTTTTCCAGAACCTCGTTCTGCAGAAGAAAGGTCACTACGTTCTCTTGATGTGGTGAGAGCAGTCAAGGTCTACTTGAAGGCGACTGCTCAGATTCGTAAAACAGATGTTTTGTTTGTATTGCCAGAAGGTCCTAAGAGAGGACAGGCAGCATCGAAATCTTCTATCCCTAAATGGATTCGTCAAGTGATTGTTCAAGCTTATGGTTTAAAGAGGAAAATTCCACCTTTTCATATTAAAGCGCACTCCACCAGGGATGTTAGTACTTCCTGGGCAGTGCATCACCAAGCCTCCGTGGCTCAGATCTGCAAGGCCGCAACTTGGTCTTCAGTCCATACATTTACCAGATTCTATCAAGTAGATGTAAAAGGTCATGAGTATATCGCCTTTGGGCGCAGTGTACTGCAGGCTGCAGTATAGATCCTCTAGTCTCTTGGTGCCCTACTTTTGTTGTGTCTCCCTCCCATCATTTGGCATTGCTATGGGACATCCCACATAGTAACTACTATGGCTCTGTGTCCCGTGATGTACGATAAGAAATTAGGATGTTTAAAACAGCTTACCTGTAAAATCCTTTTCTTTGAAGTACATCACGGGACACAGAGGTCCCTCCCTTCTTTTGGTTTTACACGTGTATTGCTTTGCTACAAAACTGAGGTACTCCCAGTAGTGGGAGGGGTTATATAGGGAGTGGACTTCTTGTCTTAGGGTGTGCCAGTGTCCATCACCTGAAGGTGGCCTATAACCCACATAGTAACTACTATGGCTCTGTGTCTCGTGATGTACTTCAAAGAAAAGGATTTTACAGGTAAGCTATTTTAAAAATCCTATTTTTTATAACAGCTTACCTGTAAAATCCTTTTTTTGGAGTTCATCACGGGACACAGAGGTCCCTCCCCTCTTTATGGTTACACGTGCATTACTTTGCTACAAAACTGAGGTACTCCCGGTAAGGGGAGGGGTTATATGGGGTTTTGAACTTCCTGTTTAGGGTGTGCCAGTGTCCATCACCCCGCGATGTACTCCAAGAAAAGGATTTTACAGGTAAACTGTTATAAAAATCCTATTTTTTTATGCCAGAAATCAGCAGTACAAGAGGGGCAAAGGCCCCATTTAGCATAACCTACTTACTTATGTTACAGGAGATCTGTCTTTGTCTAAGTTGTTTTCTAAATCTCATGAGTACATGTACTAGTGATCTTCACACCACCAGTGTTGCCACATAGGTCACATGACCATTAGATACGCTGTCCCCATAGACTGACATGTTTTGTCTCAAGGCAGCATGAGACGTCATCACAACAGAGCTTGTTGCTTTCATTTTCAGCTATCTATGTTGGCTTATGTTCAGGCCTTCTCTGCGTGTAAGATCCTTCAGGCTGGTCTTTGAGATGCACACAGTCCCCAAGTTCTTTTTTTTTTTTGTGATCCTGTCAATGTTCTTTATTTGCTGTGGACCACAGCTCAGTTGAATTCTTTTTGGGTTTTAGTCTTCCTGTGACCCTCAGTGGACAAGATGGAAATCAGTGGACATGATTTAAAATCGAATTTTTATACTCCGAGTAAAAATAATTTTCTTGTAGTCCATTGAGGAGCATTGCTGGTACTGCTTTGCTACTAAACTGAGACATGCTTGAGAGAGCTGGCCTGTCATTTTTTAGTTTGCTAGTGTCCAGTGCTCCTGTAGGCAGCAGTATAACCTGACAATATTACTTAGGGCTCATGCACACAGGGCGTTAGAAAAAACGAGCTGCAACGCCACTACCAATGCCAGGAAAAAGCAGCTGTAAAAACATGCTTTTAGTAGCTTTTTGTATTGCCGTTAATGCATGTTTAGCCACGCTAGCTTTTAGCAGCGTTTCTCTGCCTCTATTCAAAATCAATGGTTCCCTATGAGAGCCCATTGATTTGAATAGAAGTGGCATCATAAGTCGGATCATAATGATCTCACTTGCAGTGTGACTTGTGCGCTGAGGATCTTGAAGAGGAACCCCGTGCCAAACTGTAAAAAAAAAAAAAAAAACGACGTGGGATCCCCCCCAACATCCATAAAAGACCCTTATTGGAGCATGCAGCCCGGCAGGTCAGGAAAGGGGGGGGGGACGGGCGAGTGCTTCCCCTCCTGGGACCATACCAGGCCACATGCCCTGGTGGGTGCCTTGGGGAAGGGGGAGTCTGCGCCCCCTACCTCAAAGCATCTTATCCCCATGTTGATGGGGACAAGGGCCTCTTCCCAACAACCCTGGCCGTCTCTTCTCCTTCCGATTTCTTCTCCTTCCTGTGATGTCTTCAGCCTCTGGTTCTTTTCCTCTCAACGCTGATGACTTCTTCCGCTGCCGGTTCTCCTCTCTCCGCTGTCTTCTCCCTCTGTTCTTCCTCCGACGTTCTCTCCACACTCTATCCCGGTGTAATGCTAGGGCCGCTGTGTGCCAGTTCTTTTATATAGCCAAGGGGCGGGGCCACCCAACAACGTCATCTGGAGGCTCTGTCTCCTTGTGATGTCACCGCCTGGGGCATGATGGGGCGGTGTATTCACATGGGGACGGAGTCTCCGGATGATGTCACACGGTGGCCCTAGTATTACACAGGGAGAGAGCGTTGAGAGAACAGAGGGAGAAGAACAGAGAGGGAAGTCATCAGCAGTGAGAGGAGAAGAACCAGAGGATGAAGACATCGACAGAGGAAGATGAAATCGGAAGGAGAAGAGACTCCGTAACTGCTTTAATAAATTACTTTGTAAAAAACCTGTTTACTGTTTTTATTTTTGACACTTTTTTTTTTTTTTTTTTTTAGGGTGAATGGGTAGGGCCTGCTGGGCTACATGCTCGGATAATGGTCTGGTATGGATTTTGAGGAGACCCCCCATGCCATTTTTTGGCTTGAGGGATCCCCTTAAAATCCAGACCAAAGGGTCTGGTATGGAACTTGGGGGGGGGGAATCCCACGCCTGTTTTTTTTTTTTTTTTTTGTAGTGGGGTTCCTCTTTAAGATCCTCAGCGCACAATTTGGACCGCAAGTCGGATCATCACGATCCGACTTCTGGTGAGACTTCTATTCAAATCAATGGGCTGTCATAGGGAACCATTGATTTTGACATAAAAAAAAACGCTTGACGCAGCTTAACAGCGTTAAGCCGTGTTTAGCTCTTTTAGCTGCATCAGGCATTTTTACAGCTCAGCAGCCTCTGTTCCTGAACGCACAGGCTGTCGTTTTATTCTACTGCCCCTAAATGCTTATGCCTCCAAACGCCTCTGACAATTTATGTGTGCATGAACACATAGGCTAACATAGAGGGTCGTTTAGAAACAGTTAAAAAAAATATCAGACGCCCACTAATAGCAGCTGTGTAAACATCCTGTGTGCATGAGCCCTTATTAGCAAAAAAAAAAAAAAAAACACATTTTTAAATAAATACATTTTTAAAATTTTAAATGCAAATACTTTCATATTCATAGTCAGAGCAGAGGTGTACTTTAAATGGATAAATGTTGGTGGAAGATTCTTTACTTGCTGCATTCCAGTAAGGAAGTGTTTTTTACACTGCTTGAAGGGTTTTAAATTTTAAAAAGTCACGTATTGTGTCAATATTACAGTTAAAGTGGTATTGAACTCAAATTTGCAAAAGTCGCTTGTAGGCAGAGTTTTTATAATGAGTGATCTAGGGTCAGTACAGCTCTGTAGCACTCCATATGACAGGTATGTCTGTCATGTCATAATAGCGCTCGCAAAACTCTGTGAATGAAGGATGCGGCCAGGGTGATAAGATCCCCCACTTGCTGGAACTAGATGCAGCGAATCAGGGAGCTGCTGCAGAAGTGGGAACAGGTTACATGTTCCACCCTAAAAACAGATGGAACGTGTAACATGTAACATGTTCCCAAAGGTGAACTTTTCCTTTAGGCCTGCTTTAATATAAACTGTTGCTAAAGTGATGAAAAAAATTGCAACAAACTTATGATAGGCAAGTTCATACAAATTTGGTACTGGTTAGTAATGGCAGAGGATATCAGCTCAGCTGGCTGTCAAGCGTAGGAAATCCTTTTTAGTCATTCCTAAAAATTAACTTGTTCTTATAAAAATCTTTTCTTCCAGCATTGTGATCTAAACTGATAGATAGATCTGATAAATGTGCAGTAGGTTCACAATGCTTGTTAATTTAATCTCATATCTAGTAACAAAATAGTGGCAGCTTTACATCAGGCTGTTAAGTTTTTACATGTGTGCTTTGGGTAAATGTAATTATTTAAGCACATTTACAGTATGATAGTATATATTAATTTACTCCTTTTTTCCAGAATTAAATCTTCAGGAACCAAAATCTTCTGGTCTCCTTTCGCCAGACCCACCACCTTGTAATTCTGTTTCTTTGACTTCTTCCCGGACTCTTGGCAGGAGCAGGGTTCGCCACAGATATCCCCATAATCAGCGCTCTCCAGGACCTCGACCCCTTCCATCAGCAGGTAATCGTTGTAGTTGATCATAGTTGCAACTATGGGACAAAAGTTTTACACAATTTTAAGGATTCTACAATACTACAAACTTAACACATTTATTGGCATAAACAGTTATTAATTACCACCTTCTGGAAGTCCTTAATAATTTAATTAATACCAGCAGAAAATGGCCACTTACGCACTTTACAATATGTTTCTGTTTACTTACAGGTAGCCCTGTTACACATGAAATTGTGACTGTTGGGGATCCTTTGCTATCATCTGGATTTCGTAGCATAGGCTCATGTAGGCATAGTGTCTCTTCAGTACCACAACTTCAGAAGCAACGTTTGATTTCTCCCTCTCAGACTGACACTACAAAGACTAAACTACCTATTGCAGATACTATTACAGACCACAAATCTAACAATATGGAGTCAGGCGGAGCATCTTCAGCTCCTCTTCAGAACAGTTACTCATCAATTGATGGCCATGGAATTTCAATGGAAAAGGGGGACAAACAATTGGAAACACGGCAACCTAGCTCCTCAGACTTAAATGTAAAGGTCATAACTCCCAAAGTTGAAAAGGCGAAGTCAGCTGCTCACAGAAATTATGATCCTGCTATCAACCAAAGCCCTAAAACACATCAACCACAAGATATATCTATCCCCGATTTTAGCACAAGCAGATCTGGTACTGGAAAAGATGCAGCATCATTTGTGTTAACTTCCAAAACTACTTCTGCTCCTCAGCAAAATAGGGCAATAAAAAGGGAAAAGGATCAGCATGTAATATTTTCTCTCACAGAGAAGACGGTTTTCCTTGAAGAAGTCAAAGAAACTCCTATACCTGTTTCAGTGACCAAAGAAAAACTGCCAAAGTCAAAGAGTCTGGTAAAGGACCATGCTCAAGAAAAATCTCTGGGTAAATCTGTTTCTGACTCTGAACACTCATCAGGGGAGAGCCAAGTTCAAGCAGATACTAATGGGAAACATTCAAAGTCGGAGACTGTCGGTTTCAAAGGGCGTTCACACAACAAAACAGAGACCACTGTGCACAGTGCAGTGGCTTCACAGTTAGAGTCATCAAGTGGTGACTACTCAAGTTCTAGAAATTTAGACCAACAAGCATTGTCTCCTGGCAGGATTACAGAGCTTTCTGATGCTGTGAAGTCCCAAAATAGCCCTGAAGGCACAGGAGAACTAGGTACAAACCATACTAGCTCCAACATGGACTCTGAGAATCAGGATGGAACTGCTTACCCACAGGACTCAAACATACTTCTCCAAGATGGAACTAAAACCCAAGAAGGCAGCTCATATAAAAGGCGCTATCCAAGGAGGAGTGCAAGAGCCCGCTCTAACATGTTCTTTGGATTAACCCCCTTGTATGGTGTACGTTCTTATGGTGAGGAAGACCTTCCATTTAGCAGCAGCACTCCAGGAAAGAAGCGTGGAAAAAGATCAGCTGAAGGTCAAGTGGATGGTGCTGATGACTTAAGTTCATCTGAAGAAGATGATGCTTATTACTACAACTTTTCTAGGACTGTAGTTTCTGCATCTGGGGATGAAAGACTAACAGTGCGTTCCCTATTCAGAGATGAAGGAGACCGTCATAGAATAGCCCAACTTGATGGTGTTGATGATGGGACAGAAAGTGATGCCAGCATCAGTACCACCACAGGAAAATCTAGCCACTCTGGGAAAAGGGCAAATAAACAAAATGGAGCAGAAAAGCTGGCTGCGTCAGAAGAACAAATAGGAAAAGTTCATGCTGGTAAAGGCAGCAAGGCTTCTGACACCAAAATGGACAATTGTAATACTGTAAAGCAAGATACACTAGAGCCACAGCTGAGCTTGGAAGCTTCACGACGAAGTCATGGAGCCGACAAAAATATCTTGGACACATTTAATTCAGAGCTGCTGAAATCTGATTCTGACAATAACAATAGCGATGACTGTGGAAATATTCTTCCTATTGACATTATGGATTTTGTGCTGAAGAATACTCCATCCATGCAAGCACTAGGAGAAAGCCCAGAGTCCTCTTCCTCTGAATTACTAACACTGGGAGATGGTTTAGGATTAGATAACAACCGTGGGAAAGATATGGGCTTGTTTGAGGTATTCACACAGCAGCTTCCATCATCCGAGCCAGTAGATGGTGCTGTGACATCAGCAATGTCTGCAGAGGAGCAATTTGAACTACCACTAGAGCTGCCTTCTGACCTTTCTGTGCTCACTACTCGTAGCCCAGCTCTTCCTAGCCAGAACCATAACAGATTAGGTGGAATCCCAGAATCCCAGTTGTCCCCAAATGAACGTTCCTTAATGTCCATGCCACCATCAGAAACGAGCAGGAAGAGGGTGACTGTTACAGAAAAGCCTGTGGCACCTGGTGAGCGAGATTCATCTCTATTATCGCAGAGTGTAGACAGGACAGCAGAGGGTCACATAACTACAGATAGATACATGGCAGGACGTATGGAACCAGAACATATTTCCAGCCCACCATGCGCACAGGTAGATCATTCAGGAAATCAGGAACTAAGACGAAATAGTGGTACCCCAAATTTGCAAGTTCCAGTGTCACCCACCGTGCCAGTTCAAAACCAAAAGTACATTCCAAACAAATCGGAAAGCCCAGGCACATCTCAGATGTCGACTAGTGCTGTACAGAGCACTTCAGCTCACCTTAAATCCACTGCAGAAAAGTTAGTAGTTGTTAATCAGAATATGCAACCTCTGTATGTCTTACAGCCTTTGACTGGTACTGTTACACAAAAAATTCAACTTACATCGTCTGTACCTTCTGGCTCGAGTCGCCTTGATGGGGATGTACCAGTGTTAAGTTCTGTCGGAGGAGGACTGACTTTAGCCACTAATTTGAGCCCTTCATTAACCTCAACATTTCCACCTGTCAGCAAGGGTCTTCTCCCAGTGCCTCACCACCCACACTTGCAATCATTTCCTGCTGCTCCACAAACTACATTCTTGCCTAGTCTCACTAATCAGCCTCCAGGTCTTCTTATTGGAGTTCAGCCCTCATCTGACCCCCAACTTCTAGTTTCAGAATCCAGTCAGAGAGCAGAATTGAGCCGTTCTTCAAATGCTCAATCTGCTGGTATGAACAAGAAAAGACAGATTTCTCGCTTACAGTCTAAGAAAAACAAAAAGTTGGCACCTTCTGTTAGCCCAGGATTGAGGCATGCTCCTGAAGTGATTTCTAACATGACACTTATTAACTTCTCTGCTCCGCAACTTGCTGGTAGTTTACCGACGCACCCTAATTTGATTGACCTCGGCAGCCTCGGAAATACTGGACCTCATCGCAATATACCTAATATTATTAAGCGATCCAAGTCTGGAGTTATGTACTTTGATCAGACTCCACTGCTTCCACAAAGTGGGGTACCGTCAAACTCTGGCGAAACTGTACCTGGTATTATTGGATTGGATCCTGGGCAGCTTACAAGTAAAATGCCTGCAATTGCTACTGGCTCACCAGTTCTAAATGTTGTGTCTATGAAGACTACTGCCACAGCTCCTCCAGTCACTGGTCATGTCACTCTAACTAGTTCAGGCATTTTGGGTCCTTCAGAAATTGGACCAGTCAGTAACTTTTTAATCAAGACAAATTCACAGAGTTTGGGTATACAGGACAATCACGTGACTCTGCCTCCAGGCTCTGGGATTTTCTCCCAGGGGCCAACTGCAGGGGCTATGGCAACTACCTCTAGCATATGTGTAGTGCCCACATCCCATCCTGTGGCTATGACACTGGCCCAGACAGTGAATGATCCTGACTGCCTATTTCCAGTTGCTCATAACATGAACAGACTTATCAGGACTCCAATTCTTCCCGATCTCACTGGTAGTTCAGATCACAGGTCCTCTTCTGTGCAGCCACCGCCTGACTCAGAAGGAAGAATAATCTCCACAAACACCACTTCAGCTACTAGCATGCTTAGAACAGCTGCAACTATCCAGAAGACAAAAAGTAAGGGAAAAAGGCAGACTACAGGTGTGGACAAGATAACTAAGAAAAAACTCAAGACTTCACATTCCAGACAGAGCCCAGCTACAGTACAGGATGAGAATCAAGGTGGCAAGCAGTCTGGTTCGTTCTCCTCAGGGTACGTTCTGGGTTTTTTTGCCTCCTCTTTTTAAGCTTTGCTCAGGCTCAAGTTTACTTGTGATACCATTAATACAGTGGGTATAGAAAAGAACCACATTTTGTTGCTTTGCAGCCTAAACTGAAGACACACACTTTGTTTTATCCAGCTGTATTTACTCAGTGCAACCTATAACATCCAAGTAAAAGATATAACACCAACCTGTCAGAAAAAAATAATTGAAAACAGCAGCACAGAGTTGGAAAAAGGATCACCTTCCTTATGGCAGTATTTTGCTAAACAACCTTTTGCTTTATTGCAGCCTTTAGTCTGTTGGGTTATGTCTCTACTAACTTTGCATATCTAGACTTTGCAATATTTGCCCAAAATTCTTTGCAGAACTGCTCAAGTTCAGTTACATTTAATGGTGATCGTTTTTGTACTGCAGTCTTAAAGTCATACCACAGATTTTCAATGGGGTTTAAAGCGGTGTTCCGCCAAAAAAAAAAAAAAAATTAAACATAATGCAGCTGCTGGCTTTTAACAATAGGTCACTTACCTGTCCTGGAGTCCAGCGATGTCGGCACCGCAGCTGATGTTTCCATCAGCTGTCAGGTGCTGCCGCCTCCATTGCGGGTGTCTGGTGCGCCGTGAACCCTACTGCGCGTGCGCAAAGACCCGCTCATCTCTCCTGCTGGCCCAGCTACAGGGAGAGGAGGAGGGAGCCCTGCGGTGATGTCACAGGCCACGGCAACGGACCGCCCGGAAGCGGGAACAGGATACCTGTCAAAGACAGATATCTTGTCCCCCGCCCCCCCCAAAAGGTGCTAATTGTGGCACCGGAGGGGGAGAGGAGACAAATGAGTGGATGTTCCACTTTTGGGTGGAACTCCGCTTTAAGTCTGGGCTTTGACTAGGCCATGCAAGAACATTCGCCTTTCTCCTTCAACCACTGCGTGGTCATTTTTGCTGTTCTTGGGTCATTGTCCTTTTGGAAGGTAAACCTTCTTCCCATTGACGACTTTCTGGCAGAGGACAGCAGATTTTCTTCAGGAATTTAATGGTATTTTGCCCCATCCAGTTTTCCTTCTATCCTGACAAGTGTTCCAGTCCCTGCTGCAGAGAAACGCCACCATAATAGTATATTGCCACCTCCTTGCTTTACTATAGAAATAATGTGATTTGGATGGTGAGCTGTATTGGATTCCCACCAGACATATCATTTAGTGTTGAGGCCAGATAATTAAATTTTAGTCTCATCTGACCAGAACACCTTTTTCCATGTGGCCTCAGAATCTTCAAGGTGCGTTTTGGCAAAGCTCAGTTGTGACTGCACGTGGCCTTTCTTGAGTAATGTTGTTTTTTTTTTCTTGCAACCCTCCCATACAAGCCACATTTGTGGAGAATTTGCAATATTGTTGTCACATGCTCACAATGACCACTCTTTTTTTTCATAAATTCCTGCAACTGCTTCAGAGTTGCTGTAGGCCCCTTGGTAGCCTCTCTGATCAGTTTCCTACAGGCTCTTGTATCCAGTTTGGAGCGACGCAGAGTCTGTGTTGTACCAAATACCTTCCACTTCTTAAAGAGGAACTGCAGTCTGCTCAGATAATTTGTAACAAAAACATCTTTGCCATTCTGAAGCTTCCCTCCAATTACTTTGCATATTATTTTATATATACTGTGATTCTGTACTTGCCAAATATGCTGCAGAAATCTCCCTCCACTGAATCTGGCTGCAACCTGTTCACTTCCTGGATTTACACAGACACACAGGGGCACACCTCCAGCTCTGCAGCTCTCATTGGCCCTCTTATGACTCATCCCCTCTCTCTCTCTTCCTGGCAAACTCAGGAGAGTGAGAGAGAGCTGTGAATGATGTCATAAGCCTAGGCTTTTTACCAGACAAGAAACAGGAAGTGGGCTGTATAAGGTATTTACTGGCAGAAAAAAAAATGTTTTACTATCAAAAGTTAAAATAACAAGGGCAGATATTTAATAGATGGAAAGATGAAAAAAATGACTGAAGTTCCGCTTTAATAATAGATTTCACTGTGCTTCTAGGCATTGATATCACCTTTTGAAAAAAAATTTGTATCCATTTCCTGACTTGTGTCTGTTCACAACTTTATCCCAAAGATCTTTTGACAGTGCCTTGCCACCCATAGTTGATTGCTTCAGTGGCACCATCAGGGACTGAAATGCTCCAGGAAAGCTCTTTTCATGCTGAGCTAATTAAAATGACCACAGCTGATCGCAGTTGAATGTCAAATTGCTTTGCGTGCCCTTGAGAAGGTGATTAGCTACACCTGATTGAGTTTACAAGTAATTTTTAGGAAGGGGGGGGGGGTGATTCTGTTTTTGATTTTTTTTTTTCCCGACATCGTGTTATATCTTTCACTTGGGTGTTATAAGTTGTACTGAGTAAATACAGCTGGTTAAAAAAAAACGGTGTCTGTCTTCATTTCAGACTGCAAAGTAACAAAATGTGGTCATTTTAGGGGGGGGGGGGGTAGTGATTATTTTTTGTACCCACTGTATATAGTCACTGACCTAGAATTGTCATGCATGTTAGAAAGTCAAGAGGGAGGTCAACTCCTGATCTGCATACTTGTTGCAGGCTGCTGCATCAGAAATTAATGAAGCAAATGGTTAAGCATGACAGCCAGGCAACTAGTATTTTTAGGAGAAGTCAGCAGAGTCCGCCTTCGTATTCCCTTAGTACTTTGTAGCACAGTGTATTTTCAGTGAGCACATTAATGTATTGCAGTTAACCACTTAAGCCCCGGAAGACGGCACTGCATCGCTTTAACTGACAATTGCGTGGTCATGAGATGTTGTACAAAAACAAATTTGACGTCCTTTTTTTTTCTCACAAATAGAGCTTTCTTTTGGTGGTATTTGATCACCTCTGTGATTTTTATTTTTTACGCTATAAACAAAAAAAGAGTGACAATTTTGAAAAAAAAAAAAAAAAACAATAATTTTTACATATTGCTATAATAAATATCCTCCAATTTTTAAAAAAAAAACAAATTTCTTCCTCGGTTTAGGCCAATATGTAATCTTCTACTTTTTTTGGTAAAAAAATCGCAATAAGCGTATATTGATTGGTTTGTGCAAAAGTTATAGCGTCTACAAAATAGGGGATAGATTTATGGCATTTTTATTTTTATTTTTTTTTACTAGTAATGGCGGTGTTTTTTATCGGGACTACGACATTGCGGCAGACAGATCGGGCACTTTTAACACTTTTTTTGGGACCAATGACACCAATACAGTGATCAGAGCTACAAATAGCCATTGATTACTGTATAAATGTCACTAACAGGGAAGGGGTTAACATTAGGGGGCAATCAAGGGGTTAAGTGTGTCCTAGGGAGGTGTTTCAAACTGTGGGGGGATGGGACTGCCTGGGAGAGGAGATAGATTGTTGTTCCTAAGCATTAGAAACAACTGATCCGTCTCCTCACCCCTTACATAATGGAGATCTGTCTATTTACATTGACAGACCTCCGTTCTGTCTGTGTTGAGCGATCGCAGGTGCCAGCAGACCTAGTGGTCTTAAAGCCGCCGACGCATGGCTACCACGGTTTGCCTAGGGGAGCCAACCTGCCGCAGTATAACTCCGGTGGCTGGTCGGGAAGCAGTTAAACAAACCTTGTTGCAAGACAATTCATTAAAACCACAATCTTCCTACAATTCTGCCTATTTATTGTTTTTTTTCCCCTTAAAGTGTTACTAAACCCACAACAGTAAAATCAGTCTGTATGTGCAGTAAAACATGCTTGTTATACTCACCGTGGAACCTAAGGGGTTAATCTTCTGCATTGTGTAAAAAGGCTGCTTTATCCTGTATGCACAGATTCTAACCTTCTTCCACTGACTCCAAAACAAGTCCGAGTTAGATAGAGCCTTTGGAGTCAGGCTGCACATGCTCAGTTTGGTGTGTATTGCTAGAGATTTCTTGGGAGAGTGCATGTGATCCGCCAATCAGCACTGTCCAGACAGAGGGTCTGGAGTCATGGAGCCTCATAGGAAAGCTCAGTGCAGTATGAAAACACCTCCTACAAGCTTCACCAGAAATCACAGGACTGCTATATACTGCTGAGGAGAAAATATATTTAGCAGTTTATATAGCGCCTTGAAAAATTATTCATACCCCTTGAAATTTTCCACATTTTGTCATGTTACAACCAAAAACGTAAATGTATTTTATTGGGATTTTATGTAATGGACCAACACAAAGTGGCACATAATTGTGAAGTGGAAGGAAAATGATAAATGGTTTTCAATTTTTTTTACAAATATCTAAAAAAGTCCGCTGAAGGTCCGCTGAAGCCCACACATGGTCGGATTGTCCGACGGATTCGTTCCGTCGGACCATACCGGTCGGAAAGTCCGGTCATGTATACATGGCATTAGAGTCTGCAAAAGACTTGAGACTGGGGCGGAGGTTCACCTTCCAGCAGGACAACGACCCTAAACATACAGCCAGAGCTACAATGGAACATTTCCCTCTCTAGATGTGCAAAGCTGGTAGAGACATACCCAAAAAGACTTGCAGCTGTAATTGCAGAGAAAGGTGGTTCTACAAGGTATTGACTAGGGGGGGGGGTGAAAATGCATGCCACACTTTTCACAATTTAGTAAAAGATGTTTAAAACCATTTATCATTTTCCTTCCACTTGACAATTATGTGCCACTTTGTGTTGGTCTATCACAAAAAAAATCCCAATAAAATACATTTACGTTTTTGGTTGTAACATGACAAAATGTGGAACATTTCAAGGGGTATGAATACTTTTTCAAGGCACTGTATTTACTAAAATAATTAAATTTCCATGAAACAAACAAGGGCGCACATACATACACGTTCAAGGTGCTAATCCTGTTTCACCACTGTCGGTAGTATAAAGAAGAAGAGGAATTGATTGCACACTTGAATCCAAAGGATGCTGCTAAAGTTTTCTTCATTGTCATAAGCCAGACAGACTTGCAAGAATGTATAGTTGACGCGTTTCAAACGCGTCAACTATACATTCTTGCAAGTTTGTCTGGCTTATGACAATAAAGAAAACTTTAGCAGCATCCTTTGGATTCAAGTGTGCAATCAATTCCTCTTCTTTAATTGCATTTCCATGTTCTGTGTACTGTGGGAGACCAGATATAGTGAGTGCAGGATCCTGGGTTTAGTAACACTTTAATCGTACATTACAAGACAAAAAGAAATATCCATGACTACATACTAAAAAGCAAATCAAATGGGACTTTTTAAAGAGAAGCACGGGAATAAAAAAATAAAAATAAACATACATGCCTAGATGGCTTCAGCATTTATTCAATACTGCAACTAAGGATTAGCCGAACACCCCTCAGTTCGGTTTGCTCCAGAACATCCTAACGGGCAAAAAATTTGAAAGGACACACAAACACCGTCAAAGTCTATGAGACATGAACATGAAAAATCAAAAGTGCTAATTTTAAAGGCTTATATGCAAGTTATTGTCATAAAAAGTGTTTGGGGACCCGAGTCCTGCCCCAGGGGACATGTATCAATGCAAAAAAAAGTTTTAAAAACTGACTTTTTTTGGGAGCAGTGATTTTAATAATGCTTAAAGTGAAACAATAAAAATTAAATATTCCTTTAAATATCGTGCCTGGGGGGTGTCTATAGTAAAGTGGCGCAGTTTTCCTGTGTTTAGAACAATACCCTGTTACCAATTCACATAGGGGAGGGGCCGGGATCAGGGGGCTTCCAGATTCCGATGAGCCCCCCACCCGCATACCCCCACATCCACCGGGCAAGGGTTGTGGGGACGAGGCCCTTGTCCCCATCAACATGGGGACAAGGTGCTTTGGGGTCAGACCACATGGATAAGGGTCTGGATAAGGATAAGGGTCTGGTATGGATTTTGGGGGGTACCTCTATGCCTTTTTTTTTTTTTTTTTAAATTCTGGTGCAGGGTTCCCCTAAAATCAGGTCTGGTATGGATTTTGGGGGGGACCCCTTTGCTATTTTTTTTTTTAATTTGGCGCAGGGTTCCCCTTAATTTACATACCAGACCTGAAGGGCCTGGTATGGATTTTGGGAGGACGGCATGCAATTTTTTTTTTAATTTTTGGTTCAGGGTTCCCTTCAATATTCATGCCAGACCCAAAGGGCCTGGTAATGGACTTGAGGGGGAACCCATGCCGTTTTTTTCAATGAGTTTTATCTATATTGCCGAGACCCGAAAATTCATTACAGCCGCGATCAGTTTTAATTGACAATTTTTTCTTTAGAAATATAATTTTGCTGTGGTACTGTTCTAAACACGGGAAAAATGCGCCACTTTACAGGCATACTATAGACACCCCCAGGCATATATTTAAAGGAATATTTCATTTTTATTGTTTCACTTTAAGCATTAAAAAAATCACTGCTCCCGAAAAAACAGCCGTTTAAAAAAAAAAATTTTGCATTGATACATGTCCCCTGGAGCAGGACCCAGGTCTCCAAACACTTTTTATGAAAATAACTTGCATATAAGACTTTAAAATTAGCACTTTTGATTTTTAATGTTAGTGTCCCATAAACTTTAACGGTGTTCCGGCGGCTTTTGAATTTGCCCTGAACACCGCATATTGTTTGGTGTTCGCCGAACAACCAAAATTCGTCCCGAACTTATGCTCGGGCCGAATCGTTCGCCCATCCCTAACTGCAACTGTCTCTCTTCAGTGAGCAGTGGGAGATCAAAGATCGCTGACCGCTCAGCTCTTGATTCTGCTCTGAGATCAGAGCAGTGTCTGTCAGTCTCTGCTCTCCCCCATCAGCGCTCATTGGAGCACCAGACTGTGGAGGGGGAAGGAACAGCTGGCTCAGGCTCTCAGCTGGGCATTGAAATGCTGAGCCAGCTGCCAGTCAAGGATCTGGGCGGATTCTGACATAAGTGCACTTCTCTGACCCACAGCAGAGAAGTATTGCCAAAAGAGCTTTGACAATACTTCTCATTTTAAGTTACAATAATAATCCAAACCAGAAAATATTGCTGAAAGTACTATATAGCTTATCAAATATGAAAAAGATTTAAAAAGTATATAAAATGTTACCATACATATGGAACAAAGTGAAACAGTTTGAAAACCTTCCAAATTAGCATAGGTATAGAGTAGTAAATATAGAATGGGTTAAAGTTATAGATGTCAAACAACATTGAGCCCAGAGCACCTTGATGCGTTTCATGGACACCCACCCACCTCCTCAGGAGGAATGTTGGGGAGGTATCTATTATATTTTATAGTGCCAGCAATAAAAAAGACTTCCTGTGTCCTAAGACCCCGCACATCATACTACTGAGTGTTTTTGTTTACCGGAGGGGTGAAGGGGCCAGCCTTAACTCTGTATACTTAACAGACACCTTTCACCTAAAGAAGTGAATGGGTGACCCCGAAATTTTCTTTTTCTTTTCTCTCTTTTTTTTTTGTTTGTTTTTTTGTGTTTGAGAACATAAGTTTATTGGACTTTTTTCTAGATTGGATTATTGTTGTACCTCAAGGTACCACTAGGGAAAGCCAGATATGGATTTTTTTGGTGCCCAGTTAACAATAAACTGGGCAGATATGTCTCAAAGGGTTTTGCGGTATTTGTCCTGATGGTGACTCTTTTGGATCGGTTTTACCTGATCTGTGCTTTCTCTCCACTGCAGCTTGTCTGTTGCACATAAGAAACATGGAGGGCTGCATCTTCTTAGCTAAGAACATCTTTTGTGGACATCGTAACACTCTTGGCAGACAAGATGCGATTTACCAAATTTGCTGAGCCATAGGATACTCCATCCTGCTGTACAGTCATCTGCTTTGACGGCATTGAGGTTGAAGCCCAAGTCCTGAAAGATGGGGATGTTTCTGACTCTGTAATCTCTCCCCTCCTCAAGATATGAAAGCTAATTTCTAGATGAGTGCATCACCTTATGGAAAGCCTTTTTGGCCTTGTGTGAGGCTCATAAGTTTTATCATGGACATTAGGTTGTGGCACGCATTTTGGCTTTTCTCCAGTCTGGTGTGGAGATGTCTCTGGCTTTAGATACCATCAAAGGACAGGTAATTGCCTTGGTGGTTCTGTTTCAGAGACCAGTCACATCCTGTTCCTTGGTAAAAAACTTTTGTACAGGGTGTCACATGGGTTATTCCACTTATGTGGCCCTCTTTGTTTCCATGGGATCTTAACATAGTCTTGCCTATTTTGCAGAGCTCTTTTGGAGAGATTCCCTAGTTGCTCCCTATGCCCAAGGTTGTCTTTTTGATTGCCATTACCTGCAAAGACCTACTCACAGGGTCTTTGAGTTGGCTGCACTTTCTTACTTCACCAGGATGTAGTAATGAGGGCTTGGTCCTGCATGCCAGTCAAGTTCCTCCACCTCAAACTTGCTCATCCATGTCTTTAGAGACCTTTCTTTGTGCACTGGAGCACAGTCATGTTGGAACAGGAAGGGGCCATCCCCAAACTGTTCCCACAAAGTTGGGAGCATGAAATTGTCCAAAACGTCTTGGCATGCTGACGCCTTAAAGTGGATATAAACCCGATTCATGAAATTTTGAGCTGGGCACCTACAGCTGTAGTGTTTTGTTATCTCTCTTCAAAGCAATTAGTCTCCTATCTCTGTCCTGCTCCTTTCCTCTTTTATCAGCCATCAACTTTTGACAAGCCCCCCCAGCCCAGAGATAGAAGTGTGTGTCGTGGAGGTTGCTATAAATAGATTAGCACACTGTTGCACGATTCGCGTTGAATGGCGCAAAACTATGGTAGCTAAAAATTTCTATAGGTGACGATTTAAAAGTTCTTATCAGTTTAGAGTTACATGGAAAGTCTGGTACTAGAATTATTGCTCTCACTCTGACATTCGTCAAGATACCTCACATGTGTGGTGCAGTCGCCGTGTATATTTGCATGTAGGACTGATGCATGCGTTCACATTTGTGCCAGCACAAGGGGACAAGGGTGCTTTAAACAATTTTTTAAAATTTAAAATAAAAAAAAAAAAAAAACACTTTTTTTTTATTTTTTTATTTGCTTTTCCAAGGCATGAACAACATCCCTTGTGATAGCATGGGCCATGACAGGTCCTTTATTTAAAGATCTGGGGTCTGTTAGACACCGTATCTTTTGCTCATTGGGTGTGCACCAAGCTGCTAGCCATGCTATGCTCTTGTGACATCCTCCCACTGTGGGATATTTAGATGACCTTCTGTTGTAGGGAACAGTTGGTGCAGATTCTGTCAGACAATGTGTCCTTGATTGTCCCAACATTACTATAGTTTGGATTAGGGCTGCAACTAACAATTATTTTCATTATCGATTAGTTGGCCGATTATTGTTTCGATTAATCGGTTAATAACCTTAAAAAAAAGTGTAGTGTATAATTTAGTTAATATGTAAAGTTTAAAAAAAGGCAATTTATTCCTAAATATCTTTATACGCAGGGGTAAATATAAATAACCAACTGTTTGGTTAGGGAGTAAAATCTTTAATCTCTCTGAGAATAACAGACAGAAGAGATATACTCTATTAGAGGTTGAATCTGGTAAATATCATCAGACTCAGATCAAATTTTTTTATTTAAAGAAAAAAAAATTATAGACTGTTTTGCAGATTTTCAAACAGAACTGTAATATTACATGCTTTTCTGCAGCTTCTCCATTGAAGTATATTGAACCAAAAAGCACCCTTTCCAAATACACAGCAGCTGAAAAAAGCATAGATGTGAACGTTAAATGAACTGTAGTGCATTTCTGCAAAAAGCACCAAAAAAACACATGGGTGAGAACCAGGCCTAAGACATTTAGTAACATAATGGAGTAAAAAAAAAAAAAAAAAAATTAGCCCTTTGTTTTTTTACTGTGCAACAGTGAAAGTAATATTTACAGTAGAGATTGTTTTCTCTTTTTGTACTATATAGGGCTAATTTTTAGCTTTTTTAACCCCATTATGTTACTGGCCGATTAATCGATTATGAAAATAGTAATCGATTAATTTCATAATCGATTAGTTGTCGATTAATCGATTAGTTGTTTCGGCCCTAGTTTGGATGGCTTCTGAACCTTCAAAAATCAATGCTGGGACCGACTTATCACTTGAAGTATCTAGGTCTAGTCCTAAACACAGATCAGGCCTGAGTTTTTCAGCCCCGGGAGAAACCTTAAACTCTCTGCTCACATACTCATGCTCCTAAAGCGGTAGTAAACCGCCCAAAAAAAAAAAAAAAAATTCCAACAAAATGGTCCCCTGCAGGATAATAGCATAATATGCTAGTATGCATTGCATTGCACATTATGAAAGACTTCCCTTAAAATGAAGCCCTCCAGTGGTGCGCTGTCACTGCTGACAGGGCTTCCATCTTCCCCCAGTTTTCCTTCTGGGTTTGCGGGCTTTGGCTGTTTGACTGGCTGAGCCGTGATGACGTCACTCCTTCAATGTGCACGGGAATTATGCCATCGGCATGGCTTTATCAATGGATGGCACGCCGTCTAGTGAGAACGCAGTGTGCGGGGGCATGTTTAGGAGATATTTACTGTACCTCTAGGTAAGCCACTCATGACGTTTCTTCAGCAGCTGTGCCGTGACCGGCAGCTTCCGCATGCATGCGCGGGAGTGACGTCATCGTGGCTCGGGCCAATCGCATCGCTTGGGCCCGCGAACCTGCAAATAACTCTGGGAGACATGTCTCCGGTCACAGCGGTGTGCGGGGCCGCTGCAACAGCTTCGATCTAAGGTATTTCATAATGAGTTAGTATGCGGTACATACTAGCTCATTATGCCTTTGTCTTGCAGGGTTTTTTGGGTTTTTTTGGGTTTACAACCACTTTAAGTACAGGCGTCATTCATACAAAAGTAGTCGGGAGTTCTGGGTCTGATGGTAGCCTCCTCTGAGGCAGTCCTATTTGCCCAGTTTCACTCCAACACCAATTCAAGGACTGATTTACAATCCTCTTTCAGAATTACTGGCTTTTATGGCATGGCTTTTGAAATCCAGGTTCTGAGAAGGAGGCATGTGGATTCCCAATTCCCAATGTTTAAAGCTAGGAAGTTTGCTCCTTGCAAGATTTATCAATACACATGAGGTATACTTCACCTTGTATAAGTTCTGGGGTTGGGAAATTTTGGAAAATGAATCCTCTCCTTTCAATGGGAGAGTCTGGACCAGTGTTTGCTTCTCAGCACTATTCAGGGTTGGGTTTCTTTTCTTGCTATCTGATTCCAAAGGCCATTATCCTTTCATTCTGTGATTGAGAACTTTTTGCAGGAACCTCCTCATGTAGGTCCCACTGTTGGTTCTCATATGAATGTGGGATCTGAACTTGGTTCTCTTTGCACTTTGAAACTGCTGCTTGAATTCATTAGGCATTTGTCTCTTTACTCTCACACACAAGGTGGTAGCATGGTAGCCATCACCTGTGCAAGGCTTCTTCATGATATAGACAGTGAAAATGTGAAGAAGTGAAAAACTAGTTTTGGTCTGTTCTTTTGAAGAAAGAGCCGGATATATTCCAAAATGCACATAAAATACGTGAAAATTAACATTTATATACACCAGATTTTGTTAAACCAGTGAATAACCAATTGGCTTGGGGGATTGGTGAGGAGTGTTTTTTTTTCCCACCACTGGAACAATTTGGATCATACTTTAAAGAGGTTTTTACCTCCCTCTGGTTCAACTATGGTTATAGGCGTTCTGTATATGGAGTTTTTATTTTTTTAATTTAGTTTTTAATTCAATTACCGTAGTTTCTCTT
Organism: Aquarana catesbeiana; assembly: GCF_042186555.1. Lineage (NCBI taxonomy): Eukaryota > Metazoa > Chordata > Amphibia > Anura > Ranidae > Aquarana > Aquarana catesbeiana. The sequence goes on along the minus strand of NC_133333.1, from coordinate 112,908,841 downwards.
ATTCGAGCTAGAAGGGCTTGTGACTTTTTTTTTTCAACCTAACAATGTACCTCTGTAGTGAAATTTGATGATTTATTTCTCCTTGATGCCTATACCTGCAAAGGTGAGGGCTTGTTTTAATGCTTTTACTGCTTGTTCTGAATATTTTAGTGTGCATAGTCTGTTTGCAGGTTTACTTTAAAACTTGTATACACTAAATAGGTGGAAGTAAAACTGGTGAATTAAGGAGGTTTGGGCATCCTTATAGATCATGTTCCCGATGGATTAAATTTAAAGATTCTCTATAATTTTTTAGTAATTTTAAAACCTAGATAAGGAAAATGTTATTGTATATGCTACTTCTTTCTTCACTAAGAAAGTAAAGACATTTTTTGTCATTTTATTGTCATTTTAGAAAGAGCACATCTAAAACTGATGGCTGTAATGTAAAGACAGGATCTTCACAAGTGACTGTGACCGAGAAGACAGTAGGGTGAGAACTGGAACTAAATGAGTTGTACTAGGTTTCACTAGTCTCTTTTTTTCAAGTGTAATCATCTTGTTTTTTTTTTTTTCATTTGTTTTTGTTTTATTCCTTGAACAAGTAGTAAGTACAAAAAGAAATATGCCATATATAAGAAAGGAACTGTATATGCATGTTTAAAATAGAACTATAGGCAAAACTTTTGTTTAAGTGAGTGAGGGAGGGATATAACCCCTTGTCAGATTTTTTTTTCCACCATCTGTGTCCTATTTTGGAGATTTCCTTTCATTTTCTGTCCCATAGCCAAACTGGAAGTGAGAGGAAATCCCTGGTAATTAAGGGGACCCCCAAGTCACCAGAATAAGTATCCCCATTGGAAGATTTCCCCTCTATTACTTTTCTAGGGACAGCCCAAAATGTGGGATTTTCTTTACTTTCAATGCTAATGGTAAAAAGGACAAATCGAGAGGTGAATCTTAAAGTGGTTGTAAAGGTAGAAGGTTTTTTTATCTTCATGCATATGCATGAAGATAAAAAACCTGTGTGCAACAGCTTCCCCAGCCCCCCTAATACTTACCTGAGCCCATCTCTATCCAGTGAATGTTTAACGAGAGACTCAGGTGCCGAGCACTCTGCCTCCTGATTGGCTAAGACAGCAGCGGAGCACCATTGGCCTCCGCTGCTGTCAATCAAATTCAGTGAGCCAATGAGGAGAGAAGAGGGGGCAGGGCCTAGCCATTTCGTGTCTGAATGGAGACATGGAGCTGCAGCTTGGCTCGGTTGCCTCCATAGCAAGCCGCTTGCTGTGGGGGCACGCAACAGGAGGGGGGGGCCAGAAGCACAGAAGACGAGGATCTGGACTGCTCTGCGCAAAACCACTTCACAGAGCAGGTAAGTATAACATGTTTGTTATTTTGAAACACGAAAAAAAAAATGACTTTAGTATTACTTTAAAGGAAATCTGTAAGTTGACCTTACACTGGACCCCCTCCCCATCCCCCACTGTCCCGCTGTACCAGTGTCCTGCAACCCGCACCCCGCTGTCACGCTTCGGGACGCTGCTTCAACGGTTTGGTGATTTGAAATCCTCTGGCTTAATCTCCTGTCCTTACCTCTCAGCATGTATGGACAAGAGGCAATTGGTCAGCACCGTCACATGGACGTTGCTAAATCCATCTAACCTGTCCTGTCAGTGCTGTGAGGACAGGAGAGAAAGCCAGGAGGTTTTCAAATCCCTGCACTGCTGAATCGTTTTTTGGTGTCTTGACAGCGGGGGATCTGGTACAGCGGGAGCAGGAGGGATGGGGTTCAGTGTAAGGTAAGTGAACTTATACTTTAACGGGGGCACAGTCAGCAGTAAAAACTGACAGGGCTTCTAATCCCTCTCCACTCCAACTGAAACAAAAAAAAAAAAGTTTTGCCTTTAGTTATACGTTAAGGAAACTTATAGTACATGGGATTGTATGTTGCATGGGGTCTATGTGGCATTGTTATATAAATAATGTCTCTGAGTTTAAAACACTTTGAAAACTTCAACAAAGGGGTTTTGGCAGGGGAAACCAGAGGAGAGCGTGGGTGGATGGAAGAGGGATTATGGTATGAAACTGACAGACAGCTACCTTTTTGGCAAGAAAAACATTTATAGAATCACAGATCCATGCAACTTTGTCATATAGCACAGACTTCAAGGTCAAAGCATTTTGTGAGCAGTTCAAATGTATATGTCAGCATCCAGCTCTGGCTACTAAGAACACTGTCACTGTTGGTTTGGTAACCCTGAAAGTTGCTGACCAAACACCACCTCAGTAGATCTGTGTCATCTGCCAAAGTATTGCAGCGATGTACCAGCTTTCTCAGAGCTAGTAAGGAAAACTTCCAGACTTGGCTTATAAATAAGTTGCACACCTGGTAGCCCACATTATGTATCTAGAACATTTGATAGTCATGTAGTTGATTGCCTGAGCCTCAAACCATGGGTTAAATGGCTTGATGTCTCCTTTTTCTATGCAACACGTTGTCTTCCCATTTGAATGCAGGGACCTGTTAAAGAAATTATGTGAACAATTAGTATTTTAGATTCACACAATAAACAATATTACCCCAAGAGGTTTAAACAGAAACTTGACTTTTACCTACTTTAAAAATTTATAGTAGTAAACACACATATATAAACACACTTTTAATTTCTCCTCATCCACAGAATTGTAGTATGAGCTTATGTTTTTTATTTCTTTTAATGAAGTGATTGGGCCCATAATGGGCTAATACAGTTGCGGGTGTGCAAGGATCCCAAAAGCACATGAACTTGAAACCAGTGATCACAGGCACAATTGAAAAAGAATGGGGTCTTATTTTCCCCCATGATACAAGGTGTAACAAGGCACATGGATATTCTAAAAAGCAGAAAAAGGGTATCGCCATTTAGGTGTAAACATTAAACTATCACTAATTATACTCAGGTGTCGCTCATGGGAGGCCAAAGAGGTCACAATAGATACATATTATGCATAACAGTTACAGGAAGAAAGTGAAAGCATCAGGTTAGTCGTCATATTAATTGTATATGCAAGAGAAAAGTGATCAAATCCAATCTGGCTGTTTGTGCTGCTCCTTTCAAGCTATTTATGTTTTGAAGATGGGCATGTTACTAGTGCTAGGGAGGGGGGAAATCATGCCCTTGAAATGCAAAAGCAAAACATGACTTTTAAGCTATTAGGATAAGGTCTAGCTGAAGTTTGGTTAATAACTCTTGTGTATGCAGAGCAACAATGGCGGCATGTTAGCTGGCCACAAGCAGCCACTTAATTTATTAAGGTATTAAACCCAAAAAACAAAAATGTTATATACAAACCAATCATTGGATAAGGTGGCTTCATTCATTTCCTTTTTTTAGAATTTTTCCCTCTGTTTTCACCTGGTGATCTGGCCAGTAAGACACTGTATTAGGGTGCCTACACTGTGGATGAAGGAGCAACTGAGATACCTTTGGATAGCAGAATTTTTCGTCTGGGTGGAGGGCAGTGTTAGATACACTAGCAGATTTAAATACACTAAAGTTTAAGCCAAACTCCAGCTCACCAGATGAAAATATAACCCCAATTTCAAAAACGTTGGGACACTGTAAAATCTGCATAAAAACAGAATGTAATGATTTGCAAATCTAATAAACCACATTTTCACAATAACAATAGAAAATATATGAATATTGTACTATTTTAAGAAAAAAAATAAGGTCATTTTGAAATTCATGGCAGCAATACAACTCAAAAAAGTTGGGACAGGGCAACAAAGAGCTGGCAAAGCGAGTGGTGCTAACAAGGAAGATCTGGAAGAACATTTTGCAACTAATTTGGTTAATTGGCAGTAGTTAAGCAATATGATTGTGTATAAAAGAGCAACTTAGAGAGTCAGTGTCTCAGAAGTGAAGATCGGAAAATGGTTCACTAATCTGTGAAGCTGCATCTAAAAATTGTCGAACAGTTTCAGAATAATGTTCCTAAATGTAAAATCTCAAAGACTTTAAATATATCTTCATCTACAGTACATAATCTCAAAAGATTCTGAGAATCTGGAGAAATCTCTGCGCCAGGGACAAGGCTGAAACTCAATATTGGATACCCATGGTTTTTGCCATCCAAAAATGCAAGTTAAAGCTCTTTCACGAAGAGAAGCCATATGTGAAACAATATCCAGAAACGCCACCATCTTCTCCTGAGTCAAAGCTAATTTAAAATGGTCTGTTGAAAAGTGGAAAACTGTTCTGTGGTCAGTTAAATCAAAATTTGACATTGTTTTTGGAAGCTATGGGCAATGCGTTCTCCGAACGAAAAAGGAGAAGAACCTTTGTGCTTGTTATCAGCACTCGGTTAAAAAAGACCTACATCTCTGATGGTATGTGAGTGCATTAGTGCATAGACAATGAGCAGCTTTCGAATCTGGAAAGGCACCATCAATTCCAAAAAATATATCTGGGTTTTTAAGCAGCATATGCTCACATCCAGACAACGTCTTTTTCAGGGAAGGCCTTGTATTTTTCAGCAGGAAAACACTAAACCCACATACTTCATCTATGATAACAGAGTGGCTTAGAAGAGTCTGAGTGCTTAACTGTCCTTCCTGGAGTCCAGACCTTTCACCAATTTGAGTCATCTTGAAACGATAAATAATTAAGACCCAAGACTGTTGAGCAGTTAGAATTCTATATCAGGCAAGAATAGGGCAACATTATTCTCCCAAAACTCCAGCAGCTGTTCCCCTCTGATCCCAGATATTTACAGAGTGTTGTTAAAAAAAAAAAAAAAAAAAGAGAGGGGGATGCTACACTGTGGTAAATATGGCCTTGTCCCAACTTTTTTGAGACACATTTCTGCCATCAATTTCAAAATTACCTTTTTTTTTCTTTAAAATGGTACATTCTCTCAGTTTAAATATTTGAGATGCTTTCTATCTACTATTGTGAGTAAAATATGGGTTTAAATCATTGCATTTTATATAGATTTTTTTTCCTAACTTTTTTGGAATTGGGGTGTAAAAGAAAGAAAGCCTAAAAAGGAAAACGAGTGCTGCCATCACTTCTAAGAATTGGTAAGCTGCAATAAAATAAATGTTTGCTTTTGGGCGTAATGCCTGTTTCTGAACAGCATGCTGGAGCCTTAGAATCTTCCAAAGCAGAAAGATCGCTGCTTCTGGCTTTTTCTTTCTAATTGGACAGAAGTGATTCTTCTTCACTTCATATGAAGAATGGATATGGATATGAAGTGCCAGAAAATAAGTGCATCACCTGTCTGGCTATGTAGTGTGGCAGAGGTGTGTAAAACCGAAGACTGGCTGTACAGACTGCACAGAAAAGACTGGCTGTACAGAATGCACAGAAAACCTATACAGGTGTCCCATGTGCATTTACATTTTAGCATGTACCTGTTAGTTAAAAAGTGCGCTTTAAACTTGAGTATGTTTAGGTGTGGATATGCATCTTGATAGCAAAAAAGTTTATTTTCATTTTTTTTCTGGTTTGGAATTTCCTTTAGGGGATGATTGTCGAAGTAAAGCAATCCTTTTTTTTTTTTTTTTTAATTTTTTCTTTCTCTCTTTGAATTTTTGTAGACAATCACCAGCTGTAGTAGACCTAGAGCTGTCAGCAAAGGAGCAGAGTCGGCCAGAAACAAAACCGGATGGTATGCATCTCTCTACTTATAGATTATGCCTGTGAAACAGCTTGTTCTATGAGTAGATGTTTCTACAAACCAGGAATGCGTAATCTTACTAGCTGTTATGGTTACATTGTGGTCATTGATCACTCAAATATTTCCACATATAGTTTTGCCTTTGACAAAGGTATCCTACCTACAGGTTTGGGTTTTGTTATCTGAAACCTGTTATCAAGGATGTTTGAAAGATTGTCTAGTATGTAACCTCTGTCTATCCATAAAAAAAAGGAATCTATAGACGGACTTTGATCACATTTTTTTTTTATTACCATCATAATGTGACACAGTACTCAAAAATTCAGACGTCTAATTATATGGGCCTGTGACAAGATGAGTACTGTGGCAAGAATGGTTCATTCTTAAAAATGCAACTTGGCTATACCCTTTCCTAGGTGGACAGTGCTTTATGTAATATGTTTTGTCTTCTCTAAACCAAAAATAAAAATGCAATATGGTGCAGGTTTTCTATAGATGTAGTGGCTGCATTAATTTTCACTTTTCATGCTAAGAGCATTTCCAGCAAGTACAGAAATGACATTTTGATCTTGCCTGAAATGCAGTGTTATTGTCACTTCTGTGAGTTTAACAGAATGCAGAAAGGACCCTATCTTTAATGTGTAAACTACTGTTGCTATATGAATCCACAATGTAATCATGTAAAGGAGATGAACAAAGGAAGACATCAGTGCTCCAAAGGTACACTGGGGGGGCGAGTAGACATGAAGACAGTAAGTGTACTATTCCCAGTACTGCCAGCTAACAAAAAATGGGGGAAAAGCCTGAATAAAAAGAAAATGAATCCATCCTTAAATTTAAGGACTGATAAGCTACAGTATGTTAAATGTTTTGTTTTTTAATCAGATACACTTTAAAACAAGCTTACACAGGCTAGCTTGGCTTAATTGTTTTCCACTGCATCTGAATGAAAAAAAAAAAAAAAAAAAAAAAAAAATATATATATATATATATATATATATATATATATATATATATATATATTATATGAATATATATATACATACACACAGTATCTCACAAAAGTGAGTACACCCCTCACATTTTTGTAAGTATTTTATTATATCTTTTAATGTGACAACACTGAAGAAATGACACTTTGCTACAGTGTAAAGTAGTGAGTGTACAGCTTGTAGAACAGTGTAAATTTGCTGTCCCCTCAAAATAACTCAACACAGCCATTAATGTCTAAACCGCTGGCAACAAAAGTGAATACGCCCCTAAGTGAAAATGTCCAAATTGGGTCCAATTAGCCATTTTCCCAAGTGTGTCTTGCCTACAGTCAAGTATGGTGATGGAAGTGTCATGGTCTGGGGCTGCATGAGTGCTGCCGGCACTGGGGAGCTACAGTTCACTGAGGGAACCATGAATGCCAATATGTACTGTGACATACTGAAGCAGAGCATGATCCCCTCCCTTCAGAGACTGGGCTGCAGGGCAGTATTCCCACATAACGACCCCATACACACCTCCAAGGCGACCACTGTCTTGCTAAAGAAGCTGAGGGTAAAGGTGAAGGACTGGCCAAGCATGTCTCCAGACCTAAACCCTTTTGAGCATCTGTGGTGCATCCTCAAATGGAAGGTGGAGGAGCGCAAGGTCTCTAACATTCACCAGCTCTGTGATGTCATCATGGAGGAGTGGAAGAGGACTCCAGTGGCAACCTGTGAAGCTCTGGTGAACTCCATGCCATAGAGGGTTAAGGCAGTTCTGGAAAATAATGGTGGCCACACAAAATATTAACACTTTGGGTCCAATTTGGACATTTTCACTTAGGGGTGTACTCACTTTTGTTGCCAGCGGTTAAGACATTAATGGCTGTGTGTTAAGTTATTTTGAGGGGATGGCAAATTTACACTGTTATACAAGCAGTACACTCACCACTTTACATTGTAGCAAAGTGTAATTTCTTCAGTGATGTCACCTGAAAAGATATAATAAAATATTTACAAAAATGTGAGGGATGTACTCACTTTTGTGAGATACTGTGTGTGTGTATGTGTGTGTATATATATATATATAAATATATAATTGTACTGCAGAAGACTTGATATTCATGACTACATAGGTTATGCTATTACCTTGGGCGATCATGTGCAGGCACATTAGTGCCAGGTACAGCAAGTATTGGGATTTCTTTTCTGGGAGTGACATGCCATAGTCTGACACTACTCTCAGCTGGGTTGTCGCTTCTTTTTGGGGTTAACCCTCAGCTAGCCTTGGCCTCACACAGGCAGAGAGGTGGTGAATGTGGTTTGATGATGGTTGGGCTCCAAATCCCTTTATCGGGTAGGGGGGAAACCTTGAAAATATTGTATTGCAATGGCTTCCCATAGGGTCAAATTATCTCTGAATCCCTTATTTGTCAAGAAATACATTTTATGCAGCTATATCTGGGCTGCATGATTAACTCTCAGGGTTTTTTTTAAACTATGTTTTCCACTGGTTTGGAATGCCTGGGACACAAATGTGAGCACTTGCCTTCCCCTCCCCCCAATTTGAGAGACGATGAGCCATTGGAAACTCTTCATATTAAGAAAGAGGAGGAATCTCTTAAGGATCAGGAATCCTTTGTGGACTATTACTCCCTGGAGGATTCTCATGGTCCATACACAGAAGACCACAGTGGGCTTTCTGGCAGATGTGGTGTGGAGTAAGCTGAAGTTATTGCTGCCAGAATCCTCTTCCCATAAAAGGCACTGGATTTGGGTCTTGGGGCCACTAAAAACCCCAAGACCTTTACAGTGCACCCTTCACTCACAGGAAGTGATATATGTTGATTGGGCTCACCCTAATGCCCCATGCACACGATTGGATTTTCCGACAACAAATGTTGAATGTGAGCTTGTTGGCGGAAAGTCTTTATGCTCCATCGAACATTTATTGTGGGAATTTACGCCAACATATGTTGGCTAGTAGGTTCTCAAATTTTCCGCCAACACATTTTTGGTGTCAGACTTTCCAATCGTGTGTAGACAAGTCTGTCGCACAAAAGTCCACGCATGCTCGGAATCAAGTACGAGCCGGAAGTGCTCGGTCTTGTAAAACTAGCGTTCGTAATGGAGATATCACATGACTATTGAACTGCCTTTTTATCGGCTCGCCATACGTCTTGTACGTCACTATGTTCGTAATTGTTGGCCAACATTTGTGTGACCGTGTGTATGCAAGACAAGTTGGAGCCAACAACTTTCGAACAAAATTCCACATTTTTCTTGACGGAAAGTCCGATCGTGTGTACGGGGCATTAGAATGCGTTTTCACCACTTAAGCCTTTTTGCTTACTAGTGCCCCTGGAGAAGAAATTCAACAAGAAATGGGGTTTCTCAGCTGTTGACCCAGATATTTCCTATTTTAATGAGAACCGATAGGCTGGGTGAATAGGGTTCCGGTCTTTAAAGATGCCACATGTGGGGTTAGAGGCCCTCTTTAAAACATCCTTTTCTCTAATAGACTCAGCCTGCGTTGGCTTTATTGGGAGTTCACTGAGCCATAAATGTCTGGTTGAAGTATATGCTCTGTTCCAGAGCATCAGACCTTGAGGATCCTGGTATTTGGCAGCCTCTGCAAGATTTTTCGAGAGCCTTGCATCCCTCAGTAGATGTCTTGAAAGATTATATGTGGCAGCTTTTAAGGGTGGGAACGTCTTTCCACGTGAGAAGGATCCAATTACTCAAATGTTGGTCAGCGGAACTTCTTTGCAGGAAGCAAATCGAGAAGCTGAGGGCAAACGCTTGTTTAGACCATCTTTTGGATGCCTTTTTCCAGAAGGTGACTGGGTAAATTCATGCTTTTACCCCTAAAGAAGACAAAGGTGACAGGTCAAAAACAAGTGCCGCAAAAGCCTACATTCCGGTTCTGAGAAAAGAATTGGACCTCCAAGTCCTTCAGTTCCAGAGGCTAAACCTCCTTGCAACTGGGTCTGCCACTTGGTGCTTAGAGGCTACAAGCTGGAATTTTTCTGCTCTCCACCCTGGAGAGGTCTCATGACTTTTGTTGTGGCCTATTCTGGATATCAAGAGTCTTTCAATTTCTTGAAGGTACAAACATTTAGGATGGAGTCCACCCAGTTGGTGATTGCTTCACTTAAACAGGAGGACTTCCTGGCTTCAGTGAATATCAAGGATGCCTAACTACACACCCCGATTTTCCGTTCTCGCCAACGATTCACAGTGGAGGAGCACACTTATCAGTTTATCGTTACCTTTTCGCCTGTCCATTGCCCCATGGTGTTTACCAAGGTTTTGGCTCAAGTTCTCTTGAGTTGTTGAGGACCCAGTTTATCCCCACTCCCTTGGTGGGGTACCTGGATGACTTGATCCTCAGGGAGCAATGGTACAAATACTGGAGTGGTTCGGCTGGGTGCAGAATCTTCAGACGTTGGCATTGGTTCCCTACTTGTGATTAGTACTTGACATGGAAAAGTTGAAAGTATTGCTTCCCTAGGGGAAATGCCTGAATCTTGGAGCCCAGGTGGAGTCTCTGAGGTTGTTGGAAAAGACCTGGATTTGAGCATGTGTGAAAGTACTGAGGAAGATGGTAGCCACCTATTATGCAACCCTAAATACTCAGTTTCACTTCAGAACTCTTTAGGTCAATATCCTGTCATTGCGGGACAAACATCAGGAGTCTGTAAATCTTGCATCTGACCCCTAAGATCAGGTCAGCGCTGGCATGGTGGATATCAATGCAGGTGCTGAACACTGCAAAATACTTTTAGATGAATTGGAAGGTCTTGGTGACAGATAATATCCTGCCGGGCTGGCAATTTTTTTTGTGTTCAGGGAACGTGGTCTTCAGAGCAGCTAAAGTTGTCTAAACTTTGGCCGATTCGGCTGGCTTCCCTACTCTCGCCTGCTATCAGGTTCTCTCTGTCAGGGTGAAGTCTGAGGATTCCACAGCTGTGGCATACATCAACCATCAAAAAGGGGACATGAAGTTGCACTGCTCAGGAAGAAGTGGACTTGATTTTGTCTCGCATGCAACATCAAGTTCCAGCCCTATTTGCCATGCACATTCCGGGGGTAAAAAATTTACAGGTGGAGAATGAGCCCTTCACTCGGAGGTGTTCTCAGAGATTTGTTTGCAGTGGGGGACAGGTTAATTGGCAAACTGGACAGGTTTGTGTCCCAAACCACTGATTCTTTGTGGTTTCCAGTGGATGCCCTGGTGAATATTTGGGATCCAATTTCCCCGATCCATGCCATCCCTTCGCTTCCACTTTTTCCTCATCTGTTGCGCAGGAAAAGGTGGGATTCATTCTGCTGAATCGCATCACAGTGGTTTGGCCAAGAAGAACATTGTATGCTGAACTTGTAAATATCTTGACAGATGAGCAGAGGGCTCTTCTAGATTGTTCAGATTTGTTGTTGCAGGGTCCAATCATCTTCTATCCTGCTTTATGGTCGCTGGCTTTAACAGCATGGCTGTTGAAGCCCAAGCCCCAAGGGATAAAGGAGTGTTTCTGACTCTGCAATTTCTACCCTTATTAGGACTAGAAAGTCTTCCTCCAGGAAGGAAAACATGGAAAGCTTTTTTTTTTTTGGTCAGTGAGGCACATCATTTTTATTCCCAACAGTATGTCGTGGAGCACAGTTTTGGCTTTTCTTCAGTCTATTGTGGAATTGTCTCTGGCTTTTTAAGTACCATCAAGTGACAAATATTGGCCTTGACCTGTCGTGTCTCATTCATTGGTTAAAGCCATTGTGCAGGGTGTCATACAGATTATTCCGCCTATACAGCCTCCCTTGTCTCCGTGGGACCTTATCTGTGAGTCTTGTCTGTTTTTCAGACTTTTGCTTTTTGATTCTCTCATAGAGATTCCTTTATTGTTAATTACATGCAATGTATTCTTTTTGGTGTTCATTACCTTGACAGGGTCTGTGAGTTGACTGCACTTTTCTGGTTCTTCATCAGGATAAGGTGGTGTTGAGGCCTCAGTCCTCTTTCTTTTCCTGAGGTGTTTTTTCTTTGTATCACCACCCTTTTGTCCTATTCCTAAGATTTCCAAGGAAAAGGTGCTTCACTCTTTTGGATGTTGTTCCAGCAAGTTTATCTTAAGTCTACAGCTTCATTTCGACAGTCTGATTGTGTTTGTTCTTCATGGGAGGCCTCATACATGTTGGGCTGCTTCTTGATCCACTATTTGTAAGTGGATTCTTCAGCTCATTTCTTAGGCCTAAGGGTATCAGAAGCAGTCCCAGTCAAGGCCCATTTCACGAGGAGTGTCAGTTCTTTGTGTACTATTCAGCATGGTCTTCAACTTATGAATTCTACCAGGTAGATAGATGTTCATACCTCTGTGGATGCTCGTTTTGGGTGAAAAGTCTTGCATGCGGCTTTGTAGCAGGGTCCCGTTTCTTCTATTTTGGCCATGTTTGGCATTGCTGCTGTTCAGTGTTTTGGGAAATCCCAAGTAACTATGAATGTTAAGGTATCTGTGTCCTGTGATGTGCAATTAAGAAATTGGGATTTTTGGTATATCTGTAAAATTATTTTCATGGAGCACATCACAGGACACACAAATTTCTCCCCCTGCCTTTTCCTCATTGCTTGCTACAAAACTGAGGCTGCGAGGGCAGAGATTCCTTCCTTTTTTTGGACAGTGTTCATTAACCTGAAGGTGGCAGCATGACCCAAGTAGTCATGAATATGTCCATTGATGTGCTCCAACAAAAAGGTTTAAGATAAAATAAAAATCCACATTTTTTAGATCATGTCTATATTTACAAATACTTTTAGAGTATTTTTGAAACCACTTAATGAAAAGCGTACCATCTTTTAATGCTATACTTAAGAAAAGAATTGGTGTTTGGGAAATTTTTACAGGCATTGTAATGTGCATATATAAATAGGGTCACTCAGCAAAAGGCTCAAACCAAAATCTGTGCTAATTAAAATTCAGGGGCTGCCATTTCTGACCACCTTTTGAGAATACTAGTTGACTAGCTTTTACTTTTACCTTACTAGCTTTAATATGTACTGAGTTTACTTTCTCAGTATGTGGATCAAGAAATTATTATTTATTTATTTATTTTTTAGATTGGTACAAGTGGACACTACTTAAGAAGTGCCCCTTGTGCTGTAGGTGGCTCTTTTAGTTGCAATTTCTCATCCTCTAGCCCCTTATATCCCCTCAGTGATAATCTTCCAGTGCTGTGGGAGTTAATACGAACCTTTCATTCATTTGCCTATTGTCCGTTCATAGAGATTTTCTGGAAGCCACAGTACAGCTTCTATGAATGATGAGGAGGATGGCCAACGTAGTCGGCACTCTTGACAAGTGTCTGACAGGTCCAGCAGCTTGTATTAACCACTCGCACTCCCACTGTAGAGAAGATTTCAACTAAGAGCAACCACTGGCTCTTCAACTAAACTTAGGCTTTAAGTCTTTGCATACATGTTCCAGATCAGTGACTTACAGTATTGAAACAATGGGGTCAGAATCAGTAAGGCAACTAGTATTTTTAAAATAAGTTTTCAGCAGTGGCAGCATTTGTTTCTTTCTTGACAAGGTCTCTTTTAATACAGTTTAAACATAATTTTCCAAATGAGCAACATTCTGGCTATAAAACTAATAACATAATCATATCCTGTAATAGATCTCGTACCTTTCTTTATCCAAAATGTTTAATAATAATCTGTGCTTGTGGCGCTAAAATTAGTGCCTTGTATTGCGAAGATAAAATTGTTCATTCAGGACCTTTCACAAATAAATAAGGGACACATTTGTTTGCAGTGTTTTGCGATCAGTTGTTACTGTATGTTTAAAAGTGAAAACGTTCTTATGTGCAGACTCTAAACAACCTGAAGATGATGCTGAGTTTAGTTCTCCTCTGATGCGGTTGCTGCAGCAGGAACATAGGCAACAGGACTCTATGCAGGAGACTAAGCCTAGAACTGGCCTTCTTTTTGAGATCTCAAGTGATGACGGTTTTCAAATTTCTTCCAATAGCATTGAAGGTAAGTGCAATTTTATACATGTTAAATCGTTATAAAAATCAAATAGAATCTTCTTAAAACTGCTGGTACAAATGGCAATGCTAAAAATCCCAACTTCAACAATATCGCATTAACAGAATAGTATAATTACAGCTGTTGCAGATAATTGGCTAGCTTTATTTTAGTATGTCAAGCATGGTAGTAAATGTTCATCAAGGTTAAAAAAAAAAACACACATGTTGCCCATCAGGCCAGTTCATACCACTGAATAATAAAAAAAAAACAGCATGCAGTATATTTTTTTCAGTGTGGTGTGATACAGTACGCGGTTCCATGCTGCAGCCAGTGGATTTTAATGAACTGTCACTATGTTTACATAAAGAAAAGTATAGTGCCATTCAGTCGCAGGAATACAAAACCCCCATGTACAACTGTTTTTCGATGCTGAAGGAAAGAAATCATCTTGATCCCTCTACTGCGATTGGATCAATTCCTTGGTTCAAATGGTTTCTCTTAGCTGTACTTTTAATATCAATTATTATTTGCAAGAGCCAGCAATGATGAGTTTCCATAGTGCAAAACAAAGCATCTATGTTGTTCTCATGGATACATTTCTGACCTGTTGCTATATACAGCAGCATTTTTATTTTCTATACCGCTGTTTCTTTTATCATAAAAAAAACGTCTTTGAGCTTAAAGTGATTCTAAAGGTATTTTTTTTTAACATGTTATACTTGCCTTCTCTGTGAAATGGTTTTGCAAAGAGCAGCCCCGATCCTCTTCCTATTGGGTCCCCCGCCAGTGGCCCTGGCTTCTCTCCCCTGTCAAATGCCCCCAATAGCAAGCCTCTTGCTATGGGGACACTGAAGTTTGCGTTGTCTATTCATACACAGAGCATGGCTCGGCCACGCATTAAGGTTAAAGAACCTTCTGCCTTTAGAACCACTTTATTGCCTAGTACACACGGGCCAAAAATCATCTGCTTTAGTAGGGACCGGGCCATTTTCGGTCCGTGTGTACAGCTGTCTGTTCAACAAAAGCCAGTCTTATGACCTGTTTCTGTGTGATGGTCAGGCTGAAAAACCAGCATACGATCAGCATTTGCAGCCAATGTCTGCCAGCCCTGATCGGTGTAGTTCCCCTGAGTCTCCCTGTCAGAATACAATGACTCAGCGGGAGAAAGCCTGCATGAACATAAACTGCAAGGCAGTGTTAATTTTGGCAGCAAATTTCGATTTAGTTTTAGTCTTAAGACTAAAATGGCATTTTAGTTTTAGTCCCATTTTAGTCTTCTGCAATTATTTTAGCTTTAGTCGTATTTAGTTGACTAAATCTCCAGTACATTTTAGTCGACTAAAATGTCCTACGTTTTAGTCGACTAAAATCTCCAGTACATTTTAGTCGTCTAAAACTCATTTTAGTCATCTAAAATCTAATGGGTTTAATTAAATTGTAATGCATTGGTTAACATTTCTCTACAATTTCCAAACTCATTATATACTGCTGGAGTGAAAAATCCCATATATTGTTTAAGGTATTGAGGTATGAACATGCACTACAGACCAGTGTTAATTTTGAAGTCAAATTTCAATTTAGTTTTAGTCTTAGTTTTTTGACTAAAATGCCATTTTAGTTTTATTCCCATTTTAGTCTTTTGACTAAAATGCCGTTTTAGTTTTAGTCTTATTTTAGTCATCTCAATTGTTTGAGTTTTAGTCGTAAAAAAAGGATTTTATGGTGAGTACAAAAATCCTGTTTTATTGGTGTAGTGTACCATGTTTTTTCTTTGTCTTACAGAGGCCTGGAAATCCTTGACTGATAAAGTACAGGAAGCGCGATCCAACGCAAGGTTAAAGCAGCTATCTTTTGCAGGTAAAGTATTGATTTTCTCTGTTGTAAACAAGCATTGCTGAGATGAGTTCTTCCTGAAACAGCATATATAGATATATATAAAAAAAGCCACCACCTTCTGCACACTACCTTGCTACTACTTGATAATGGTCTGGGCTGGCATTTGCCTACACATAAACCAAGGACAGCATTTTGGAGGGGAGTTGGGGGTTATGTGTTCACCAAAACCTGGATGTACGAATCATTCTTTTGAGGTCTGGTAGAGGAGTAATTGGAAGGTAAGTAAATTGCTTATAAGCAAATTCATTGCTTTGCCCAGTATGGCAGTATGTGTCAAGATCACTTGACTGACTATATAAAATAACATCTATTTTAATTGTACAGTACAGGACACAGAGTTCATTCCTAGACCATGGATTATATGCCACTACCTTCAGGTGATTGGACACTGGCAAAAGCTTTGCTGGGAATTGTTTATCTGTGGAAACCCAGTGTATCCATAAAAACCTGCCCACTTTGTGATGTTTCCGTTTTTTGCTATTGTCTTAATTAACTCCTTCTCTTATTGTTGAAGATATTTTTCACTAGTTTATCTTTAAAATCTGACTGCTTATTTCCTTATGGGTCACAAGCAATTTTCAGATCGGTTACCTTCGTCATTTACATCTTGGTAACATACCCAAACCCGGCAACTGTGGGTCCGGCTTGTAATGTTTGCTTCAGGCAATGTGTCTTGCATTTTGGCTCTCACCTTAATACAGGGTTGGTGCATGGATTTTTGACACCCTAGGCGAAACCTCTTTTTGCGGCCCCCTTGGCTCCGCCCCTGACTCCCACCCCCTTTGACCTGTCCATATATACAGTGGAGGTGGCGGGGTAGTGATTTTTGCGGCGCCTCTCCACCTATTTCTTCAGCCGTGGTCTGCAGGCCCACACCTACACCTGCACCTCTGGACCCGGCCTGAAGACAAATAGTGGCAGCACCGGCTTGCTTCCTCACGCCAGCCATGGTCCACAGGTATACCGACAGGCTAGGGTAGTATACGGACAGGCTAGGGTAGTATACGGACAGGCTAGGGTAGTATACAGACAGACTAGGGCAGTATACGGACAGGCTAGGGCACAATCAGCCTGCCCATTGAATTCCCTCAGTCAGCATCCATTCCATGTGTACTCCACCATGGAAGCTCTTCACTTGCTAGTAGAACCCAGAAAGGTTATTCCCCATCCTGATAATTTTGATGCTTTGTACCCTATGGAAGGGTAGTTTAACGCCGCATACACATGGCCGGACTTCCCGACAGAAAAAGTCAGATGGGAGCTTTCGGTTGGACATTCCGACCGTGTGTATGCCCCATGTAGAAATCGATATGATTATTAATATTATATCTGCGTATTAATTTGTCTAGTCTCTATCATTAGTTGGTCTATTAAACTCTGAGCACATGCTATTGTTAATATCACAATAATACCAGGTTAGCTATGAAACCAAACACACGGTGCTGCTAGTAAACAATATCTTATTTTTATTTCCCAAGGAGTTAGGAAACTATCATAAAAGTACTAAAAGAGTATTACAATGTTACATAGCTTACAATCAGAACACACTATACTAACAGCACATCTCTACGACATATAACAACAATGAAATATCAAAGATACTTATCACACATGGTTTCCTCTGCGGGTTCTGGATGTAAAAGGGGTCTGGGCCTCATGGAATATAGGCCCAAGCCCTCGGTCAGAGCAAGGTCCCAAGATAGCAAAAGGGATGACCTTACAGCAGGCTTCTCAGTAGCCAAAAGAGAAAGATCAAAAGCCTATGTGTTCCTTTCATTCAAACATACACGCCCACTCGTAGCCACCCCCATTTGCCTTTATCCAATACACATTGCCGAGGAGGTATCCCTCCCAAATGTCTGCCCATTCTCCAGGAAGCATGCTAAATTGTCCAGCAGGGCCAGCGTCTCTTTGAAACTTGTATTCCCACATGTCACAGCAGGTGGGCTTGAGCCAAGGCATTGTTCTTCTGATCACAGAGCTTTGATGTGTTTCATTCCTACCTGGCTGTGTCAAACAGGAAGTGAAATACCAGAAGTAAGATATTAAACCATGTTGCTATCCAACACCCCATCAGACTTTTTCTGTCAGTATTGTGTGTACGCGGCATTAGAAGTGATGGACTGTGGACACAGCCATTTTTGCGCTAATCAATCTAGTTTTCCAATGATATATTCCCTGTTTTAGGGATTCATTTGATAGGCATCTGGAGACTTGTTGAGTCCTGCTTTGTCTTGGCAGACCTGGCCCTGCAACTGGCTATTGCCAGATTGTCGATTACCCAGACCATGGCAAACTGAACTGGAGAAATCAATGGTGAACTTTCCCCAATTGATATATGATCCTAAAATTGTTGCAGAATTGCAGCTTTTCTAAATCACATCACATGGACCCCTCTTTTCTACATAGGTCTCCCTGACCTACACCAAGGATCACCAAGGCTACCTGATTTACGAGTGGAGATGTCCTTCAGCTCTTGTCTCTTCCAAAGAAATTGGCCTTGGCACTAGTTGACTTATGTAACTGACCCAGTACTGGAAAAAGTTACAGGCCTCCTCTCTCAGTACCCCTTAATGTACTTGTTTATCCTCCACATCTGGTCTGTATGTACCTTGGTACTTGCTTGCCCATCTTTAATTATATGACTACTGTCTAGATCATCGCCCAGAGATTTTCCAGCATGTCAAATTCTTTTACACTCACCAGTTAGACTCATTCCAATATCTGGGTTAAGCAATAAAATATGTGGCGCTTAACTACATAATAAAAGCACTAAAAAAACTACATATGTGAAACTCTCAACCATACCAGGAGGATCCAAGACAAGGGACTCCAAGTATTAATTATGTCTAAGCAATTAATCTTCCACTATATTGTGCAACCAAAGGTCACAAAAAAACAGTATTGCATCAAAAAATGAATCACTTTCAAGCTGAGGTGAAGCCTCTAAATAATAATTTATCAAAGAGAAATTATTCCAATCAGTAAATGTTTCTCAATAATGGTGGATGAAGGGGAACATAATAATAAAAAGTAAATACACATGTGTAGCGAGAACAACACAAAACAAATATGACATAACAAATCAATCATCATCTAAAAATGTGTCAAGGTAACCAAATCCACCCATAGTGCAACATAAATAATGATTTAACTATTCAAAATGTACCGCTCCAACAATGATGCATCAAAATAAATAATGAGAAAAAAAACAATTTCCTCAAAAGGTAGGTAAGTGCAAATAAAAACAGTGCAGCATCAATGAGGTCTATAAATAATAATAATAATTATTATA
Source organism: Aquarana catesbeiana (assembly GCF_042186555.1). Classification (NCBI taxonomy): domain Eukaryota; kingdom Metazoa; phylum Chordata; class Amphibia; order Anura; family Ranidae; genus Aquarana; species Aquarana catesbeiana. The sequence continues at coordinate 112,890,009 of NC_133333.1, read as the reverse complement.
CTTGGAGTCCCTTGTCTTGGATCCTCCTGGTATGGTTGAGAGTTTCACATGTGTAGTTTTTTTAGTGCTTTTATTATGTAGTTAAGCGCCACATATTTTATTGCCCTATTTGTCTTTGATTGGTGTGTGAACACTTTTATGCTGGCAGCTACTATTTTTTACCTTGATATATTTTTTTCCTCGTTTTATTCATCTTTTTAGTTTGAGCACTAGTATTTACCATTTCTTAATATCTGGGTTGGGTGCCCCTCTTCTCTGAGGCATGCAGATTGCTCTTCCCCCCACCCCATGCTCTGTAATTTATCATGTGAGGTAGTAATCACCTATTGTGATGATGGGGAACCCCATCCCACAACTTGTTCCCATTTTTCATACTGCAACTTTTTCTGTATATAATCTCAAAAACACCTAGCTCTTGGTAGAACATATAAATTAAAAAAAAATCCTGCGAGCTACCCTAAACAAGCCCTAAGCTACAATTGACATCAGGTGTGGTTAAAAACAACCCGTGTGAGGCCGGGTTCACACTGGTGCAACACGACACTCCTCCTACTTTGGATCTGACTTTACCCTGCGACTTGAAGTCAGAGACGCGTCCGACTTCAATGAACGGGGATCCGACTTGGGTCCCCGCCAATACCGGGCACTGTGTTTGGTATGAATCTTGAGGGAGAACTCCACGCCAAATTTTAAATAAAAAACCGGCATGGGTTCCCCCTCCAAGAGCATACTAGGTCCTTCGGTCTGGTATGGATTTTAAGGGGAACCCGCAACGCAGAAAAAAACAGCGTGGGGGGTCCCCTCAAAATCCATACCAGACCCTTATCCAAGCACGCAGCCTGGCCGGTCAGGAAAGGGGGTGGGGATGAATGAGCGGCCTCCCCTCCTGAACCGTACCAGGCCACATGCCCTCAACATGTGGGGTGGGTGCTTTGGGGCAGGGGGGGGCCCTGCGGCCCCCCATCCCAAAGCACCTTGTCCCCATGTTGATGAGGACAAGGGCCTCTTCCCGACAACCCTGGCCATTGGTTGTCGGGGTCTGCGGGTGGGGGGGCTTATCGGAATCCGGGAGTGAATGAGTATGGGGTACATGGTACCCCTACCCATTCACCTGGGGGAAAAAAGTGTCAATAAAAAAAACACACTAGACAGGTTTTCAAAGTAATTTATTAGGCAGCTCTGGGGGTCTCTGGCCTCTTCTCCGCTCTCTCTGGCCTCTTCTCCGCTCTCTCTGGCCTCTTCTCCGCTCTCTCTGGCCTCTTCTCCCACTCTCCGGCCTCTTCTCCCGCTCTCCGGCCTCTTCTCCCGCTCTCCGGCCTCTTCTCCCGCTCTCTGGCCTCTTCTTCCGCTCTCCGGTTATTTTCTGCCGGGCTCCTCCACTATCTTCTGCTCTTTTACCCGCTCTTTTGCTAGCATTGGCCCGGTCTTCTCCGTCGTCTTCTTCCCTCCAGTCTTCTGATGTTGACATGACGCTCTCTCCCGATGTAATGCCATGTGCGCGGTGCGCAATGACTTATATAGGCATGGGGCATCGTCACAGGGTGATGTCATCCAGTGACCCCGCCCCCTATGACGTCACCGCCCGGGGTATGATGGGGCGGTGACATCATAGGGGCGTGGTCACCGGATGACATCACCCGGTGACCACGCCCCATGCCTATATAAGCCATTGCGCACTGCATAGTAAAGTAGCTTCAAATCCTATGTGTGCAAGTAGTCTGCTCAGACAAGCATGAGACTCAGGAGTGGTTCAACAGCTTATGTAGACCAAACTTAGTTGTGCGGTCACACAGCTTGGGGTGAGCGCAGCCACACGGGGGAGAGGAGCACGTGTGCAAAGTCACCCTCTTAGTGAACAGGATTTTTCTTCACTTTTTGGAATATTATTGCATCCATGCAATTTAACATCTGAGTATTTGAAAATTACAGAGGACATTGTTGTGTTTTTTAATTATAAGATATGGGTGTAATGGCGCTACCTAAAAACTTAACTGGGATAGCCTTAAAGTGATAAACCCCTACTATTGGTTATGTATCTATAAGGTATTAGACATCAAAGGATACGTCCCCCTTATATTATGAGTAGTACTTCAAATACATAGGTGTGTTTACAATGATGTATGCTTTGGGAGAAATATAGTGCAACCAATCAAGTGTCGCACAGCAAGAGGTTGTCTTACAGCGTCTGGTGGTAGAGCCAGAGGCTGTATTACATAAAGTGCATTTATTGAGACCGTATTCCATATACTATAAAATTATTTTTATACATAATTAGTGCCCGCATCACCAGTTAGATACATCATGGAGAATGTGTTATCCATAAAACAGTACACATGCTGTGTATATAGGTCAAATCACCTTGATCAAAAACCATATGTGTGATAAATCATGGATCAAAATCGCATGCATGCAAGACAGAAAATGTTATCAAGAAAATTCCAGTAATTAAATCTCAAATAAAATATAACAGTCCCATAAGTTGGTACTATGTTGACTTTATGAAATTCCCAATGGTGACTTTGGTGCTGCAACAGTTGTCTGGTGACTCTAGTGCTCCCCCTTATGGTTGCCTACTCACCAGCTCCCGGAACCCCAACAGGGGTATTACGCCTGTAGTATATTAGACTGGGTTGCTCTGCTTGCTGTTTCCTGCGATAGGTGCCTTTGATGTAATCAGCTCCCCAAGCCCCATACAGGGGTGATGCGCTTATGCTGGAATTGAAATAGACCACTGTGCGTACTATATTCTATGGTAGATGTCTCCTGTGCGTCCCGATCCGTGGAGATGCATAAAAAATAAATAAATAAAACAAAAAAATAAAAAAAACACAAATAAAAAGTCCAAGCACTATTGTATTCCCACCCAGTGCAGATGGGATAGGATACCAATAGTCCCAATAGGCAGTAAACGAATTTTAAAAAACTCATTCATCTGGTGGCTGTGGTCGCCGTCTCTACAGACCAGAAAGTCCTTCTTTCTGCCGCTCTGGGTGATGGGAACAATGGGAACAACGGATGCCAGCCTGTTTAAGCTGGGGAGGGGTCCTGGGATTGGACTCGGCTTAGGGTCACTGGACTTGAGAAAGCTCATCTGCCCTTCTCTGTCCTGGAGTTTCGGGTGATCAGGTTGTCACTGCCACGTTGGATGGTTTCCTGTGGGGTCTACCAGTCGCGGTCTGATCAGACCACGCCACCACGGTGGCTTCTGTCAATCATTAGGGAGGCATAGGAAGTGCTGCATCAACACTGGAGGAGTCTCACATCCTACAATGGGCGAAAAGTTTTTTTCCATCTCTGCAGGTGTCAAATTTTGGCAGGCAGACTCTTCCCCCCCTCTCACCGGGTCCCTGTACCCGGAGGGGTTTCATGAGCTTCGTCCTTGCTGTTGACACTGGTTCTGGATCTTTGTTCGTCCCGCCTCACCTAGTGGGTTCTGAGGTTCGTAGCAAGATTGCTGGATCTTCTGGCAGACAAGATTGATGTGCTGGTGGCTCCATGGGATCAGTCCAATTTATGCTTTTTTTCCGCCCCTTCATTTATTTCCTTGCTTGCTGCACAGGATGGAGGCGGAAGTTCTACTGGTCTTTCTGGTGGTTATGAACTGGCCTTGGCGCCCTTGGTGCACTGATGTGGAGTGGTTGGTGGCAGATGCTCCTTGGCAGCTGTCTCTCCGGGAGGATCTTCTATCCCAGGGGCCGGGTTTTCCACCCGGCTTACCATTGTTGGCTTTGATGGTATGGCTATTGAACACCAGGCTCTGAAAGACAGGGGGTGTCTTGCTTGGTGTTTCCGACTGTTAAAGGCTCATAGCCTGCTTCCCAGAGCATTTATAATCGTGAATGGAAAGCTTGTATAGTTTGGGACGAAGCTTTGGGGTTCCATCCTTGCTCCTTCTCGGTAACTCAAGTGTTGGCTTTCCTTCAATGCGGTGTTGATCAGAAACTCAATCAAGGGTAAGGTTTCTGCCTTGGCTGTTTTCTTTAGTGTCCCTTGGCCATGCATTTCCTTGGTATGCACATTTATTCAAAGGTTTCGTCTTGTGGTGCCCCATGTGCGTACCCCATTGCCAACGTGGGACCTGAATTTGGTGTTGTCAGCTCTTAGGAAGCCTCCTTTTCTTTCGCATTCGGGATCTTCCCTTGCTTACGCTTTCGTAGAATGTTGCGCTCTTAGTCGCTATCACTTGAGCTTGGCAGGTGCCGGAATTGTCAGCCTTGGCCTGTAAGCCATCTTATCCCTTTTTACTCGAGGACAAAGTGGTGCTTCGGCCGTTCCCTTCTGTCTAACGTTGGTGTAGGATTTCCACTTAAATGCAGGGGCTCTGCACTCCTTGGACGTGGTTCAAGTGAATCGCATGTACCTTTCTGTAACAGTTGCTTTATGGAGATCCGATTCTCTTTATGCTCACGGACAGCCCGCTGTTAGGCTTTGCATCCTCTTCTGCCACTGTTTCCCATGGGATTCAATATAGGAGAAAAGGTGACCGCACTCCAGGTTGCAGAGGGTGAAAACTTTATTCCATAAAATCCATAGGGGTATCAAAACCTAGTCACAATACAATCATAGTACAGACAGAAAGCCGCAAGGTTGACGCATTTCACAAAAACCTTTGCTTAATCATAACCTACATGCACCTGTGGAGTTAACACCTAAATAGAAATAATGCAGCTGGATTTACTTGATGCCTAATCAAGCTGCTAGAGACAAACATCGAATCCCTGATTTATACAAAAAATTATGAAAGCAAACATTCAAAAAACACACACGAATTTATAGAACTTGTCTAAAATCTAAAAGTGGTGTGTGGGTGCCATAAAAATGGAGACAAAACATGCAAAAAAATTTGCAAGTAAGTCACACATCGTATGTTTCTGTCTGTATCGTGATTGTATCGTGATCTATGTTTTGATGCCCTGTGGATTTCATGGAATAAAGTTTTCATCCTCTGCCATCTGTGGTGTGCGGTCACCTTTTCCTTCTATATTCGTTCAGACCACGGACTGGACCAGCACCCTGTCATCAGAGGGAGGATCCCTTCACCTGGACCGGTGTTGCCTCTCCTATTCATTGCATTGCCATGTGATTCGGTAGACTCGTGCCATTAAAAAGCAGGAATCTCCCTTCCCTGTTGCGGCTCTCTCTACTGGGGCGTTTGGTATCTCCTGGGCGTTCCAACATCAGGCGTCTGTTTTCTCAAGTTGTGGTCATCTGTGCTTGTTTCCTATGTTATATGATTATGGTGTGCTGGCGTCTTCTGATGCTTATTTTCGGCACATGGTTTTTCGGGTGACCACCCTTGGGGTGGTTTTGAGTGTTGGCATGTTGCCCTGGGTTTTTTTCTCCATTAGTTGGGTTGCCCTCTTCTCATCGTTGTACTGCTTGGGGACATCCCAGCTTAGTCATGGATAAAGAAGGAGCAGCTGTGTCTGTCAACGAATTAAAGGGAAAACTGTATTTTTTTTTTTTTTTGCTACTCCCTGTAAAATCCCTTTCTCTGAGTTCATTGACGGACACAGCAGCCACCCCGGGGGCTGGAGGCCTATAGCAGAGAGGGGGTTTTATGCCCAGTAACTGCTGCACCTCTGAAAAGAGCTCCTTGGTCGGATCGCTTTTTGAGGGAGTTGGGGGGTGTTTTATTCCTACTGTGAAGCAAAGCATCACCATGTGCACACCCCCAGCCACTGCCTTTGCAGCTTAAGGGTAAGTGGTTGGGGAGTGGTAAAAATGCAGCTCAGCCACATGTTTTGTTTCTACCACCCTTCAACTGCATGCGAATGGATCCCTTACAGGCCAGATCCCCAGGTAATAATGTTACAGAAATACAAACATGAACTATGTAAATAAAAATCATTGTCATTGAGCGTAAAGAGTCCATGTAACAATAAATGGCATCACCCACAGTGTAAATATGACAAGCTGAGGTGAACTATGAAATCCTCCACCGCACACCAACACACCGGGCCTCTTACCGCAGAAAATGGACCACTAGGTTATAGGTGATCAGATAAGTATGATATATCTACTATAGCAGGACTCCACTCTGGTACCAGACAGCTAAATCTCACAGGGTCATAACATGGAGTGAATACACAGGTTCATATGTAGGATAAAAGAGAAGCAGCTCCTCATAGGGTAGTATGTTCAATATGATTTTATTAAGTAAAAAGATACAGGGTTCTCACATTTGGAGAATTAAAATGAGCGTTTCAGGAACACAAAAAGTCCTTGGTTAACATTTGTTTCCAACCAGCAAAATGGCCGCGGTCAGCACATTTAGTGTCGTGACATCAGATCTCCGGGCTCCATAGTTCACCTCGGCTTGTCATATTTACACTGTGGATGATGCAATTTCTTGGAACATGGAATCTTTAGGCTCAATGACAGTGGATTTTTATTTACATAGTTCATGTTTGTATTTCTAGCGCTGCATATCTTTATACTTTTTTTTAATATTGTTACCTATATTTTATGCTAGCTGCTGAATAGACATTAGTGCAGTGATTAATTTTATTTATTAATAATGTTAGAGGGAGCTCAGAAAAACTGCTGTGTTAATGCTAGTGACAGACTATCATATGGCACAGTGGCCATTGTGTTACTTTAACACTGACAGAGTGCTTACAATGGTCCGCTTGTATTCATTTTTGTAAATCCTTTAGCCAAAAGCATAAAAAAGTTGCTGTAACCGCTTAATAAGTGTGAGCTGGAGTTCGCCTTTAAATTGGTAATCACTTCTGTAAAGTTCATCTAGATCTACTAGTCCATATAAAATTATCCTCTCCACTGACTGACAATACTGTTGTCCAAGGGGGATGCTATCTCGCTCTTCCTTAGATACAGTGGGGGAAGTGAATGTAGCCACCCCTTACACAGGAGGTGTGCTAACTGGCTAATCGCCAGATAAAAGAAAAACAAGGATTGAAAGCTTGAAAAGAATGGCTGCAATCAGGATTGTATTCTGTGGATGTGTTGCATTTGTTCTCTTGCCAACTGACCCCTCTTCTGTTCCTGATAGGGCGGTCCCTGTAGGATTCCTCTTCCACCTGGCTGAATGGTTAATTTGTCATTTTTCCTGAGAATCTGCCCTCCTTCCCTACTTGAACCCATTCCCCCAAAAAAGGTTGGGGTTCTTGAGTTCCTTACAGCATCCAGCATGGGTCCTTCTCAAGGACCAGCCTTGTTTTTTGTTGGCGTTTTCAAGACCGTTTTGTTTTTATGGGTGACTATTTGAGCCTCTGCTGATCCCTGCTTCAGTTAATATTGTCACCTGTCTGTCTAGGTAGGTTGACCCTTCTTATTCTTTCTGTAGGTGTGCTGCTGCACTCTTGGATTCTCTGTTGCCCACCTCTCCATTTATTGCTTGGGGGCATCCCATAGTCTAAAAATCATCTCCTGTGTCCTTCTACTGTATGGTTAAGATAATAGGAAGTTTGAAGTACCTGTAAATCCCATATCTTGGAGGACAGTGCAGGACACAGGTCTCTCTCCTTATTTTCTGATCTCCATACTGCTTGCAAAAAAACTGGAGTAGTTGAGGATTGAATTTATACACTCGGAGCCCGCTTTTTCACATAGTGAAATCTGCTTTCACATGTCCCTTGGTGGTGCTTTTAAGGAGTAGAGAATGGTGATCAAGTGCTGCAGACTGTGCCAGCACTGATTGGTATCTTTGTGGTGAAATCGTCCTGTTACATAAGTTCTGAAGCCCAAGAAGACATCGCCGCTGGACAACTAAAATGCAACAAAGAAGATACCTGATGAAGGACCCTCCCACTCTGAACGCCGGAAAAGGAGACTCAGTATCTGTGATATCACGTGATCGCTAATTTAGGTAAGTTAAAGTTGCTCTTATATTGTTTTGTGTGTGTTTTTTATTGTGTAATGACCACATTTATAATAATGTCCATTACTCCCTTTTATAGATGACTATAATTGAAAACATTACTACTCATTTCTTTATCGCTTTTATTTTGCGTGTTCCATCCATAGGTGTGAATGCACTGAAGATGCTTGGAATTATACACGATGCTGTCGTGTTCCTGGTGGAACAGCTCTATGGTGCCAACAAGTGTCGCAGGTATAAGTTCCGATTCCACCATCCAGCTGGAGAAGAGGAGCCACCTCTGAACCCCCATGGTTCAGCAAGAGCTGAGGTGTACCATAGGTGAGCAAAGAAAAAAAACATACTTTTGGAGTTAGGCTTAATATGCATAGACCCAGGATTATAGGTTGGTACTTTCAGGTAATTGGACAGCTTTTGAGAACATGTCCTCTGTAACCCTATCCCATTGTGTGAGTGCCCAGTTTTTGTTTTTTTTTAAGATTGTATTTTTTTTTAACAGACATTTTGCATAGTATAAAATAGGACAGTACAAAATTACCTCTTTCCACGTAGGCTCACAGAATGCAAATGCCAATTAACAATGCAGTAAATAAGACATACATAGTGAGCCAGGCAAAATATAGTCAAGTCGGGTGCTAATACTGAAATAGCAGTAACTTTTGTCTAAAGCAGTGAAATGAAACTGTGCATATACATTAATTGAATCAGTTTCTGTACAATACAATGTCAAAGGGATGTATCATCTGCAAAATACAAATGCATGTGTTTCCCAAAAGAGGGCAAAAATACAGTATGGAAAAGAAAAAGATCAAGAGTAGAAAGAAAAGATAGAATAGAAAAGAATAAAAGGAGAAGTGGGAAGGGAAAGAGAAAAGGTATAAAGGGAAGGTGGGAGGAGATTCTAATCAGGCTACGGTATATAATTTGGGAGCGGTTCAATGACTAAATTGCCATCTTTAGAGAACAATTTTTGAAAATGAGTCCTCAGTTTTTTAAAGTGTCCTAACGTTATGGACCTCTCCTATGGAGAATTCACTTTTAGATTATCTAGTTTATTATCTTAATTCAGATTTTTCAATCTTTAATTCTTTACCATATTCTGTTACAACAATAAAGGCAGTACATCCGGACTGGTGTAACCTTGTTAGAACCTTGGGAGCTGTACCCGAACCCCTCAATGTGGGGATGACCTGTAAGTTGCTTTGGGCACTGGATCCTGCTTAGGAGCTCTTTGGCATTACGTGTACTGTGTGTAGTTAGCTGCAGGGTGCTATACAGGCCCAGGGCCACTGTTCATCCCTATAGACCCCAAATCCTCAAGATTCCTTAGGAGTTATGCCCGCCATGATGGGTTAAGCCTGGACTCTATATAGGGACCAGAGACGTTGGACAGGTATGGCAAGGTTACCCTGTTTATTGGACTGTTACTGTAGCTCCATAGAAAGTATGAGACCTATTATCTCTGTTACCTGCTTTACAAGAACACCACAACTGGTTCCGCCCAGAGCCTTTTATAAGATACTCAGCCGCTTCAGCACTCCCTTTTGCCATGAGCACTTTGTTACAAGACGTTAGACATTCTGGTTGCTGCGTACTTCTTCTTGGACATGCTTATCTAATTTCGGCGTCCTACTCCATGACTACCCCAAAAGGGTCTACCATCACTGATGGCAATCAGGCATGAGAAAACTGCAGCAGCTCAGGCATACATTTATCTGCTGAAGGTCTGAAAAACACTCAAACTGCCCAGAGGGACGATGCTTCCCCCTCACCGGAGCAGGACCCTACCTTAACACTGGTCTCTGCATCCAAATATAGCTCTTTCAATCAAAGGTAGACTTTTCTCCAACTATGTCATAATTTCTCTGACACTCAACATCTTTAGTACAGCTATCAATGTCCTGGACTCAAAGCGCCAGGCTCCCTCTGCGTCCTCACCATCTGTAGTGGAGCCTGAACGTGAAATGCCTACTCTAGAGGACAAAGGCATTGAGTGGAATTATGAGGACCAAGCAGCGGTGTTCGAGGAGGCTGCAGAAGATTTCCAACCCCCAGGATCCTATACACCTGATGGTACAGCTTCATGCCAAATGCTTGCCATTGTTAAGTTCATTGCTATATACAAAAGCCTTGGCATTGTCACACTCGCCATGCTCCTTTGGGTACTAAAAAAACTGCCAAGTCTAAAAACATTTTACCCATTCATTAACCATTTCAGCCCCGGACCATTATGCTGCCTAAGGACCAGAGGACTTTTTCCAATTTGGCACTGCGTCGCTTTAACTGCTAATTGCGCGGTCATGCAATGCTGTACCCAAACGAAATTTGCGTCCTTTTCTTCCCACAAATAGAGCTTTCTTTTGATGGTATTTGATCACCTCTGCGGTTTTTATTTTTTGCGCTATAAACGGAAAAAGACCGAAAATTTTGAAAAAAAATGATATTTTCTACTTTTTGTTATAAAAAAAATCCAATAAACTCAATTTTAGTCATACATTTAGGCCAAAATGTATTCGGCCACATGTCTTTGGTAAAAAAATGTCAATAAGCATATATTTATTGGTTTGCGCAAAAGTTATAGCGTCTACAAGCTAGGGTACATTTTCTGGAATTTACACAGCTTTTAGTTTATGACTGCCTATGTCATTTCTTGAGGTGCTAAAATGGCAGGGCAGTACAAAAAGTACAAATGACCCCATTTTGGAAAGTAGACACCCCAAGGAAATTGCTGAGAGGCATGTTGAGCCCATTGAATATTAATTTTTTTTTTGTCCCAAGTGATTGAATAATGACAAAAAAAAAAATGGGTGATGTGTGACATAAGCTTCTAAATGTTGTGCATAAAATGCCAGGACAGTTCAAACCCCCTCCCAAATGACCCCATTTTGGAAAGTAGATACCCCAAGCTATTTGCTGAGAGGCATGTCGAGTCCATGGAATATTTTATATTGTGACACAAGTTGCGGGAAAGAGACAGATTTTTTTTTTTTTTTTTTTTTTGCACAACGTTGTCACTAAATGATATATTGCTCAAACATGCCATGGGAATATGTGGAATTACACTCTCATTTGCAGCTCTCATTTGTTTTTGAAAATGAAGAAAGACCAGAAAAAACTTTTTTTTTTTCTTTTTTCAATTTTCAAAACTTTGTGACAAAAATTGAGGTCTGCAAAATACTCACTATACCTCTCAGCAAATAGCTTGGGGTGTCTACTTTCCAAAATGGGGTCATTTGGGGGGTTTTGTGCCACCTGGGCATTCCATGGCCTCCGAAACTGTGATAGGCAGTGAAGAGTGAAAACAAAAATTTATGCCCTTAGAAAGCCTGAAGGCGGTGATTGGTTTTCGGGGTCCCGTACGCGGCTAGGCTCCCAAAAAGTCTCACACATGTGGTATCCCCGTACTCAGGAGAAGCAACAGAATGTATTTTGGGGTGTAATTTCACATATTCCCATGGCATGTTTGAGCAATATATCATTTAGTGACAACTTTGTGCAAATGGACTCGACATGACTCTCAGCAAATAGCTTGGGGTATCTACTTTCCAGAATGGGGTCATTTGGGGAGGGTTTGAACTGTCCTGGCATTTTATGCACAACATTTAGAAGCTTATGTCACACATCACCCACTCTTCTAACCACTTGAAGACAAAGCCCTTTCTGACACTTTTTGTTTACATGAAAAAAAAAAATTATTTTTTTTTTGCAAGAAAATTACTTTGAACCCCCAAACATTATATATTTTTTTAAAGCAAATGCCCTACAGATTAAAATGGTGGGTGTTTCATTTTTTTTTTTTCACACAGTATTTGCGCAACGATTTTTCAAACGCATTTTTTTGGGAAAAAACACACTTTTTTAAATTTTAATGCACTAAAATACACTATATTGCCCAAATGTTTGATGAAATAAAAAAGATGATCTTAGGCCGAGTACATGGATGCCAAACATGACATGCTTTAAAATTGCGCACAAACGTGCAGTGGCGACAAACTAAATACATTTTTAAAAGCCTTTACAGGTTACCATTTTAGATTTACAGAGGAGGTCTACTGCTAAAATTACTGCCCTCGATCTGACCTTCGCGGTGACACCTCACATGCATGGTGCAATTGCTGTTTACATTGGACGCCAGACCGACGCTTGCGTTCGCCTTTGCGCGAGAGCAGGGGGGGACAGGGGTGCTTTTTTTTTTTTTTTTTTTTTCTTTATTATTTTTTTGCTTTTTATCTTATTTTTAAACTGTTCCTTTCATTATTTTTTTTTAATCATTTTTATTGTTATCTCAGGGAATGTAAATATCCCCCATGATAGCAATTGGTAGTGACAGGTACTCTTTTTTTGAAAAAAATGGGGTCTATTAGACCCTAGATCTCTACTCTGCCCTCAAAGCATCTGACCACACCAAGATCGGTGTGATAAAATGCTTTCCCAATTTCCCAATGGTGTTGTTTACATCCGGCGAAATCTAAGTCATGAAATGCTCGTAGCTTCCGGTTTCTTAGGCCATAGAGATGTTTGGAGCCACTCTGGTCTCTGATCAGCTCTATGGTCAGCTGGCTGAATCACCGACTGCATTCTCAGGTTCCCTGTTGAGACAGGAGAGCCAGAGAAAAACACGGAAGACGGTGGTGGTGGTGGGGGGGGCATTCCCTCCCACTGCTTGTAAAAGCAGTCTAGAGGCCAATTAGCCACTAGGATTGCTTTTACATGAAAGCCGACCGCTGGCTGAAAAGAATGATACCAAGATGATACCTAAACCTGCAGGCATCATTCTGGTATAACCACTCAAAGTCGTGAATGGCGTACCTGAAGACAAAAAAATGGTTAACAATAAAACACAGTAAACGGTAAAGTATAAAAAATTGCATACCTGAAAAGCAAACATGATAAAACATAATAACAATAAAACATTGCAGAATAGAATACAATAAAAAAGAGCAGAACAATAGAGAGAGAATAGAGAGAGAGAGAACAATAAAACGACAACTATTTTTTAAAATTTTATATATATATATATATTTTTTTTTACACTTTTTTTGTAACTAACTTTTATAACTGTAACCGGTTCCAGGTTCGGGTCTCTCAAAATGCGATGGCATCTTGGGAGACCCTGTGAAAGTGTGCCTAGTCTGTGCAGTGCTGTACCCTACGATAATTCTCAACTAGTGAATGGTAGCGTTCAAAACATTCACCAATGCAAAGACCAGGATTGTCAGGACAGGAGGGACAATAATAGCAGGTGTCACGCCTATATCCGCACTTGCTGCAGACACAACATCTTTTTTGGGGGGGTTCGCTGGGTAGGGGTACTCGGGAGGACATAAAGAAAATACCTCTCATGCAGCCGACTGCATTTGGTTGGGGATGTGAATGGGGGAAGTACGGGTGCTGCAGAAGTGGTGGGTTCCCAATTAGGATTGGCGAATGCAGCAGGAAGGGCACTATGGGCACGACGGCCTGTGTTTGTCTTCTTCTTGGTGACAGCGGGACACTACTTGTGCTTGCCACCTCACCAGCTTGAACTGCACTTATGGGACTCGCCACGTCACCAAGTGTTGGTTTGACTACGACCGGGGTGTACTAGGCCGCTGGTGCTTGCCAGTTCACCAAAATGCTACCAAAAAAACTGTTAGCGATCGCAGGGATCAGGCCTGACTCTGCGAACGCTGCAGTTATGCGTTTAGTGTTTTGTAAGTGACAGTGATCGATCGATACTGCACTTGGGTGGGCTGGGCCGGGCCGGGCGGAGGGGAAAAACGCAGGTGCTAGCAGGTATCTGGGCTGATCCCGCTAACACTGCATTTTTGGGAACCCTAAACTGCTGGGGACGCTAGTATAGATCTGATCGGATCAGATATTGATCCATTTAGATACTATACCACTAAGGGAGGCGTATGTTGCATGCGTGGGTGTTAGCGGGACTGGCGCTAATCTGACGCTGCCTGGGGCGACGCATATCACCGCCGGGCGATCAGGGGGCTAAACCTTTATTCGGTAATAAACGGCGGGTGCCCTGACACTATAAAAAATAAACGAACTAACCAGCGTCACCCGTAACACTTATACAGTGATCAGTGGTGAAAGGGTTAACTAGGGGGCAATCAAGGGGTTAAAACATGTATTAGGTTGTATATGGGGGTCCCTGTCGCTATAAAACACTGACGGCGAACCTAAATATTTACGTCCCTAACTAGCGTCACCAGCGACACTAATACAGCGATCAGAAAAATGATCGCTTAGCGACACTGGCGACAGGGGGTGATCAAGGGGTTAAAACTTTATTAGGGGGGGTTAGGGGGGTACCCTAGACCTAAAGGGGGCTAACCCTAACTGCCCTACCACAGTAACTGTCACAAACTGACACCATGCAGTAATCAGAAAAAAAACAAAACAAAAACTGCTTGGTGTCAGTGTGACGGGGGGGGGGGGGGGTGGATCGGGGGTGTTTTGTGTGCCTGGCATGTTCTACTGAGTGTGTGTGTGTTTGTGCACTCACATTGATGTCTTCTCTCCTCGGCGCCGGAACGGAAAATACCTAGCTGAGGAGAGATGACATAATTTCTGTTTAGCATACAGCAGCAAAGGAATGTTCTGATTGGCCGGCGGCGATCGCAAGGGGGGGGGGCGCCACGAATGGATGGCCTCCCCCTCACCTCTGATCGCCGGGGGACAAAAGAAGGACCGCCTCGGGCACCGGGGGGGGGGTTGGGGGGTCCAATCGGACCCCCCACCCGCGGGAGGCAGATCACGTATATGTACGTGATTCTGCCTGTCCGTGCCGCCTTGCCGACGTAAATCGGCGTGAGGCGGTCCTTAAGTGGTTAATAAATAGAATGGGCAGTTTATGATGGTTGGGTCAGTTCTGAACTTTTTTACCATTTTTAATCATTGCTGAGCTCCATCTGCTGTCTGTCTTAAAAAAAAAAAACAAAAAAAAAACTGTATTTACTGATTGAAGATGTTCCTTCTCCTGACAGAAAATTTGTGATTCTTAAAAACTCTTTACTCTTGTAGGCCCAGCTCTGCATCCAGCTATTGCAATTTGTGTTTGTCATTATTCGTGTTGTTAGACTAGGGCAGTGAGCAACCAACAAGATTTGGTCGTCTGGACCATACTTTGATGAAGCACTTACAAACATCCTCCTTTTCTTTTTTTTGTGGTAAAACCACAAAAGTTGGAATGGAAATATCCAGAATTTCTCTT
This sequence comes from Aquarana catesbeiana, assembly GCF_042186555.1. Classification (NCBI taxonomy): domain Eukaryota; kingdom Metazoa; phylum Chordata; class Amphibia; order Anura; family Ranidae; genus Aquarana; species Aquarana catesbeiana. The sequence continues at coordinate 112,874,959 of NC_133333.1, read as the reverse complement.
ATTTCTCTCCAAATTTACAGACTCTTGTAGCTAAAGGCCTGGTCAGCCGAAGCTGCCTGTAAAATATGTCTCGCACCAGCCTTTGACTCACACCATGTCACAGGATGAAAGTTTCTTCTTCCACAGTGGAAGATTCCAAGTTCACCCCCTTTAGGGTTTCTACGTCCTCAAAAATGCAGAGCTCCTCAATGCTGTACCTAGGCTTCAACTTCTAAGCATAAATTCAGCCCTTCCTTTTGATCCAAGAATAGGAACACAAAATTCACAAAGTGTACCCCAAAGCCTTATTCCCAGTGAAGGGGCATCCTCACTCCTAAGAATGGAGAGACGTCTGTTAAAGTTTGCTTTTCACTGGGTCACCGATGCCCCAGACCTGTGGGTTCAATCAGTGGTTTCAAAGGGGTAAAAAAAACATTTTCATACTGTACCCCCTTACTCCTTTCTTCTCTTAAACCAACCAAGAGAAGAAAGGAAGTCAGAGTTGCAAAATGCCCTGAACCATCTTTTGTCCCAGTGAGTGATCTTTACAGTCCCTCTCTGGAGGACAGGTTCAAAGGCTACTATTCAAATCTGTTCACGGTACCAAGGGGTTTTTTGTCCTACCCTGTCCCTAAAATCCCTAATTAAGTACCCTCAATTTCCAACATTTTGTATGGAACCTGCAAGGTCAGTTATTTCCTCTCTGAGACCAGGGACATACATAACATTTGTAGGCATCCAAGATGTCTGTCTACGTATTCACATGTATCCTTCTCACCAGTGCATTCTGCGCTTCGCAGTAGGAGACACGCACTTCCGATTTGTTGCACTGACTTTTGGCCCATCCTTGGCTCCTAGAGTATTCACAAAGGTACCTGCACCCCTTCTTGCCTCTTAAGAACGAAGGGCATTCAGGTCAGTGGGTATCTAGACAATCTTTCCTCTCAGGAGAAGGACTCATCTAACTTTAAACTATCTGCAAACATCCACAGGGACTATTTAGATATATCAGGCTTTTGGTTTGATAATCAACTTTGAAAAATATGCTCTCCAACCTTCCCTTTGCCTGGAATACTTGAGCCTCATTCTAGACAGAGCCCAAGCAAAAGTCTTTCTTTCAGAAAACAAACTGGTCTGTCTCAGATCTCACACCCAGAACTTAAGGTCAAATAGACAGCCCTCTGAGAGATTCTGTATGAGAGTTCTTGGCCTCATGGTGGCCTCCTGTGAGACTGTTCCATTTGCCCAATATCATTCAGTGCCTTTCTAAATATGCTCCCTCTCTCAACCTCTCAATGCTTTTGTTCAGCTAAGCAGGGAACCCCCTAGCTTGGTAGATTTCCAACCCAGCCTTGACAATAGGCAAGTAATTCCTACCTTACCAGTGAAAAGTGATAATGGATGCTGGCCTCTCAGGCTAGAGAGGAGTGCTACAGTCTCACAGTTATGGAATCCCAGCTCCCCATCAACATCTTGAAGCTCAGAGCTTCACCACTAGAACCCCCTTCCTCAGGTACACTCTATCAGAGTGCAATTAGACTATGTCACAGCTCTGGCCTTCATCAATCACCGGGAGGTACCAAGGCTCGTGCAGCCTTGAGCCTTGAAGGAGGCAATCCTGATGATCTCATGGAAAGAGAAGCACTGTTCAGTGATCATTGCTGTTCAAATCTTCTGATAATTCCCTCAAGTCAAATCAGCCTAATTTATGCCTTTTCTTCCACCTGTGTGTATTATGCCTTGACTGCTCTGTAAAATAGAGCAAGAAAAGAAACCAGTGATTCTTATTACACAAAACTAGCCCGGAAAAACCTGGTCCACAGATATGCTCAGACTTCTAAGAGACGACCCCTGGCCTCTTCCAAACAGGCTAGGCTTTCTTTTTCTGGTCTCAACCCCAGTGCTCCAAAGCATCAAAAGGACATTTCTCTTCATTGGCTGTGTTCAGAGCCATTAGAGTATATCTGAAGGCTACAGCTTCAATCAGGAAGATAGACTTCCCACTTTGTCTTATCCCCAGGACCTCACAAGGAACATGCTGCTTCATGACCACCATTGCTAGGTGGGTAAGACCACCCATCTCAAAGAGTTTACACCCCAAAGGATAAAGCACCTTCTGCACGAATACATGCTCATTCCACCAGGTCAGTGGGAGTTTCTTGGGCATTCTAGCATCAAGCCTCCATTGTCTTTGTAAGGCCACCACCTGGTCTGCTGTTCATACCTTTTCCAAGTTCTACCATGTGGGCATCCAATCCTTTGCGGTTGCAGCTTTTGACCACAAGGTTCTTGCAGCAGCACTCTGAGTTGGGTCTGTTGACCTTTGGTGTTGGGCCTGTTATCACAGTTCTATTTGCCTTGTTGCCCACCCTTCTTATTCATTGTTTGGGGATGTTCCAGGGTCTGTGAATATGAAGCCTGTGTCCTTTTCTATATGATTAAGATAAAAGAAATGTTAAAATACCTCAAAAATTCCATATTTCTACCCTCCCCTCTTTTCATCTTTTTTTTGTGTTACTCTGCATTTCTTACTAAAACACAGAGGACTCAGAGTTGGAGTAGGGTTATAGCCCTAGTGTCCAACATGCGGCCTGTGGGCTGGATACAGCCCGCCTGCCCCATGTATGTTGCCTGCAGGCTACGGGGCACTGTACAGTAAACAGAGTGGCACTGAATTAGACTGTGCTGTGGGTGGAGCTGTCACCGCTACAGTACAGGAAAAATTCCGCCCTGGGGAAAGAGAGAGGCATGGGAGAAATGTGATGTGTAAGTGATCAACAGTGGGGGGGGTTTGTGTTAACTTTCACTGTGAGTGACTACAATGTATGTGGGGGATAAATATCACTGGCAGTGACCACAATGCAGGAAGGAGGGGTTAAATGTTTAAATGTCACTGTCAGTGACCAGCAATGTGGGTGGGGGGAGTTAATATCAGTTCCACTGACCAGCCTTGCGGGGTGGGTTAAATATTACTGCCAGTAACCTGAAATGCAGGGAGGGTTAGCTTTCACTGTCACTGATCACCTCTGTGTACATGTGTGCGTATTGCGGGGGGGGGGGGGGGGGGTTAATAATGCAGCAGGAGCAAAAAATATTTGGCACTGAGTTGTGAACATGTGCGGCTATTGTGCAGCCCTCTAAAATTTTCAGGTTGACAACACTTAGGTTATAGAGGGATGTCCAGGGTGTGTCCTCAAAACTTTGTCACTGTCTGTCTAATCACCTGAGTGTATCAGCCTATAACCCTGCGTCTATGAATATCAATCATGTGCTATATTATAGTCCATAATATAGAATTTACAGGTTAGTTAAAATTGTTTTTCCACTTCCAGTGTGAGGCACTGGTAGTGTAACCTGGGCCTCACAGCTTCTTCCTTGGAAGCTTACATCCCCAGTGCCTTTCCTTTTAGATGATCTGCACTGTTACATGTTTCAGGAGGCAGAGCTAGATCGCCAGAAATAAAAGGTAGATGGATTCACCTGTCACTTGTGAAAATGGTTACTGTCAGAAAAATAGAGAGGGAAAACAAACAAGCCATGCAAAGAATAAAATGCCTGCAATTATCTGTAAGTATTTGTAGGTTGCCATTATTAAACATTTCTACAGGTGCCTTTGTTGTAATATTTAAGATAGGGTGAAGTTCCCCCTTAATGAGATTGGGCACTGGCAAACAAAGCTGTAAGGACAGCCCAGTATAACCCCCCCCCCCCCCCCCCCCCCGCATGCCTCATTTTTTTGCTACTGTCTAGGAGAATGGACATCTTCTCTCTATTCTAAGAGAAGCAAAACTTTTCCACTTTTTCTCAAGATTTGTTTTCTTGTCTAGCAAGATTTTCAGTTGCTGCAGAGCCAGATCGGCTGGTCCTCAGCTATATGGAAGAAGTGAAGCAGGCATGTAATGTGCCCTCTGAGCCATGGACTCTAGTGAGGTGCTCTCCTAGAAAGTTAGCCGCCGAGTATTTTACAAGTCCTTGGCCATGGTAAACCTATCTGGTGGAACCTAGTCCTCTAGAAGTGTGCCCTCCAGGAGGGGGGGAGTGTAGCTGGATATGGCATGCCCCTGGGTCCTGCTTATCCACCCCTCTCCTATTTGGAGAGGCCACAAGTCTTTGGACCACGGTAAGTTAGAGCTTTTGTCCTTTGCTATGGGAGCAGAGTGTGTGCTTTCTATGTCCCACTCTGTCCCCTAAAGGGTAATTCCAGAGCGCCAAAAGCAGCTTACACAGGGCTTTACTACCCATGAGCCCCTACTGAGTTTGCATAGCTTCTGTTGGTGTTCTACTTGCCATGCTCATGCCATTTTTCCAAAGTGCACATGGACAAGCTTAGCCTTTGCTTCAATATCCTTCAGCCACATCCTCATCACGATCCAGGACATTCAATTGGGTTTCCTCTGGTGTTACTTAACCCCAGAGGTAACTCTTTCCTTGACTATATCTAGGTAGGAATTAGCTACTGTATCTGAGTTTATGGGAAAAATGCAGCCATGATAGCTTACTTAGAATGCTGGGGCTGCTTCCACACCCTCTCCTCCAGAGTCCATCTGCAAATTGCTTGGAGTTGCCAATGCTTGGGCACAGTCAGGTTAGGACAGCCCCCTTTACTCTGATACTCCTCACTAAAATCTAGTGGAATCAATTGCCTTCAGAAGTCACCTAATAAGTAAATAGAGTCCACCTGTGTGTAATTTTATCTCAGTATAAATGTGAAGCCCTCAGAGGTGTGTTAGAGAACCTTAGTGCAGCGGTCCCCAACCTTTTTGGCACTGGAGGGGGGGTAAGCGATTTGTCGCAGGCAATTTGTCGGGGCATTGGCTGGTGTTGGCGCTTCAATCATCACGGGCACCATGGTTGATATGGTGTCAGGATCATTGAAGCCCATTATTTCTATTATTACAATGTAATGTAACATGAAATAGTTCAACTCCTCATAATGCAGAATTGGTGGGAGCCCGGAGCGTGTCACTTGCCACGTCGCCTGCCACCAGATGCGCAATGTCACTTACCACGTCGCCTGCCACCAGATGCGTAATGTCACTTGCCACATCACCTGCCACCAGATGTGGATTGTCATCTGCCATGTCGCCTGCCTTCAGATGCAGCTTGTTACATGCCACCAGATGCAGATTGTCACTTGCTACGTCACCTGCCATCAGGTGCGGATTGTCACCTGCCACGTCGCCTGCCACCAGGTGTGGATTGTCACCTGCCACCAGATGCGGAATGTCACCTGCCGCGTTCTTGCCACCAGATGCAGAATTTCACTTGCCATTCTGTCTGCCACCAGATGCAGAATGTCACTTGCCACGCTGCCTGCTACCAGATGAGGAATGTCTCTTGGCACACTGCCTGCCACCAGATGAGGAATGTCTCTTGCCACGTTGCCTGCCAGTGCCACTAGATGTGGATTGTCACTGCATTGGTGGCAGCACTGGTTCATTTAGCACAGAGGCAGGCCTCTGTGCTGTGGTCATTTCTGAGTGAGGGTAGGAGATTAGTGATGTGGCGCGGGCGATGAAAGATGATGTCCTTTCTGCTCCCTGCCGTAGCTCCGACATTGAAGAGGCTGTGAGGGCGGAATATCAGTGATGTGGGGCGGGCGGAGAGAGATGATGTCATCTCCGCTCGCCAGCCCGCTACTCTCATCTGTCCGCCTGCCTTTCTGATCCACCCGGCTCTCTCATCTCCCCGCTCGCCTGCCTTGCTATCTCGTGCCCCCCACCGCACCTGCGGCCCAGCTGCAGAGAGGCCACGGCCTGGTAGTGGGCCGCAACCCGGTGGTTGGGGACACCTGCCTTACTGAAAAAAACAGCATCATGAAGGCACACCAGACAGGTCAAGGATAAGGTTGTGGAGAAGTTTTAAGCAGGGTTAGGTTATAAACAAATATCCCAAGCTTTGAACATCTCACGGAGCATTGTTCAATCCATCATTCGAAAATGGGAAAGGGTATGGCACAACTGCAAACCTACCAAGACATGGCCGTCCACCTTAACTGACTGGCCGGGCAAGGGTAGCATTAATCAGAGAAGCAGCCAAGAGACCCACGGTACCTTTGGAGGAGTTGCACAAATCCACAGCTCAGGTAGGAGAATCTGTCCACAGGACAACTATTAGTCGTGCACTCCACAAATCTGGCCTTTATGGAGGAGGAGGAGTGGCAAGAAGAAAACGATTGTTGAAAGAAAGCCATACAAAGTCCCATTTCCAGTTTGGTAGAAGCCATGTGGGGGACACAGCAAATATGTGGAAGAAGGTGCTCTGGTCAGATGAGACCAAAATTTTACTTTTTGGTCTAAAAGCAAAATGCTATGTGTGGAGGAAAATTAACACTGCGCATCACCCTGAACACACCATCCCCACCGTGAAACATGGTGGAGGCAGCATCATGTTGTGGGGATGCTTTTCTTCAGCAGGGACAGGGAAGCTGGTCAGAGTTGATGGGAAAATGGATGGAGGCAAATACAGGGCAATCTTAGAAGAAAACCTGTTCATGCAAAAGACTTGAGACTGGGGCGGAGGTTCACCTTCCAGCAGACCGACGACCCTAAACATACAGCCAGAGCTACAATAGAATGGTTTATATCAAAGCATATTCATGTGTTAGAATGGCCCAGTCAAAGTACAGACCTAAATCCAATTGAGAAGCCGTGGCAAGACTTGAAAATTGCTGTTCACAGATGCTCTCCATCCAATCTGACAGAGCTGGAGCTATTTTGCAAAGAAGAATGGGCAAGAATGTCACTCTCTAGATGTGCAAAGCTGGTAAAGACATACCCAAAAAGACTTGCAGCTGTTTTAGCAGCTAAAGGTGGTTCTACAAAGTATTAACTCAGGGAGGGGCTGAATCTTTTCAGATATTTATTTGTAACAAATTTTGAAAACCATTTATCATTTTTCCTTCCACTTCACAATTATGTGCCACTTTGTGTTGGTCTATCTCATAAAATCCCAATAAAATACATTTATGTTTTTGGTTGTAACAAGACAAAATGTGGAAAATTTCAAGGGGTATGAATACTTTTTCAAAGCACTGTATAACTCCAAAACTTAAAAATACCATCTCAGTCTTTATTGATGCAGTCTGCACATGCCTAGACTCAGAGCTGCCTGCATTAGCTGCACCCAAATTTACCAGCCTGGGTTTTCTAAAAAGCCCCCAGCCAGTTAAGACTTTTCCAGTGCATTGCCTATTGCAACGGCTCTTTCATAGCGGTTGGCCTAAACCAAATAGTCTTTGTTTCCCCTAAACAATTTGCCTAGCAACAACTTGTGTAGGAGTTCCTAAATTAAAAAAAAAGTGCATAGATCCCTTTCATTTCTTGAAAACTTTCTTGACTAACTTTCCTTGTTGAGGACATACCTTTGTTTAGGACCTGTTGTATGAAAGGCTAGAAGCCCTTTCTGAGGCCCTATTTACCCTCACACATCCTGCTCTGCAACCTACCAATGCAATTTGGCCTGTCTGTCTGCCAGAGTTTAGCTGCCTGGCAAGGGATGCTAGATCTGTACTAAGGGATCCTTCTGTCCTCCGGCAGCTGGAGTTTATGCCTGTAGCTTTACTCTATTGTGTTCAAAGGCTAACAGGTATTCTATGTCAAATCTCCAGAATGGAGGTAGAGTGCCCTTTGCTTCAAGTGTTGGTCAGCAAAGCCTCTTGTGTATGCTCTCTGATGGGGAAAGCCTTTTTGGTGAATCCCTGGACAGCTTTCTTAAGGAGGTCACAGAGTTCCTTTGTTTTCTCCAAAGCAAAGCCTGATGTTCCTAGAACCCGAAGTCTTCCAATTCCTTAAGCAAGTCATCCTCACAATGAATGGGTGCCACCACTTGGTCTTTTGGCCATCTGGTCCCAAAATATTTTGGATGTTTAGGTCCAGAACGTTGAATCTAGAGGCTGCAAGCTAGCTTTTCGATCTCTGCCTCTCGCCCATTTTATGCTGTCAAACCTGCCATCATTCAACAAAAAGTTGGCAGATCTTCATACTGCTGTGACATCTCCTCTTCCAAGGAGGCCATTGTACCGGAAAAGGTGAGGTTCCAAGGTTTCTTTCAAAATGTTTTTATTAAAGAAAATAAAAATGTACAGTGTACAAAAGGGGTACAGGTACAGTTGTTACAAAGCGTATGGTTACAGATTTCACTTACAAATGTTCAAACAATCACAGAGTGCAAACAAGAACATTGATGAAACACATAAATATCAGTTCCCTCCGGCATGGGAGATTAGGAAGGCAGCTGATGAATACAAGAAAGAGTCAAAAGAAGGATCACTCAGTCTTAATGCAGCTTGCGTAATAAAGCACCAGGCCCTAAAGCAGGGTCCAAAGCCGCATTTACTGCCTAGATATTTGTGGTATCTACGATCTCTGCATTGGGGGAATTGGCAAGCAGTCTGACTAATCCAGCTGTGGACACGAATGCAGTCGCTAGGCTAGAGGGATTGGACTGCACTAAATAAAAATCCTGTAAAGAAGGCAATAGGAAGGGGATGAACCCACACAAAACTGATAAAAAGGGGGGAGGGGGGTGGTATTGGAGGGCTTAATATACCCCAGGGGGTAGCCCCTAGTAGGTAAAGCCCACTTATTCACTGTAAATTATAAATCAAGTAGGTGCTTGCATAGCCAGAAATTGGTCTAACCAAAGTTGCCAAATCCATAAAATTGTATTGTGCGTATCAGCGAGGATCGCAGTTCGTTTTTCATTTACCAGTGTACCATGGACCTATCGTTTTCACCTAGTCAAAGGAAAGGGCTGATGTGTTCCATGCCTTAGCAATTGTCTGTTTCGTGTCCATAAAGATGTGTCACTAAAGCTTGCTCCCATATCGCTATACACATATGTAGCAATGCCTGCCACAGGTCTTTACATAGATTCAAGTGCAAAACTGTATTGACCATGTTATACACACACCGGTCCATAAGCGTAGAGCTTTTGGACATGTCCACCATATGTGCTTCATATCGCCTGGGTCTGAACACCCCTGAAAACATAAGGCGGGGTAAGTGGGGAGATAATTTGCAGTTCCCACTGGGGTGTATTACCATGTGACATCACCTTGAATGAGTTCTCTAAAGCCACCACATTCTGTGAGGAATAAAAGCCTCCCACGTCTTGTTCCAGTCTCCTGGGGGCCTGCAATGCACCGAGATCCTGCTCTCAGCCCTGGCAATAAGAAAGAGCCTGGGTATTAGAGGAGTTTAGCTGAGGCCCCAATCCTTGTGTGGTGAGCCAAGTTTGACACCTTGTTTAAAGGCCATCGTAGGCATGGACCACTCATGATTTTTAGTTAGGGATTCCAAAAAGTAATGGATTTGAAGGTATCAAAATTTTTCAAAATTGGGGATGTCGTAATCTTCTTTCAGTTGTTAAAACAAGTGTGTGCCAGGAGAGGTTAATAGGGTTCAGACCGAGGTTAGGCCTCTGTCACACCACCATTGATAACTTTGCAGGTTTTCCAATTCTGGAGGAAGTTCCAAGGTTTCGACTCAGACCTGTTTACTGTCCCCAAGACTAAGGGTGGTATCGGCTTCCTTCTGGATCTAAAAGTTTTCAACACCTACCTCCAAGTAGAAACCTCCACATGGAATTTGCCTGTTAGCCATTGCCTCCCTCCCTCCTGGAGACCTTCTGTCCACTGTGGCTATTAATGATGCCTACTTGCATGTCCGCCATCTTACTAGGAAATTCTGCATTTTTCGGTGGGAACCAAACATTACCAGTTTGTTGCCTGTCCGCTGCACCTCAGGTCTTAACTAATGTGTGTTTCATACCCTCCTTTGCTCTCAGGGTATTTCCATGTTTGGCTATGTAGACAGCTATCTTCTGAGGGGGAACAGTTGGCTCTGTCAGCCAATTTCCAATGGATTGTGCAGCCCCTACGCTGTTTCCTAAAACTCCAAAAATCGCGCTGGAGCTGTCTCATCGCTTGGGAGTATCAGGGCCTGGTCCTGGATATGATCATGTCCCAAGATCTTCCTTATCCTGGACAAACCCCAGACTTTGTTTCCATGTTTATAACTCTACAGTTCAGGAGCCAAACCACCCTCCACTTTTGCATGAGGGTTCTGGGCTTAATATGGGTCCCCTTTGAGGCAGTTCCATATGCTCCATTTCAATCCAGAATTCAACATTCTATCAGCGTGGGACAAAAGGGCTGCTTCTCTAGACTATCCCATATACCTGAAAAGTGAAACCAGGCTTGCCCTGGCATGGTAGGTCACAAATCCAGTGCTAAAGTCAGAAAAATCATTCCTCTCATTGGTTCAGTAGGGTCTTGTGACAGAAACCCACCTGTCTTGGTGGGGTGGAGTCCTAGATACCTTTACAGAGCAAGCTCGTCCCCCCAATTGGTCATCTTGAGCTCATGGTGATTCAGTTATCTCTTTAACGCTCTTGCCTGTGAAGTCATCCTACCAGTATTAAGTAAGACATTGCCATAGTTTATATCAACCAAAGGTTTTACTGCTTAAAGAGCGGATCTGAATCTGACTTGGCAGAACTTTAAGTTGCAGCCCTACTTGTGCTGCACATCCCAGTACGAGTAAGCCATGTTGGGGGAAGCGCACATTTTGGACCTTAGAGTACATTAAAAGAACATGGGTCCCTTGGGTCCTTTCCTATATTCTTATGATCCAAACCTACTATTGTTTGATACAACACTGAGGTATGCTGGGAGTGAAGGGAGTTCTGGGAGCTGTCCTTACTGGCTTTGTTTGTCAATATCTAATGCGAAGGTGGCAGCATTAACCCTTTTGCCCAAATACAGTTGTGCTCAAAAGTTTGCATACCCTGGCTGAAATTGCGAAATTTTGGCATGAATATTTGGAAATGACTGATCAATGCAAAAAATGTAAGGATATTGGTCATATAAAGTAATTTATTATCAAAAAGTAGTTTGGCTCCTTTTTAAATCATAATAACAGAAAGCACAATATGACGATACTTGAACATAAATGAACTGCATGGTAGAGTTGCCAGAAAGAAGCCTTTACTGCACCAATGCCACAAAAAAAAGCCCGGTGAGGTATGTCAAGGTGTTGTTGGGCATATTGTAACCAGGCTTTGTTTATGGCATTGGTGCAGTAAAGACTTTTTTTCTGGCAACTAGACCATGATTATAATTTTTTGTTCAAGTATCATTGTTTCATGAAAAACAACCACATCGTTTTTTCCATAGCAGCCTGTATTCTCCTAAAGTTACCCGTGGATTTATCTTTTTATCCCGAACAATTCCTCTGGCAGTTGTGGCTGCATTTTTTCTTGGTCTACCTAACCTTGGCTTGGTATCAAGAGATTCCTGAATATTCCACTACTTAATAAGTGATTGAACAGTACTGATTGGCAAATGTAAGGCCTTGGATATTTTTTTTATATCCTATTCCAACTTTATAAAGTTCCATTACTTTGTTATGCAGGTCTTTTGATAGTTCTTTTCTGCTGCCCATTAGCTTGCTCAGTGCATTCAACTATATGATAAGAAATGGCTTCATATGATCACTATCCTTAAATTAAAGACATTTTTTGGCATTACCAGTCATATTTTCAATATTAATGTCATATTTTCACAATTTCTGCCAGGGTATGTAAACTTTTGAGCACAACTGTACATCCTGTGTCATGCACTCCAAGAATAGGATTTTATTGTAAATTAGAAATCCCATTTTTATTTTTTTATTTATCTATTTTTTTATGTGGGAATGTCTGGAAAAACAATGGTGAATTTGAGAAAATGTGTTTAGTAGTCATACGTAATTTTTCTATTCCACTGTTTCGCCTTTTTTTTGTTTTTGCTTTTCCTATTTAGCAAAATGTGAATTAATTGCTGCTTTAATGATTCCCCTGTTCTCTAGGAAATCAACTTTCGACATGTTTAACTTCTTGGCTTCAAAACATCGGCAACCTCCAGAATATAAACCAAATGAAGAGGATGAGGAAGAGGTGCAGCTGAAATCTGTTAGGTAGTCTGTGTTTATTTTATGCTTAAACTGCTGAAGCATTAAAATTTCTTCAGTTATAATTGTCTTTGCAAATAGAATGGCCCATAGCTGTGCTTTAAAAGAGGAAGTTTGGATTCAAACAGAAGTCCAAAATACTTTCACTAGATTGTCAATTTGTACAAATATATAGTAGATAATTTTCTAATTTTTTTGATCCGTTCTAAAAATGTAAATGAGTTACATGGCAAATTTGAGTAATTTTGTTGGTTATGCATATCTTGGTAGTCCTCTTGGATGGAAAGGGAAGGCATGATGTAAATTGCCACATCCAATGCATCTCTTTATCAAGGGCTTCTCTTATTTGTACAGCATATCATATTCTTGCTATATGAATAGTGCAATCTAGCAGCTAAAGAGGACAAGCACAGCCTATTCACATTGGATGGGTTGCAGGAAAGTCAGTTTTCATAGATCTGTGTATGAGTCCAACCTCCTAGCAATTGTGGTATGTTTGCACAGGTGTACTGGATTTTTTTCTGTATTTTAGTGACAGTTAGCCATGTTGACCTTAGCAGTAGAGGGGGTATTGTAACATGGTCATTTTAGATACTGGGCTTCTTGAAATGATTGCAGTAGGTAACCATTACATTTTTTTTACAGGAGGGCCACCAGTATGGACCTGCCTATGCCAATGAGATTCCGACATCTTAAGAAGACATCCAAAGAGGCAGTAGGTGTCTACAGGTAGATAACCACTTTATTTGTGAATGAATGTAAATGATTCATTGACTATTCGACAAATTACTTTCTGATATAAAGAGTAGAAGGTCAGCATGTATGGACCATGTGGCTTGTTTTCCAGCCATAACTTTTCGATCATTTTTTAGTTGTTCCATTAGGGCTTTGCTCTTTTACAATATGTTTAGGTTATACCTTATAGTAGAGTAGTCCTTATTATTGGGCCAAACCCACCACCATGCCCAAATCCCCTCTCCCCCATTTTAGGATTTTGGTTGAGGAGGAGAGATATAAAGGTTAGCACTACTAAAACCACGGTCATCGTTTAAAAAAATGAGTCAATGACCTGGAAAAGGCATACATATACAAGTTTGGACTCTTCAGACTTCACTGAGTACTTCAGGTCAGTGACTTTCTTGGTAGTGGAGTGAGGATCAGGATGACTGCCCATGCACCTTTGAGAAACAGATCAGCAGGGGCAGCTCCCCTATTTCTAGCCTAGCAAAATCATTTTACCAGTTATTCCTAAAGTGAAACTGTGCCTAAACTATGCATGTTCAAGTATTTTCATATAAGTGTGCTTTGACTGCTAAGTAAGCAGTAAAAGCACTTTAAAACAAACCGTCATTTACCTCTGCAACTCTGTCATTACAAAGATGCAATTTTTCTTTCTCATCTATTGAGGGACACAGGAAATCATACTGTGGGGTTATACTGATACCTATGTAAGGATTTAGACACTGGCAAGCAAAAAAAAAAATCTGTAGGACAGCTCAGGATAGCCTTCTCTGTTGAGAAAAGCCTAATCAGTTTTTGCTAGCCTTTGATTTTTGCTTCTTATTCACTTTGACTTCAATCAATATTGCTTGTTGCATCATTGCTTGGGCTGGTCTCTATTAGGCAGCGATCCAGATCAACCTTTCCTTAGCTTAGCTTTGGAGTTCTGTACCCAGACTTCGCTGGACTGGATGTTGCAGGGCTAGCCTGGAAATGATCTTTAGGCCCTTTGTGCTTTGCTTGTGGCACTTTCCAGACCCGGTACTGGTAAAAATTTAGAGTGCTTTCCAGGTCCATTGCATTTCCCGCTACTGCCAGTTTCTCTGTAAAAGGAGTGAGCATTGAGGACCGATGTTATGCACTGGGTGGAATGTCACATGCACACATTCTGTGCTCTTTCCTGTCATTCAGCATAGAAAAAAACATTGACACCCTGCTGCTCCTGCTTTGTAGAAAACACCCTGTTGAGCTCCACTCGTTTCTTACTGCTCGCCCCCAGAAACACTGGTCACCCTCAGCTATTGGACTCTCGTCATCCACCAGCTCTCTTGGTTTGTAAGTGCCTGAGGTCTTGTCTTGTACCTTGAGCCTTATACTGACCACAAAGTATCTAAATGCGCTCCTTCACCTTCCCTGCACGGTCATTCTCTGACCTTTCTGAGTCCAGGCCACCGGCGCCGTGATCGTCTCTGACTCTCAACAGGCTATAATGAGACTTTTTTCAAGGCACCACAAACTCCTGCTGGGACCTCATACTTACAAGAGACCATTTCAGCTCTTATTGATGTAATGCACACTATCTTGCAAATTAAGAATTAGCCTGCTGTCTCCAGCCTTTGGTCCTAATACTGGCCACTACTGCAAAGACCTTTCCACTACAACTGCTGTTCGATGTGTTTTTCTGTGCGGCTTGTTAGCACCTTGGACCTGAGATTGTGTTGGAGCCATTCACTTTCAGAGAGAATTTGGTAAACTGTTGTCTATACTCACTGTAGGTCTGAGAATGACTCACAATACCAGGAAAACCACAGAACCAGTAGATGGTGTGCTTACTTTTAAGGATTCCACTGACCAGCGGTTGGAGTCTCTTCTTAAATCCCAGTATTCACTGGTAGGTTCTGCCCTCTGCCATGTGTTTTCTGTGACCTTAATCCTGTCAAACTTTTGCAAAATGGGTTACGTCTCCCCCAATAAGATCTCTCCTTCACTGGGGTAGCCCCCTTCCTAATTGAGTATGTGGAACAGATGTCTGGAGCCCTATGCTTCAGTTGTGATGGCTTGTTAAAAACATCTAAACTTGTCCTCTCCTTGGTCTAATGTTAATACAGATGCACAGAGTACTCTGGTTAAGATGCTTGGATGCAGATGCTATATTCAAGGTGTGTGTGTGACACACTTGGTCATCGAGGGACACTTCTATTCAGTCCTACCCATGATATCATCATTAAAGATGGCATAGAAGGCCAGAGCATATACCTGCCTCAAAGGAATAAGTCCAAGGAAAGTCTCATGAGCTCCAGCCTTCCTGTCAGTCTGCTTCTGAAGTGAGTACAATCAGGCTCACTATGTCTAATTCCCAGACAGTTGACAAGGCAGGAAGCAGGATATCTGGTAAGCCCTCAGAGAAGCCTTCATCATGAAGGTGCGGTCCCAATTTTTGCAGTTGGGAGATGGTTGCTAATTCTTGAGGGTTCTTGGGTAGTTTACCCTTCAGGCATTCAGATGTAAATCGCTCACAGACTAATCCCTTGTTTTTTATGGCTATGATTAAGGCCTATTGCTGAAACACATCAGCCACAGTATTTT
The DNA here is from genome assembly GCF_042186555.1 of Aquarana catesbeiana. NCBI lineage: Eukaryota > Metazoa > Chordata > Amphibia > Anura > Ranidae > Aquarana > Aquarana catesbeiana. The sequence goes on along the minus strand of NC_133333.1, from coordinate 112,859,720 downwards.
GTACACTCTGCTCAATGAAATAATAGGATTTTTTAAAACAGCTTACCTGTAAAATCCTTTTCTTTCGAAGGACATCACGGGACACAGAGCCACAGTAATTACTGATGGGTTATATAGGGTATCACTGGTGATTGGACACTCGCACACCCTATCAGGAAGTTCAACCCCCTATATAATCCCTCCCCTTGCAGGGATACCTCAGTTTTGTAGCCAAGCAATATAGTGTATTAGAAGAGGGGCGGGACCTCTGTGTCCCGTGATGTTCTTCGAAAGAAAAGGATTTTACAGGTAAGCTGTTTTAAAAAATCCTATTTTCTTTCTCGAACATCATGGGACACAGAGCCACAGTAATTACTGATGGGATGTCCCAGAGCAATGCTACCTGAGGGGGGGGAACCACGACCAAGTAGGGTGCAATCAGACCTGAGGACCCTGTACCGCTGCCTGCAGCACACTACGCCCAAAGGTGATATCCTCATGCCTTCTCACATCCACCTGATAGAATCTGGTGAATGTATGGACTGAAGACCAGGTTGCGGCCTTGCAGATTTGAACCATAGAGGCCCGGTGATGCACTGCCCAAGAAGCACCAATAGCCCTTGTGGAATGTGCCCTGATCTGAAACGGAGGAATCTTCTGTTTCAAACCGTAAGCTTGAATGATCAATTGTCGAATCCATTTAGAAATGGTAGCTTTTGACGCTGCCTGTCCTCTATTGGGACCCTCTGGCAGCACAAACAAAACATCCGTCTTGCGGATCTGAGCAGTTGCCCCGAGATAGGCCTTAACTGCTCTTACTACATCCAATGAATGTAGAGATCTTTCTTCCGGAGAACAGGGATCTGGAAAAAAGGAAGGCAGAACAATGTCTTGGTTAAAATGAAAATCAGAAACCACCTTCGGTAAAAAACTAGGATGAGGGCGCAGTATCACTCTATCCCTGTGTATAATCATATAAGGCTCCTTACAGGAAAGAGCTGCTAATTCTGAAACTCTTCTAGCAGAAGAGATGGCCACCAGAAAAATTAACTTCCTTGTCAACAAGACCAAAGGAATCTGACTTATTGGTTCAAAAGGCTGTTTCTGTAACACAGCCAGGACCAAGTTCAAGTCCCAGGGGTTTAGGGGCGCTTTAACCGGAGGATTAGGACGCATCACCCCCCCTGTATAAAGTTTCGGGCCAAAGAATGCGAAGCAAGTGGCCGTTGAAATAATACAGATAAAGCCGAGACCTGGCCCTTGATGGTACTCAAGGCCAGCTTCATCTCTAATCCTAATTGTAGAAAATCAAGAATTCTACCTATGACATATTTCCTGGGATGCCAACCTCTGGATTCACACCAGGATACATAAGCTTTCCAGACTCTATGATAAATCATTCTGGAAGCTGGCTTCCTTGCATTAATCAAGGCAGATATGACAGGACCTGAAAGCCCGCGACTCTTCAGAACGTGGGTCTCAATAGCCAAACCGTCAAATTTAGCGTTTGTAAGGCAGGATGGAACACTGGACCTTGAGATAACAGGTCTGGGCGTACCGGTAGTGTCCACGGGGAACCCACCGTCATCCTTACTATTTCTGCATGCCAAGTCCTTCTGGGCCAAGTGGGGGCCACTAAAAGTACCGACTTCCTTTCCTGCCTGATCCTGCGAAGGAGTCGTGGCAGTAGCAGAATAGGCGGGAATGCGTAAATCAGTGAGAACTGATGCCACGGAATCACCAACGCATCCGTCCCGCATGCAAGAGGATCCCTCGTCCTTGCCACAAATCAGTCTATCTTTTTGTTGAATCGGGATGCAAAGAGATCTACATCTGGGACCCCCCATCTTTGGCATATGGCCCAAAAGACATCGGGGTGTAGAGACCATTCCCCTGGGAGTAACTGCTGGCGACTTAGATAGTCCGCCTGCCAGTTCTCTATCCCTGGAATAAAAACTGCCGATATGCATGGCACACGCCTCTCTGCCCAGACTAAGATCTAGTTCACCTCCTTTTGAGCAGCTTGGCTCCGGGTGCCTCCCTGAGGATTGACATAAGCCACTGCTGTGGCATTGTCAGACTGGATCCTGACCGGGCAGCCCTGTAACCTGATAGTCCAGGCTTTTAGGGCTAGATATACCGCCCGGATCTCCAGAATGTTGATGGGTAAGGTCCTCTCTGTCTTGGACCATATCCCCTGAACCACAGACTGTTCCAGAACTGCTCCCCAACCTGACAGACTGGCATCTGTTGTTACCACCGTCCAGGTAACCGGTAGAAAGGATTTCCCCTTCTGCAGGTTTTCGGGTATGAGCCACCAATTGAGGCTCTGACGCACCGCATGCGACAGGTACATCGGAAAGTCTAATGCCTGAACCTTCTTGTTCCAGGTTGACAGAATACTGTGTTGCAGCATTCTTGAATGAAACTGAGCATAGGGAACTGCTTCGAATGAAGACACCATCTTCCCTAGCAGCCTCATACAAAGGCGGACAGAAGGACCCTTCTTGGTCCTGACTGCCAGAATCAGCTCCCTTAAAGCAGTGATCTTTGCCTGAGGTAGAAATGCTTTCTCCTGGCTTGTATCTATGATCAGACCTAAATACTCCAGTCTTTTTACTGGTTTTAGGAAAGATTTTTCTAGGTTGAGGATCCAACCTAGGTGTTCCAGATACTTGACTGTGGATCTCAAGTTCCCGTTCAAGGAGGCTACCGACCGGTCTATCAATAGCAGGTCGTCTAGGTATGCTATGACAGCTATACCCTGAGCTCTTAGTCTGGCCAGAGGAGGGGCCAAGACCTTTGTGAACACCCGAGGTGCAGTGGCTATCCCAAAAGGCAGAGCCACAAACTGGAAATGGCGCCCTCCTACCTCGAAGTGCAGAAACTTCTGATGAGCAGGAAAAATGGGCACATGCAGATATGCATCTCTGATGTCTATCGATGCCAGAAATTCTCCTCCCTGCAGGGTAGAGACTACTGTCCGGACTGATTCCTTAGGAATCGGTTCAGATCCCTTAAATCCAGAATGGGTTTGACATCCCCATTTGGTTTTTGGACCGTAAAAAGGTTGGAATAGAAGCCCAATCCTTGGTCCTTTGCGGGAACCATCATAATGACCTCCTGCGACAAAAGTCACTCTAACACTAGAAGAAGCGACTGCTTCTTCTCTGGGTCTCTGGGGACACTTGATCTGAGGAACCGAGGAGAGGGAAATTCCTGAAACTCCAGCTTGTACCCTAAGGTTACCGTGGAGATTACCCATCTGTCCTGGAAATCCTCCTGCCAGAGACCTGAGAACTGTCGCAGTCTTCCCCCCACTCGAGTGAGCGGGGGCGCCCCCTCATTCCGAGGTCTTAGTGTTTTGCCTAGTAGGCTTCTTCCCCCAGGACTTCTTCTGTCCCTGAAGTTGACTCTTGTCTCTGGACCCAGATGGAGGCGGCCGTCGAGACTGCCTGGAGGCTGAAGCCCCGGCGCTGGGGAAATAGTCCGTTTGAAAGAGGGACGCTTACTCTTCTTCTTAACAGGTAAGAGAGTGCTTTTCCCACAAGAGATTATCTTGATATAGTTATCCAAGTCCTCTCCAAACAACCTTTCACCATGAAATGGAAACCCCGCCAGGAGCTTCTTACATGGTGCTTTGGCTGACCAATTTTTCAACCATAGGATTCTACGTATATGTACCAACCCCAGTGAAAGACGGGAGGTTTGCACGATAGAATCTCTAATGGCGTCAACCACAAAGCATAAGGCTGCTGGAAGTTTAGCCAACCCCTGGGCCTGCTGTTCAGGTAATACTTTGATGACCTGCTTAACATGGTCTCTTAAGTATTGACAGACTCCAATCGCTACTACTGCAGGTTGAGCCACTGAACCTGCTAAGGAGAAAACATCCTTCAATAGGGATTCCATCTTTTTATCTACAGGATCCCTGAGCATCTGAGCATTGTCTACAGGACAAGTCAGACTATTATTTACGGAGGAAATGGCGGCATCAATGGCCGGTATTCCCCACATTTTAATAAACTTTTCTTCCATCGGATAAAGTGTTGAAAACTTTCTCGGCGGAAAAAAACGCTTGTCTGGGTGATCCTACTCAGAATAAATGAGCTTTTCAAGTAAATTATGAACAGGAAAAGCCTGTGCTGCTTGGAAAGGTTTCAGTGACCCCAAAGCAGAAGAGGATTCTTTAGCAGTTTCAGGTAGGGGCAACTTAAATGTGGAGCGGACCAATCCAGTAAGGATCTGCACTAAGACTTTCTCCTCTTGGGAAGTCGCAGAGGGTCCCTCTCCACCTGATTCCTCTGAAGAGGAATCATCCGTCCCATCCTGATCCTCTGAAAGGGATTCGTCTCCTTTATCCCAGAGCTCCTCTTCCTGAGGGTCTTGGGGAACAGAGGAAGGCCTAGTACGTTTTCTTCCACTAAGTGAAGCTGTAATCACGGCCATTAATCTTTCCTCTAAACCATTAATGGTTGAGGAAAAAACCTCTTGAGTAATGTATACAGGGGCTGAAGTGCCAGAAGCAGGTGTAGCCCCTGACCCAGACGGCTCTCCCTGGCTAGCCGTCCCTGGCCCTTCAGGGGGGAGGATGCTGCTGACAGGGGGCCCTCAGAACCTGAACGAGATCCCCTAGTGTCTCTGGTTCTTGGGGTGCTTGAACCTCTTCTACCCATAGTGCAAAGCAACAAGGTGTGAGGTATCACAAATGAACACTGACTGCTGAGCGATGTAGTTTGGTTAAAAGCCTTGCTACCCAATGCTCAGTCTGGTGTTACTTCAGTAAATGCTGCCTAGGAGAATGCCTGTGTCCCACCTTACATGCGACCGTCAGCTCTGTGTCTCTCCAAAGGCTGTGTGCACCTGTACAGAGTACCTTAATAGCCTGCAGCTGGCCTAAATGGGAGTCTAAGCACCTGTGCTGATGTACCGCCCCGCCCCCCCCCCCCCTCGAATTTTGAAAAAAACAGCGCTTCCCACGCTGGCCGACTCTCCTGGCTGGGGGAGAGGGAGGAGGGAGGGAGGCTGGTAGTGAAGGGCCTGCCTGACAACAGCAATGGTGGCGGGGGCTGCGGTGCCTGAGCGGTATAACCACTGTCTAGACCCCTGTGGCCTCCCCCTAGCCTGGGGGGGGGGACATTCATACATGAGAAATCCCCCCATCCATCCTACCGTGAGCCGGCCGGAGACGCTGTGAAATTTGTGCAGCATGAACACTGAGACAGACAATCCAGCATGACAAGGTTTGTGCTCTTGGCAGCCCCCGGTGGTCACAATAGGCATAGCATGCATTTACCTTAAAGGAGAAACCTACTAGAATTAGAAAATTCTGTGGAATCTCCTCTTACCTTACCAGCCGCAGGGTTCAGTTAATACAGACCCAATCTTCACCTCTCACGGTGGGCTCCATTTGAAAAAACCGTCAGAGACTGGGGCCCCCTACGAATAGGGGGATCCTGCAGTTCTGGGTCCGTAAAGCACCCGGCTAGAAATTAGGCTAGAAAACCATTTTCTAATATGCGGGGTCCAGCTCTCTAAAAATAGAAGCATTACAGGTAAAACCTCGTTTCTTCGGACACGAGGCCCGGGTACCATCCAATTCGGCCTAGAAAGGACACTTTGAATGGATCCGGTCTGCCTGGCTTGCCCCAGTATAGGATATAGGATATTCCCTTTGGAGCTCAGCACAGCACATCTTTACACGTCCATCACCTAAGACACTGGCGTAAAAACTGAGGTATCCCTGCAAGGGGGAGGGATTATATAGGGGGTTGAACTTCCTGATAGGGTGTGCCAGTGTCCAATCACCAGTGAAATGGTGGAAACAACCTGCGCTAATGAGCAATACGTGATAGAAAAATATTAAAATAATATTCACAAAGTGCAGCTGCAAAAAAAAACTCCAAATATCCATGAAGTGATAAACATATAAATAAAACTTAAATGCGCTGGCAGTAATATAATTGAAGAGTGTCTAGGAGACACAATGAATGTGTGAATCCCAGCAAAAATGATGATAACGACAACAAGTGCATAAAGTCATTACCCAAAAATCCAACAAATATTAATATATGCTGAAAATAAGTAATCACACATCAAAACAACTTATAATCAGTCCATGACTGGGTTCAAAAAATGAAATAGAAAAGAAAAAGTCCACTTAGTATGTCTCATCACTGAACCATGAGAGCTGATGAGCTGAAGAGACTCTTATCGAATGTACATTGATTGCAGAAAAGGGAGTAATAGATGTGCGCTTACCCCAATTGTTGGACCTCCTCTATGGCAAGGTCGTATGGGCTTGCAGATATAACCCTCTGCAGGGACAGAATGTTGATATCCGGGTCTTGACAGCATGTACCACCGACTCCAGTATGGTCCGGATAGTCCAACTGCTCCAACATCAGAGGGGGGACTCAGGGATGGAAGAGTCCATAATCAGGAAAAAAAACATAAGGAGAGGAACTCCAATAGTGTAATAACGTTTAGAGTTTGATTGGTTAAAATAAACCACAGATATACATTTAAAAGATTCCAGTAAAGAAAAATATTTCTCTAAAAAAGCCGGCATAAAACAAAGGCAGAACGCCCGTGCAAATAGGAACTTCAGAACACGTGATGGCAAGCACTGCGAGGCCACGCCCTACATGTTTCGTCATACGTGACGTCTTCTACGGGGCACGGGCGACGCAATGAACCATCACCTTATATGTAAACAGACAGATTGTAACCACGCCCACGTCTCCGCCCATGTCCGTCATTCGACAGGGCATGTGTGGAGATTCGACGAGACCGTCATTAAAGACCACCCTCGGGGCGGAACATAAACAGAAAATGAAAACGAAAAACCAAACAAAACGAAAATACATCCAAGCCTCATTTTAGCGCCAGCCCGACATACCAACAGGCATGCGCAAGGATATACCAAGCCTCGGTCTGGCTAACATTGAAAGCCTCCTATAGAGGCGGACCATGATCAGAAAACCGGAAGGGCTTGAGCGTGTACCCTGGATAGAATTTGGAAACAAACATCCATGGCACGCCAGGAACTTCCGGTACTTAATGAATAAAAACAAGTTTAAAAACCCTAATATCACACTTAAAGTTAAAAAGCCACTTGAGCAGTACATATAATGTACGTGGCTATAATCTTAAATTTTACCATCCACTTAGTATAATGAAAAAAATTTTTAATGCACTGTATATCTGAAAATAAAAATACCTTAAATTGATGAAAAGGAGTACAAATTCATTAGTTGGGTTGTGCATAGGCGAAATCAAAAAAATGAATAATAAATAAAAATAAAAAAAAAAAAATAAAAAAAATAAAAATAAAAATAATAATAAAAAAAATAATAATAAAAAAATAAATATAAAAATAAATATAAATATAAATAAATAAAAATAAAAAATAAATAAATAAAAAATAAAATATAAAAAATGGGACCATTATATCTTTGGGATTTCGCCCAAAAAAAATTGTTCAAATTTCAACCTGACAGCCAGAGCAAGACTCGGCCTATCCCTTTACAATTTACAACTCAAAAAGAGGAAAAACAATAGAAACTCAAAGATATGATAGAGCAATTCAGATGATCATGAACCTCCTAGAAAGGGGGTTCCAATTGCCCTATACAGATAACTATAGTAACGGGGGCATATGCGATATTATGTCTTAAATTTTATCATGCGTTATCAATAAACGCATTGCTCTCAATATCAACATTAAGCCCTCGTGGTTTAAGACACCCCATCTTGTATATCCACCCCATTTCTAGCTTGGATATAGCTCGTCTCTTGGGCCCTCCTCTCCAGGGAACACTCAATCTGTCGATACCCACAAATTGAGTGCCCTTGGGATCTTTATCATGTACATTAAGGTAGTGTTTAGATACCGGGTGTCCTATAAACCCTCTTCGAATCTTGCTAATGTGTTCGTTTAACCTGACCTGAAGCGGGCGGACCGTGCGTCCCACGTATTGAAACCCGCACGGACAGGTCAAAAGATACACTACATGGGTGGTAGAACATGTAATGAACGATTTTATTGGGAAGGTTTGTGAGGTACTGATAGCATGAAAATGTGTCACTTTCCGATCTTTAATGGCATTAACCGTACAAACCGCACATTTTCTACATCTAAAATACCCTACTAAATTTTGAAAAAACATTGGTTTCCTTATCGGAGGGTCGCACACACTGGGAGCCACCGATGCTCTAATCGATGGTAATCCCTTAAAAACCACCTGGGGTTTCTCCGGGAGTAGGGGGCCCAATATATTGTCATTTTTGACAATATGCCAATATTTATGTATCAATTTTCTTATTGTGAAATGTTGGTGAGAATAATTGGTTACAAATGGGCAGATGAAATCTTTCTTTGTGGCATTCCCTATTTCTGTGTGGTCTTTTAATAGGGATTCTCTATCTAGTTTCTCAACCTCCTCAACTCGCTCTCTTAAAAAAGAGGCATCATAGCCCTTTTCGAGAAATCACTCTGTGAGGACCTGGGACTGAGTCCTGAAATCGCCAATAGAAGAACAGTTGCGTCTAATTCTGACATATTGGCTCTTCGGGACTGAATCCAGCCAAGCTTTATGATGGCAACTATCTCGCGATATGAATGCGTTTCGATCTGTGGACTTAAAATAAGTGGAAGTCAATATCATATCTCCTTCCCCCCATATTTTAAGATCCAAAAAGTTTATTGAACTCAAGCTGGCTTCATAGTTGAAATGAATCCCCCTATCATTCTCATTCAAACTTTCCATGAATCTACACAGAGAGTCTTGGGTACCATTCCATAGGAGGAGGACGTCATCAATGTACCTTGCCCACAAGACTAATTCTGGTCTACGTTGGGCATAGATGACGTCCTCCTCCCATTTACCCATGAATAAATTAGCCAGGCTGGGGGCAAATTTTGCCCCCATGGCTACTCCTTTTCTCTGCAAAAAGAAAAGATTCCTATGCCAGAAAAAGTTGTGGGTTGTAGTATACTCCAGCAAGTCCATAATGAACCTCTTTTGTTTCCTTGGCAATGTCACGTCCTTATACAGATAGTATTTCACTGAGGATATACCCCAGGCGTGGGGAATCGCCGTGTATAAAGACGTGACATCCGCCGTAACAAGCCAATATCCGCTCCTATACCCGCAGTCCCTAAGTAGATTGATGGCATGTCTGCTATCTTTAATATAGGCAGGTAGTGAACGGACTATGGGCTGCAGGAAGTTGTCAATATATTTGCCAGCCCTCGAGGTGATTGAATCGATACCGCTAATTATTGGGCGGCCGGGCGGGTGGACAGGGTCCTTATGGACCTTTGGGAGATAATATATAATTGGTATCCGTGATGATACCGGAACCAAAAACAGTTTTTCCTTTTTATTTATAACCCCTAATCTAAAACCATTCTCCACAATGTTCTCAAGTTCCCTTTTGTATTTACTCCTAGGGTCTGATTTTAGGGGAATGTATGTGGTGGTATCTCCTACTATTTTATCCAGCTCCTGGAGGTAGTCATTCTTACTCAGAACCACTATACCCCCCCCCCTTGTCAGCTGGTCTCACAACTAGATCCTTTCGTTTACAAAGTTGGTCCAAACCTGATTCCAAATCCTTGCTCATTTTAATGTTTTTACTTTTTATACTCTCCAAATCCCTTAGAAGGAGGTCCCTAAAAACTTTAATGGAAGCCGGTAGGCCACCTGGCGGATTGAACAATGAAGCGTTCGCCAAACCTGAATGTTTGACGTTCGTGTGATTATTATTTAGGGTGTTAATGGGATTAGTCAGCAGATATCGCTTAATATTCAGTCTTCTGGTATACTTATGTATATCCATGTATGTCTGGAATTTATTGAGCGGTTTCGGGGGTGCAAATTTGAGCCCTTTATCAAGAATAGCGGTTTCATCGGAAGTCAAGGGAATACCACTGAGATTGAAGATACCTTGCCCGGTTATACCCGTTTTCTTTTTGCTCCTAATCTTCCTCCCCCCTCTGACTCCTCTCTTTCTTCTATTGATCGTTGGAAGCTTTGTTCTCCTCTGGGAAAACCCCAATGTTGGGGTTGTGAGTATTCCTCCCGATGAAATCGTCGGGGAGTATACTCATCCCTTTGTGTATTCCTATGAGGGGGAAAAGAGGGCTGATGCCAGGATGACTGGTCATACCCCCTGTCTCTCCTTGGAGTATGATATCCCTGGTTAGGCCCTCCGTAATTATCACTATCTCTAACATAATGCTCATCAAGTGGTTGAAAGCGATTATGTGTAGGTATAGGATATCTTGGGGACCGACTATCCACGTAAGGCCTACCATGATAGTCATATTGATTATCATAACGACCATCCTGGTATCCTCCTGATTGTGCTTGATGATATTGATTCCCTTCATTATGATGTCTCTTAAATTTTTGATTTTTAATTTTCTTTTTGGGAGCCTGAGTAGGAACTCTCATATTCCGAGCTGGAGACTGTGTGTAAGAAATAGGGTTAGGTCTACCTGGGGAACGATAGGACACCCTTCTGGGTGGTTTAGAATATTGTTTCTGTGGTGATAGAGATCTATCTGGTTCCCTCGGCTGTCTATCCTGACTAGAAATTCCAGGGGCCGACACCTCCATATTACTGTTAGCCTCAGCTTCCTCTGCAGCAATTTTTATCTGCCATTGGAATACAGATCCATTTTGATAATCAGTAAAGTCCCTATTGAATTTTTTCCTTTTCTTGTTTTTTTGTTCTATTTCCTCCTTCTCTAAAATTTTCCTTAAGTTAGAGGACCGCTCCTTGTATTCTTCACTTGTACTAAAGGGGGATAGTTTCTCTTTCATGAGTTTGATCTCAACATCTAATCTATTTAACTTAGCTCTCTTCCTGGGAATCAAAAATTCTAAGAATTTTCCTCCAGCTTCGTTGAAATATCTGTACCAATCTTGAAGGTCAGATTCACCTTTCTGGGGGCCAACCTCCCATCTCAGGCTCCTTGGAACCATTGATACAGATACATAGTGTTCCAAGAAGAATATGTCCCACTGGGTGTGTACCTCGGAGATCATGAGATTTTTAAGTCTCATAAATAATCCACCGAGGTCACTCTCAGGTTCATAATTCCCCTCAAATACACCTTCTTTGGCAATGGTGTGCTTGGAGCGATAATCAAATACATCCATATTAATTTAGTGGCTAAGATTAATTAATGTGTTAGTTAAAAACTAGTAAGGTGCAAAGAAAAAACCAACACAAATTAATGTGAGGACAAACGCTCAGCTGCAAGTAGGTAGATATTAATTATAACTAAAGAAATGGTGGAAACAACCTGCGCTAATGAGCAATACGTGATAGAAAAATATTAAAATAATATTCACAAAGTGCAGCTGCAAAAAAAACTCCAAATATCCATGAAGTGATAAACATATAAATAAAACTTAAATGCGCTGGCAGTAATATAATTGAAGAGTGTCTAGGAGACACAATGAATGTGTGAATCCCAGCAAAAATGATGATAACGACAACAAGTGCATAAAGTCATTACCCAAAAATCCAACAAATATTAATATATGCTGAAAATAAGTAATCACACATCAAAACAACTTATAATCAGTCCATGACTGGGTTCAAAAAATGAAATAGAAAAGAAAAAGTCCACTTAGTATGTCTCATCACTGAACCATGAGAGCTGATGAGCTGAAGAGACTCTTATCGAATGTACATTGATTGCAGAAAAGGGAGTAATAGATGTGCGCTTACCCCAATTGTTGGACCTCCTCTATGGCAAGGTCGTATGGGCTTGCAGATATAACCCTCTGCAGGGACAGAATGTTGATATCCGGGTCTTGACAGCATGTACCACCGACTCCAGTATGATCCGGATAGTCCAACTGCTCCAACATCAGAGGGGGGACTCAGGGATGGAAGAGTCCATAATCAGGAAAAAAACATAAGGAGAGGAACTCCAATAGTGTAATAACGTTTAGGGTTTTATTGGTTAAAATAAACCACAGATATACATTTAAAAGATTCCAGTAAGGAAAAATATTTCTCTAAAAAAGTCGGCATAAAACAAAGGCAGAACGCCCGTGCAAATAGGAACTTCAGAACACGTGATGGCAAGCACTGCGAGGCCACGCCCTACATGTTTCGTCATACGTGACGTCTTCTACGGGGCACGGGCGACGCAATGAACCATCACCTTATATGTAAACAGACAGATTGTAACCACGCCCACGTCTCCGCCCATGTCCGTCATTCGACAGGGCATGTGTGGAGATTCGACGAGGCCGTCATTAAAGACCGCCCTCGGGGCGGAACATAAACAGAAAATGAAAACGAAAAACCAAACAAAACGAAAATACATCCAAGCCTCATTTTAGCGCCAGCCCGACATACCAACAGGCATGCGCAAGGATATACCAAGCCTCGGTCTGGCTAACATTGAAAGCCTCCTATAGAGGCGGACCATGATCAGAAAACCGGAAGGGCTCGAGCGTGTACCCTGGATAGAATTTGGAAACAAACATCCATGGCACGCCAGGAACTTCCGGTACTTAATGAATAAAAACAAGTTTAAAAACCTTAATATCACACTTAAAGTTAAAAAGCCACTTGAGCAGTACATATAATGTACGTGGCTATAATCTTAAATTTTACCATCCACTTAGTATAATGAAAAAAATTTTTTAATGCACTGTATATCTGAAAATAAAAATAAAAATACCTTAAATTGATGAAAAGGAGTACAAATTCATTAGTTGGGTTGTGCATAGGCGAAATCAAAAAAATGAATAATAAATAAAAATAAAAATAAAAAAATAGAAAAAATAAAAATAATAATAAAAAAAATAATAATAAAAAAATAAAAATAAATATAAATAAATAAAAATAAATATAAAAATAAATATAAAAATAAAAATAAAAAATAAAATATAAAAAATGGGACCATTATATCTTTGGGATTTCGCCCAAAAAAAATTGTTCAAATTTCAACCTGACAGCCAGAGCAAGACTCGGCCTATCCCTTTACAATTTACAACTCAAAAAGAGGAAAAACAATAGAAACTCAAAGATATGATCGAGCAATTTAGATGATCATGAACCTCCTAGAAAGGGGGTTCCAATTGCCCTATACAGATAACTATAGTAACGGGGGGCATATGCGATATTATGTCTTAAATTTTATCATGCGTTATCAATAAACGCATTGATCTCAATATCGACATTAAGCCCTTGTGGTTTAAGACACCCCATCTTGTATATCCACCCCATTTCTAGCTTGGATATAGCTCGTCTCTTGGGCCCTCCTCTCCAGGGAACACTCAATCTGTCGATACCCACAAATTGAGTGCCCTTGGGATCTTTATCATGTACATTAAGGTAGTGTTTAGATACCGGGTGTCCTATAAACCCTCTTCGAATCTTGCTAATGTGTTCGTTTAACCTGACCTGAAGCATGCGGACCGTGCGTCCCACGTATTGAAACCGGCACGGACAGGTCAAAAGATACACTACATGGGTGGTAGAACATGTAATGAACGATTTTATTGGGAAGGTTTGTGAGGTACTGATAGCATGAAAATGTGTCACTTTCCGACCTTTAATGGCATTAACCGTACAAACCGCACATTTTCTACATCTAAAATACCCTACTAAATTTTGAAAAAACATTGGTTTCCTTATCGGAGGGTCGCACACACTGGGAGCCACCGATGCTCTAATCGATGGTAATCCCTTAAAAACCACCTGGGGTTTCTCCGGGAGTAGGGGGCCCAATATATTGTCATTTTTGACAATATGCCAATATTTATGTATCAATTTTCTTATTGTGAAATGTTGGTGAGAATAATTGGTTACAAATGGGCAGATGAAATCTTTCTTTGTGGCATTCCCTATTTCTGTGTGGTCTTTTAATAGGGATTCTCTATCTAGTTTCTCAACCTCCTCAACTCGCTCTCTTAAAAAAGAGGCATCATAGCCCTTTTCGAGAAATCGCTCTGTGAGGACCTGGGACTGAGTCCTGAAATCGCCAATAGAAGAACAGTTGCGTCTAATTCTGACATATTGGCTCTTCGGGACTGAATCCAGCCAAGCTTTATGATGGCAACTATCTCACGATATGAACGCGTTTCGATCTGTGGACTTAAAATAAGTGGAAGTCAATATCATATCTCCTTCCCCCCATATTTTAAGATCCAAAAAGTTTATTGAACTCAAGCTGGCTTCATAGTTGAAATGAATCCCCCTATCATTCTCATTCAAACTTTCCATGAATCTACACCAGTGATACCTATATAATCCATCAGTAATTACTGTGGCTCTGTGTCCTGTGATGTTCGAGAAAGAAAGTAATTTATTCAGTTGCCAACTCGCTATTCTACATTTTCAAAAGAAAATTTCTTTCCATTATCTGCATGTGGTTGGGTGGGGTTATGACCTTGCTTCTTTCAGAAAGACTGATTCTCTTTTTCATCCTGGATGGTTTCCTGTAAAGGCCTGTACACACGATCCGAAAATCGAAAGAAAAATTTGTACGACGAGCTGTCTGCCGATTTTCGGATCGTTAGTACGGTGCTTTCGACAGCCAATTTCGCTTTTTCGTCAGACAAAAGATGGATGTGCAGTCTATAAAATTTTTGTCGGATGTGAACTCCGATTTTCATTTTATTAGTGCGGTTTTCGTACGAAAAAAAATCGTAAGAGCAAGACTACGCATGCTCAGAAACGAAACAATACATACAAAACTATTCAACACATTACATCTCTTCTGATGTTGTATTCTGTTGTACGAAAATTTTCGTATTGTGAGTAACCTCTTCACTTTCAACATGAGACTAGCATGCCACAAAAAATGGACTTTCGGTCATCCGAAAATCTAAGCGTGTGTACGAGGCTTAAAGAGGTTTTAAAACGTTTTATTTTTTCACCTTAATGCATCCTATGCATTAAGGTGAAAAAACTTCTGATGCTGATTGGCCCCACAGCCCCCCATTTTACTCACCTGAGCCCTGCACAGTGAACGAACGAACTGCACAGTGGAGGTAAGTATGACATGTTTGTTATTTTATTTTTATTTTTTTAAACAAGGGTTTACAAATCCTTTAAGGATGCACAAACCTCCTTATTACACCATCTCTAAGTGGCTCATACAGATCATTTTACAAGCTTCCAAGGATCGAGTTAAACAGGTTTTGAAGGCTGCCACCAGATTTTGAGGTCTCATGATGCCAGCCAAGATCCTTCAGACAGCTCTTTGAGTTGCAGGCAGTTCCCAGTTCTTTGTTGTTTTTTGGGCCTGTTAGCATTTGCTGTCACCCACCCCTCAGTTTGGACACCCCAAAGGTGAAAAAATTCCTGTGTCCCCCAAAGTACATGAATGAAAAAAACAAACAAATGCTTTGCAGTTTAAATGCTTTGGTGTTCTAACAGCAACATCTCATCAGAGCTGCATGCTTCGTATGAAAAAAAAATTGCTTTCTTCTCAGATCTCCAATACACGGTCGGGGTCTTTTCTGCAAGAGGACAATTGATGCCGGGGAGATGGTAATAGAGTACTCAGGAAATGTTGTCCGTTCAACTTTGACTGACAAAAGAGAAAAGTATTATGACGGAAAGGTGAGAAGCCAAAAGCAGATTTACCTTTTTTTGTTTATCAGTTTTATTAGTCAAATAACCACACATAGATCCTTGATACTTAACAATTCTTTTCCATTGTAGGGAATCGGTTGCTACATGTTCCGTATAGATGACTCTGAGGTTGTTGATGCCACTATGCATGGCAATGCTGCTCGCTTCATCAACCACTCATGTGAGCCCAACTGTTACTCCCGTGTCATCCCCATCGATGGACAGAAACACATAGTTATATTTGCAGTGCGGAAAATATATCGTGGTGAGGAGCTCACATATGACTACAAGTTCCCTATTGAAGATGCTAGCAACAAACTAGCTTGCAACTGTGGAACCAAGAAGTGCCGCAAGTTTCTTAACTAGAGACCTTCCTACATGTATAAAAAAAAGGTGGAAATTGAGCACCCTCAAGATTTGCAGGACCATTTCTCAATGCCAAACCCACCACCTTAGTCCTCCTTCATTGCTTCATTTCACTCCTAAGTGGTTAAGGATGCAAGACACTTTAGATCTATCACCAGTAATAACAATACATTGCTGTATAATAGTGTCCATACGTAATACCTGGAGTTTCAGTAAGGACCGTCTTAGTCCACTATACAGTGAAGATTTGTGTTTGTGTACTGCTTTGCTACCACCTAGCAGTAAATACCTTATGGTTAGTAGTTTTTTGATCTTTTATTGCTAGTATCCAACATTGCATGGCACTGTTACATAAAAACAAAAAACTACAAAAATGAAAAAGTTCTGATAGACTGCTAATGGGCCTTATATAAAAAGTATTGCAGAGGTGATGAGAGCTGCACTTCGGTGGACAAGTCTCATGTCTTTTCTCACCCGTCTTGTCCTGAGATATTTACATCTGGTGAGTCTATGCAGTTTTAGCAGACAGGAGATCAAGGGACATCACTGAGGTTTCCCTCTGCCTCCAGCAAGAGAGTTATAACCGCATGAACAGAGAAGCGACCACAGGCAATCTGCCATTTGGTTCAGGCAAATGGAGCGGGCAGTGGTGCTGGAAAGAGTTGCTCACCTTAACTGTTCAGGCACTATAATATTTTTGGGGCATTAGCTAGCAGTGACTTTTATTATCTTCGCTTCCATATTTGTATACAATGAAACCGATAATGTTATGGTCCTAATAAGAAATATACTGAATGTTTTACTGTAGAAGCCAAACCACAGAATCAATGGAGGGATAACACTCCTTGAGTTACCATGTCATGACAAAGTTTAAATGTGGCACTTGTCATTTCTTCTTCTTTTTTTTTTTAACCTGCCATTTTAGGTTTTGTACAGAAGAGGAAGACATTTGAATAGTATTAGTAATTAGGAATAAAGCAGGAATGGTGTGGGTCTCCTGCCTTGCAGGAAAAAGTTTATTTATTGTAAATTGTAAAACCATGCATTGAAGAAAAATATCGTACTCTTTTAAAAAGAGCTTTTATATTTGCAGCAATGGGGCTGAGCTCAAGACACTAAGTGGGGCTGAAGAGCTCCCAGTCACCACCACATTTCAAAGCATCCCCCAAATCTTTCATCATAGCTGATATACTATCCTATTTTTATTTGCACCGAGTTGCCCTTTATATAGATTAGCAATCCTTCATCTCCCATGTTCTGTTTACATCTTCTCATCTTTGTATTTAAGATTTTGTTTAACTAAATGTAAATATTCTCTATTTTTCTAATGGAAGCACTTAAATGATGGATATGGAAGCACTTAAAGCATGAGAGTGATCAGAATTATGTGTATCAGGTTTTTTTGTTCGTTTTTTTTTTTTTTTTTTTTTAAATTGCTTATTTTTTTATCATAAACTGCTGAACATGTAAACATCATAGTTCGCTTTGAGAATAGTCGACTGCTGTTTTCATTCTCTTTTGTATATTTTCTTTGTCGATATGTTGAGGAAACTGCAGGGTGTGTCTATGCTGTAGAAATTATTTATTGTTTTAACGTATGTTTTATTTTCTCCAGATAACAATCTCAAG
This sequence comes from Aquarana catesbeiana, assembly GCF_042186555.1. Lineage (NCBI taxonomy): Eukaryota > Metazoa > Chordata > Amphibia > Anura > Ranidae > Aquarana > Aquarana catesbeiana. Next base: position 112,842,125 of record NC_133333.1, on the reverse strand, counting down.
GTTTCGGCATCATCATGCTGAATTAAAATGACAGCATCTTTTCTTTAATGAAAATAAGGAGAGGGGTTTACATTTATAAATTACTCTCAGGTAGAAGTTGTTATTTTAGATTACATAGATGTGACTACTTGGTTGATGGATACACAGTTGATATTCTTTTAGACAACCAACCCTGTACAGAGTGTTACATTTGAAGCAGATCATTGCTAGGGCTCATATGTTCAGAGTTCATTCTTGCTCTGGTAGAGTCTCCTTGCATTATAGCGTATACTACCAGAGTAAAATAAAATAAGGATTTATGTTGGGTTGATGGTGTAGTTCTTAAAATGTCTTGGTTATGCAGTGCCCTTATTATTCAGCATTCCTAAAGTTAGAGTTATCACCTGCTAATGGCTTGGCAATCATTCTGTGTTCTAAACTGTAGCCATTCTTTTCATTAGCTGATACTAACTTTACAGCTCTGACGCTCATTTTTAGTGGACAGAAGTTTCTTCCACCCGCTAAATTACCAATCTATGTCTTCTAGTTGAGGGAAGGGTTTCTGTTTAAACGTGTTTTAGGTGGACAGAGAGTGGTTTCTCCCAGTATTTGTAGACCCCGGCTGGGGTGGTGTCACCATATCCCCTCTCATGGTGAATTCTTAATGTAATCACTGGGTAGCCTGGCATGAGGCTGGAGTGGTGCAGTCAAAGGTTGGGTCACTGAGGCATTAACGCTCAAGTTTATCTGTTTGTATTTTGCCTTCTCTGGGTTATCCTTTTCCTCCCCTCATCAGCATACTAATGAAAATTTGAAATAAAGCCTTTCCCTTTCTAGATCTTATTTTAGACCTGGTATTGTCATCAATGGGTTCTTGTGCTTCCCTAGACAAAGCAGGCAGATCATGGCTGGTGAGAAGGGTCCAGCAGGATTCTGTACATGGCTTCCTAAAAAAACGAGGGTGGCTCTATCTGACTTGATGCACCTTCTAATTCACGCTGTGAAAAAGCTTAGAGCTTGCAGTGAAATTATAGTAAGCAATTTCAGGAGAACTGTGAAAGGCTGAAGATAAGGCTGGGGCTTGGATTTAAAGAAATGCACACAGTTATCTGGTTAGAGTACGTTTGCATTTCATACTTGGCTTTAGTAAGTAGAGAAAGCTACAGGCAGAATTGCCCTTGATTATACATATGTAAAGTACATGCCAAACTTTAAAGCAAACCTGTGGTGAGAAAAATAATTGGGAGTGCCTATGTTTTAAATGCTAGTTACCTGGCTGCTGGTGATCCCCTAGCAAGAAATTGGAAGTAAAGAAAGGTCATGGAAATGTCATTAGTTCCTATCTGCCATCAGCGCGAGGACTGCCTCCTACAGTATCCATCAGCAACACTTGCTGACGTGAGTAAGCAATGCTAATTGGATAGCTATGGGAGTGAGGTGGAATGATGAAGAGAGACTTATCTCTGAACCAGCAATTTATTGCACATTACTATGAGACAATGGTATTTTCAGCTGGGAGATTAACAAAAAAAACAAAAACAAAGGATGAAGCATATAAAATGTAGGATTTGCTTGGGCCCAGACTTCAGTTGGGCTTTAAGAGCCACTAAACCCAAAACAGAAATACCCAGTTATGAAGTACTAAAACCTTTACATGAGCACAACCTATCAAACATTCTTGGGTTTTTCAGGCTAAGTGCAATGATCTTTATTGGGCTTACCTATAAGGAAGTATGGTATGGGCACAAGCACATATAAAAGTGGATGCGTTCTTGAAAAAATAATGGGAGAAAATGGCACATACATTTGCGCAGTACACTCCCTTATTTAAGGTAATTTCACACAACTCCAAGCCCTAAAAAAAAACTCCCACACACAGCCATTGTGTGCTGGTAATACAATTGAGCCCCACTTTGGGGGGAAGGGGACCAACCGTAAAAGGTGCCCCCAGACCCCACTCTACTAATGACTCTGGGCCTGCTTGCAATGCACCTAATAATTTTGCCCTCTGCTTCCTGAGTCTATTTCGCTATTTGATTTTTTTATTGGCACTGTTGGTCATTTATGCTGAGGTTTTTACTACAGTCATGCAAGACCTTGTGGCCCAAATTGCCCAGTTATTTGCTGACTGACCGCAAAGGCCATAAGCAGGTTTCCACACCACCTGATTCAGATTCTCCTACCTGATTTACCCACTGCCCTTGAGGCTTCCAAGCTCTCAGCAAAAAATCGCAGTTCACTGCTAATACTCCCAAATTCAGAGACCGTTTCTGTTCTTATTTATGACGTGCACATCGCTCTGAAACTACAGGGATTGGACACTTTCTTCTACCAGTGCGGTTTCCAGTATTGGGTCCTTAAAAAACTCCTAAGTCCACAAAAACACTCCCAGTGCTCCTGCTTCTACAATTGGAAATGCCCGGACTATCGGCTTGCTTCACCAAGCGCTTAATAACCTTGTATCCATTTAGGCAAAAATTTGTCCCACCTTAAAGCGGTATTAAACCAAAAATGTACCATGGAAATTGTGCTTCACCAAGCGCTTAATAACCTTGTGCCCATTTAGGCAGAAATTTGTCCCACCTTAAAGAGGTATTAAACCAAAAATGTACCATAGAAATTGTCATGGACTTGCAGCGCTGAGCAATAAGTATATATACATATGTATATATACTTATGAATGTTACTGACTTATTAAATTACTTGCGTTTTAGGTTTAGTGGCTTTTAAAAAGTTTACATGTGTAGTTGTACACCTATTCAACATGGGTGACACTGCGAACAGTTTGTTATTGGTCTTAGTATATTTTTAAAACCGCACTGAATATGCGTGCTAAAAATGAAGTACATACAGTCTTAGGTCCCATTCACGCGATGTCGCAACATCCGGCATTTCACATATCCACACTTTTTTTTTTATTTGCTGTGCTACACACACAGAAAAGTCCATTAATTTCAATAGATTTCCCTACATGCGAGAAATGTGGTAAAGTAGCTCATGCATTTAACAGCATGTTTGCTGCTGTTTTTTTCTTGTGCAGAAACATGAGTCTGCTTGTTGCGTTTGGGATGTAATTAATAATGTTACCACAAGCGTCACATACTACTGTAGTGTGAATGCAGCCTAATAGGGAAAGAGAAAGTTTCTGCAATGATGGGTATATTTCTCATTTTTCAGTACTATACTGTAAACTAGCTGAGAGTGTTTAGCTGCGGTAGTGGCCTTGTGGAGAGGTCACCCTTCCTTTTTTTTTTTTTGTAACAGCCCAAAGCTGTTAATTTGTTAGAAGTCATGATACTCTGACAACCCGTGACAAACTGTTCAGCAGTGGCATCTCGTGAGTAGAAGTCCGCATAACCGCATCATCTGCTGCGGTCAGCACCTTGTAATCAGAGGTGGGATGATATCATCCATGGCGTGGAGTGCAGGCAAACTGCCATCAAATGGGAAGGTCAAAATGGATTTTATTGCTGGCTGAGATGTCCTCTCTGCAAGGCTAAGTAAGAGTGTGGTGTACTTTTAACACACTAAAAGCTTCTGGTTTTTTTTTTCACTTTAATAAATGTAGATTTTTTTGTTTAACTTCCACAATGCATTCCACAATTGTACATCTTGAGACAGCTTCTTGTAAAAGCATTGCCTGTAAAGTTACTCCTCTTTCTTTGTTCACTAAGGCAATAGCAGTATAGCCACAGAAGAGCCAGGGAACATAGGACAATTGTACCATCTAGCTGTTATAGACATTGGCAGCCATGTTGCCCTCAGAGGTAAAATAACATGGAGATCTCCTGGTGTGTGCTCCTTTTCTTTATCTTTTTCCTTTAAATGAAGTAATCATGAGTAAAGTTCAGTTTACAGCTTGGTAGGCTTTTCTGCTGGATGCAATCTTCTCTGTAAGGGTTTGCATGCAATGTTTTAAGTCATTGTAATACACTTACTTGCTCTCAAATCATTGTGACATTTGAAAAAACAATAGTAAATAAGCATCTGTATATAGCTTTTAGTAGAGCAGACATTCGTAAATACATTCATAATGAGGAGCATTTATTATACAAGGTAGCAGCCCTCTAATCCTGACACTGCAGACTGTCTGTGCCCCCCCCAGGAGTTGTGCCAGTGGATATAGCAGCAAAGCATAGGTGTTTAATGGATCTATGTAAAGCTGGGTATACACAGAAGGGGGGGGGGGGGGGGTGTCCATTCAACCAGCAGGTTGAACAAAAAAAACAAAACTTGACACACTCCCACATCCACCCAAGCCATGTGAATGTGGGAGTCTCCCCACCACGCAATTGTATTCTGACAGCAGGGCCACCCTACCAGAATACAGCGATTGGCTGATCGAACACTGCTTCCAGCAGGACCGTTTGACAGAACCTTGATCTAACGACTAGCTTCTGTTGTTACACACATAAAAAATTGGCCAGTTCCTAGTGAACAGCTGAATTGTATTTGCTGCTTAAGCAAACTTTCATCCTCTCCAGTCTTCTCTCTGCGAGGGTATATTCACATCTGGGTGTTTTGTGGAAAGCTTGTAAACTCACTTAAATCCAAATTCCAGGCTTATATGTAAAAAAGAAAAAAATGTGATTTATTTAAAATATATACATTTTATATTTTGGAGTTCCATGCATATAAAAAAAAAAAAAAAAGCAGTTAAATGCATGTGCAGTGCGTTTATTAACCACTTTTTTATGCTGAGGCAATTTAAAAAAAAATCCACACACAATAAAATCTGCTTTTTTTCTAGAAAATTACTTAAAGAGGAGCCCCACCCAAAATAGAAAGCTCTGTTTGTTAAACTTACCAGGGTTTTCATTATTGTTTAGCTACCCAAATGAAAAGTTTTACCTTTAGCTATACTTAAACTCTTCCCCGCTCTATTCAAAGCTTAAAGCAGACCTCCATGTTGTCTGTCATTTGAAAATAGTTCATTTGGACCAAGCTGGTCCAAATGAACTGTTTCCTTCAGTAAGTGCTGCAGTATCTCAAAGCATTTACTATATGTAGCTTCAGCTTCATACAGTTCATGCACAGTGCTGAGGTCCAGCTGTGAGACAGACTAATGTGAATGAACACAAAGCTTCCTCTGGCTGAGGAGGAGAGGCAGGCTGATGACGCAGGGGTATAGGCCTAAAAACATTATTGTGATGGATCAGAACACAATAGTCTAAGTTGATGAAGTAAAATTAGAAAAGTAAGGGAAACCGTCAGTGAAGCCTTGCACTTTCTAACTGGCCCAGCAGCAGAGGAAGGAGGAGGGGGGCCGAACTTCCAAGGAACAGAGCCACGGTGCTGTTTCCTGGAAGTGGGGAAGGGTACCTGTCAAAAATAGGTACCTGTCCCCCCCCCCCTCCCCTCTGAAAGGTGTCAAATGTGGCACCAGAGGGGGGGGGGACAACATATAAGTGAAGGTTCCACTTTTGGGTGGAACTCCACATATTGAAATTCTGGCTAGCAGAAATTCTGTGCAGGGGAAGTAATTAGATACAAGTCTGTTATCCTTTTTTGCAGATCCTCATTTGGCCACTAAGAGATACCAAAGGCTGTAGGGTGTAAGTATTACATTTTGAGATGTTCCAAGGATTAAAATATAAAATCATTACAATTGTCTTAGGCCTAATGGAATTATGGTACCTAACCAGGGGACAAAATCTGTAATAAATGGAAGGGTAACCATCCTTTTTGTACATGCCATACTTTGCCACCTAAGTCCCAGTCCCACTGCAGTGCTCTACAACCTGTGATATGTGTCAGGTGGAGCGCAGACCATTTAGGCGTTTTTACTGGTCCAGTTTAAGGCAGCCATATAGCACGGGGGCACAGACAGTCATACAGCAATGGGCCACTGACAGAGCCACGGATGGCTGTACAGAAATGTGCAGATATTCTTTAACCGGACTCCCCTTTCTTTTTTTGTATCTTTGGTAGATTACAGTGAATCTGCTTGATAGACATGCTGTCTGTAACATTTCAGAACTAAACCTTGCACCTTGTTTGCAAACATATTTAAGTGGCCATTTGGCCACATACCACCGTAGGACAGTGTTACTTTGGCTGCAGTCTCTTTGCCTGCTAGATAGATTGCTGCAGTTTTCTTTTCTCTGCTTCATAGAATAGGCTTTGTACATCAATTGCATTTAAATCTTTTAGGCTTTCCATAACATAAGAGGAGTAACAAACAAAGCGGCATATGATGTACATTCCGGGCAAATTCTTGGCGGGTATTTTGTAATCTCTTAGAATATGTCCATTGTGACAAGTACTGTACCATAAGATTTTATTTTTCTGTTAGATTATATATTTCTAATGTCTTTAGGATGCTAGCCTCTCTGCATTTAAGGTCTAATTAAAAAAAAACAAAAAAACAAAAAAAAAATTTAAAAAAAAACTTGTTGTTTTGGATGTATGACATTCTGCCTAGATCCAGTAACGTCATTATAATAAGACCTTATAACCAGTATAACGCAGATCTTTCTCACCTTAGAAGAAACTGTCTCAACTCACTTGTGACCTACAACTGCCATTCTGTGTAAATCTTTCCATCCTATTTTCTGCTGCTCTTCCAGATTGGTTTCCTTTTTCCTAATTTTTATGTAAAAAGAAAATCGGAGAAAGGAAAGTGTTGTTTTATCAGTGTTATTTAAACAAAAAAAAAATGACCGTTTAAAAAAAAAAAAAAAAAGTGTCCACTTGGACAGCAGACACCTGAAAGAAAAATGTAAAACTGTTTCATAAGAAAAACAGAATTTGTCAGGTTGTGTGAATGTAAAGTGTACATATTTGTAAAATACAGAGAGGAGTTTGCTTTTTTCTATGCACTTTTTTTTTATTTAAGTGGTTAGGTTACTTAATAAACATGTCCAGTTTCTTGATGTACCAGTAAGTGTCTGTTTCTTTTTTTTAATTCACACATTTTACAGTTATGTATTTTATTGTTTTTATATTTGCTGGAAAGTTACTATATGACACACACAATGTGCCCCTTTCACTTTTCTTGGTTCAATTCAGTGATTACATTCCTAGACTTAAGCACCAGTGTGGCCCTGGACCCCATGTAGCGGTCAGGTGTGTCTGAGAGTTATTATACGCCAGATGCATTGGAACTGTGCTCAACAGCCTTGTCCAGTACAGTGCCATTGCAGACTTGGTTCCTATTAAGCTAGTTCACATTACTGCATTGTGGTGGTGTGCGCTGAAATAAAAAACGGAAAAAAAAGTATGGTGTGCCAGTACACTGCGGCTGATGGGTCTGAAGTAAATGCATCAGCACCGCACCCAAGAGGCTATGGTTTATTATGGTGGACTTACTAAAAGAGTTCAGAATCTTCAATCAATGATATTCTTTTCAAACATGTCACCTGCACGATTGGGTTTTAACGTGAACTGGGATTTGCTTTTCACATGATTGGATAATTGAAATGAATATTCACTTACCTCCAGACCGTAAAGTCTGGAGAGAAAAAAAAAAAAATCTCCCTGCAAGTTAAGGGCATAATGTGCTAGTATGCATCTCATACTATGAAAGACTTGCCTTAAAATGAAGCCCTCCAGCATCACATCACCGCTGACAGGGCTTCCATCTACATCCAGTCTTCCGTCTGAGTTTGGGGGCTCTGGGTGTTTGAATGGCCGAGCCACGACGACGTCACTCCCGCACATGCACACAGGAGCTGCAATCGTGGCACAGCGCTCTAAAAATCACCTGCTGCAGAAATAGTGAATATCTTCTAAACAGTGCCCGCTCAGGTGATAGTCCTTGTACCTACAGATAAGCTTTAATATTAGTTTCCCTGTAGATACAAGTCACCACGCAGTGTTTACTACCACTTTAAGGCTCCATTCACACTTGTACGCCTCCAAAGTTGCGTGGCATGCATTATTAGTCTGCTTAAAAAAAGGCATCAGTCCATCCAAGTCCTACCAATAAAAGGGAAAAAAAAAATAAAAATTATACAATCCTACAATGGATATAAGAAGTCTACACACCCCTGTTAAAATGTCAGGTTTTTATGATGTAAAAAAATGAGACAAAGATAAATCATTTTAGATTTTTTCCCACCTTTAATGTGACCTATAAACTGTACAACTCAATTGAAAAACAAACTGAAATCTTTTAGGGGGGGGGGGGGCAAAAATAAAAAGACTAAAATAATGTGGTTGCATAAGTGTGCTCTTACTGGGGATGTAGCTGTGTTCAGAATTAGGCAATCACATTCAAACTCATGTTAAATAGGAGTCAGTACACACCTGCCATCATTTAAAGTGCCTCTGATTAACCCCAAATAAAGTTCAGCTGTTCTAGTAGGTCTTTCCTGACATTTTCTTAGTCGCATCCTACAGCAAAAGCCATGGTCTGCAGAGAACTTCCAAAGCATCAGAGGGATCTCATTGTTAAAAGGTATTAGTCAAGAGAAGGGTACAAAAAAATTTCCAAGGCATTAGCTATACCATGGAACACAGTGAAGACAGTCATCATCAAGTGGAGAACATATGGCACAACAGTGACATTACCAAGAACTGGACGTCCCTCCAAAATTGATGAAAAGACGAAAAGAAAACTGGTCAGGGAGGCTGCAAAAAGGCCTACAGCAACATTAACCACTTGCCGACCAACCGCCGTCCTTATACTGCGGCAGGTCAGCACGATCCCGCGAGCCGTCGTAGCTGTACTGCGGCGGTGCCGATGTTCGTGACAGGTGGTCGCGATGACAGCCGGCCACGAGTGATCGCGGGCACGAGAGGCAGAACAGGGACATGTGTGTGAACACACAAATCTCTGTTCTGAGAGGAGATGTAGATCGTGAGTACCTAATAGCTAGGAACCACGATCTGTCATCTCCTATAGTCAGTCCCCCCCACAGTTAGAACACACAGGGAACATAGTTAACCCCTTCCCTGCCAGTGACATTTATACAGTAATCAGTGCATTTTTATAGCACTGATCGCTGTATAATTGTCAATCGTCCCAAAAATGTGTAAAAAAAAAATAAAAACATTTTAACAGGGGTGTGTAGACTTTGTATATCCATTGTATACCTACAGTTGCTCCAAATGCAAAAAAAAACCCCAGCAAAGCATGATCCAATTAGCTCCAGCAGGGAAAAAAATCCTTCCTCATCCTCCAAGAGGCAATTAGATATTCCCTGGATCAACTTTACCTATAAAGGTTAGTATTCAGTTATATTATGTAAATTTAGGAAAGAATCCAGGCCTTTTTTTTTTTTAAATTAAAGCAATGTAGCTGGCCAGAACCAGCTCTTGAGGGAGTCTCTTCTCAGTAAGAGCTGCAAAAATGTGGAATAAACCTTTCTGTATTTGGAGATTACATTTCTTTTCCTCCAGACATAAAGTGTGCCCCCTTGTCCTCTCTGATGACCTTAAAGTGAATAACTCAACACCAAGTTCACTATATGAACCCTTTATGTATTTGTACATGTTGATCATATCCCCCTTAATCTCCTCAAGAGAGAATACATTCAGATCCCCTAATCTTTCCTCCATGCCTCTTATCAGTTTGGTTTCCCTTCTCTGCACTTTCTCCAGCTCCCTGATATACTTTTTGAGAACTGGTGCCCAAAATGGAACTGCAAATTCCAGATGAGGTCTTAGACCTCTTTCACACGGAGGCAGTGTTCAGGCGTTTTAGCACTAGAACTAGCAGCGCCTGTAAAGCACCTGAAAACTGCCTCCCATTCTCTGCAAAGGGTGCTTTCACACCTGGGTGGCGCTCTCGGGACTTTCGGAAAAGCGCTCCCAAAATGCCTCCTGCCCATTGCAATGAATGGGCAGCGATTCGGAAGCCCTGCAACACAGGTGTTTTTAACCCCTTCTTTGGGGTTAAAAGCACCCCGCTAGCGGCCAAATAGAGCGCCGCTTTACCGCGAATGCATGGGCGGCCACAGTGTGAAAGGAGTCTTACTAACGATTTGTACGGGGGCAAAATCATCTCTCTCTGGAGCCCATACCTCTCTTAATACAAGAAATAATTTTGTTCCATTTGGAAACCGCAGCTTGGCATTACATGCTATTAAGCTTGTGACTTTGGAATGCAACTTTGGATGGATGTGACTTGTTGTCCCTCTGCAAAGTCGGAAGCACTGTTGCATGTAAAACATTCCGGTACAACTTTTGACAGTTAACATTAAAGTCTATGGCCCTCAAGTTGCATGAAAGTCAGACCAAAGTAGTGCATAAATTGCGACTTTAGGTCATACTATTATAAATGGTTATCATTGGAAAATGGGGGGTGTAACTGCTTTAGACGATCAACCCCAATGGATCAGTCTTGGTTCAAATATGGTGGGGTAGTGTAAATGTACTGCACTTATTTTAAAAGCCTGTTTAACATGTACCCAAAATCTGTTTTCAGCATGTTTGCAACAAAAAATGTTCACCTGTAGATCCTGCCAGTACACTTCCTGATGGAAGCTGACAACTCTAAGCCACTGCTTTACAATTAGAAGTTATCAGATAGGCACCCTTAAAATGTCAACTGAAGGAGTTCATATGGCAGGCTGACAATGCTACTTAAGTGAGAGGTACTGGCTTAATCTTGGCATTCTGAAACAGGAAGTGGTGTTATGGGAAGGATTACCCAGCAAGAAATCCCACTGTACTCCAACTGCAGATACCACAGCCATGGCACAGGGTTGGTGAAAGTTCAAACAAAAAAGAGAGGGCGCACCGGCCTAGTGCATTATCCTTAAAAAAGTTTATTAAAACGAACACAAAAAAACTACTACTCACAAAGGTAGATGAAAATCACGCTAGAATGATCTTTTTGGTAAGTGGTGATCAATCCACTGATGGCAGTCTCCAGATCCTACGGGAAAGACGTGCAAATCGCTGCCGGTTGACGCGTTTCGAAGGTAGCACTTTCTTCTTCAGAGCCTAACAGTATTCATCTCTTACAGCTACTTATATATGGGTGCTCATCAGGGAGGCACAAATCAGACTGACTCAAAAGCCACTCCCATATAGGTGGGCAGTCCAGAGGCAGACCCTGACATTGCAAATTGGAAACAGCCTGTGTACACGTATACACACATCCACATATAGGGATGCCCAGGGGGCATAACGTCCACGACACATGACGCTTACACCAGAAAGGGGGGCGGGAGAAGGGGGAAAAAAAAGGAGGAGGGGGGGGAGGAGGGAGAGCCTCCCTGTAACCAGCCACCAAACTACAACGATCACAAGGGTTGCACACATAGGCAGATCCACACATATACACCCAGCGACACATCTAACAGCCAAGCAAGCTCACATCCCATGGAAGCGGCCTCTTATATAAACAGAAACAAAAGCAAAACTATGTGTATGGGTGTTGTACTTCAGTCTGCACATAGAAAACAATAGAGGAAGACCTAAAGTGCCTGAAGACAGCAGGGGCACTTGTACTGGCATCAGAATGAACCCAGCACGGCCACCTAAAGCTGACATCAAGGGGAACTAGTCTTTTAATCTCCAAAACGAAACCGCATGCTTTAAATAGCAGATGTGTCTTACCTAGAGGACGCTGTGATGACTGTAGGCGGCGGGTGGAACGCATGCCATATTTGTTGTGATGCTTTGCGGTCCAGGGGGCGGAAGTGGAGGCTCAGTGTCACTTCCTGTGCGCCCGCTGTCGCGCTGAGTGTGTGTCAGCAATGGGAAATGCTTTCCACCATGTTAATGAAGGCATACTATAGAGGCCTGGAGCGGACACATGGCTGAACGGACAGCGGCGAAATCATTACATCAATAAAGGGATAATGAAAGACAGAGGGAAACAAAGTATAAGTGAATGGTTGAAGGGAAAAATATATATGTCAAAAAATGTGTATATTAAAATGATATTAACGAAGAGATAAATATATATGTGTGTATGTATGGGACAGATTAGACAACTGGGATAGATACCAATATCATCCATGCATTCATAGACAAACACAACCCCATACATGGAATGTGTGTGCACATGCACACAAAGAGAAGCATATCTGTCAGTGATGATCCCTAGATGAAAGCAGACAAAATGTGCACACCAATTCTCGAGACAAATTAAACAAGTGCGCGTCGGCGCACATGTTTAACAGTGTGCGTGTCAAGTAACATGTGCGCACTTGTTTAATTTGTCTCGAGAATTGGTGTGCACATTTTGTCTGCTTTCATCTAGGGATCACCACTGACAGATATGCTTCTCTTTGTGTGCATGTGCACACACATTCCATGTATGGGGTTGTGTTTGTGATCGTTGTAGTTTGGTGGCTGGTTACAGGGAGGCTCTCCCTCCTTTCTCCTCCCCCCAGGTCCTTTTTTCCCCTTCTCCCTCCCCCCTTTCTGGTGTAAGCGTCATGTGCCGTGGACGTTATGCCCCCTGGGCATCCCTATATGTGGATGTGTGTATACGTGTACACAGGCGGTTTCCATGGTGCAATGTCAGGGTCCACCTCTGGACTGCCCACCTATATGGGAGTGGCTTTTGAGTCAGTCTGATTTGTGCCTCCCTGATGAGCACCCATATATAAGTAGCTGTAAGAGATGAATACTGTTAGGCTCTGAAGAAGAAAGTGCTACCTTCAAAACGCGTCAGCCGGCAGCGATTTGCACGTCCTCCCCGTAGGATCTGGAGACTGCTATCAGTGGATTGATCACCACTTACCAAAAAGATCATTCTAGCGTGATTTTCATCTACCTTTGTGAGTAGTAGTTTTTTGTGTTCGTTTTAATAAACTTTAAGGATAATGCACTAGGCCGGTGCGCCCTCTCTCTTTTGTTTTTTGTTTAATTGCTAGGATATCCCTATCCTTGAAGGCAGCAAGGCCGAAAGCTACCGTCCATCCTGAACTTTGAACTATCGGGCCTACACATTTATGTGCAAGAGTGTTTGTTTTGTTGTATTGGTGAGGGTTCATAAATCCTAAGAGCAACATGACAAAGTCAATATGCCCAATGTTTTGCTAGCACACCAGCTTTCGCTAGGAATTCAGGTATGTAAAATCAATGGAACCAAGTTATTGTATTCAAGCCATTTTTCCTTTAAAAAAAAAAAAAAAAACAGACCTATGCAAAGTAACATTTAAATACATTTACTGTCATAATACCAAATTAAAATCTGTGCTGCAGCCAGTAACAGTGTTCATCATACTGCAAGAAATATAACAACTTTTGTATACACAGTAAACAAAAAAAAACAAATAGCAACCCAAAATTTTTAAAGGAAAGCAAGGCATTTTAAGGAAAATTGTATGCTTCTAACCTAAAAGGTCACTTAGTCCCAAGCATAATTGCTGTGGCACAAAGCCAATTTTAAAACAGGCTGAACTGATTTTAACTTGTAAATGCCGCTGACTGTTTTCACTTAGGTTTAGGAAACATTTTTGGGCTTCTTTTTTTTTTCTTTCTTTTATAAAAAAAAAAAAAAATCTATCAAAGAAATAGGTTTCTCCATGTAGCTATGTCAGAACAAAGTTGCTATAAAAGACAGGGGATACCAGTTATTAGAGAGAGTGCCCATGAGAGGACGAGGTCAGCGGGACCTATTAATAAGATTAAAAATTTGTAAAGCTTTAGCAACACTGTAGCAATGACTTTCAGTTGCTTGGTGGCCTAAGGTATAGCCAACTTTGGATGCAATTAAGAATATTGCATTATTAAAAATAAACTGGAGCCTGGGCTGATAACATATCTGGGGGCAGGCAAACAATATTCAAGATAGGGAATATTACGGAATAGGCCAAAAAAAAAAAAAAAGTGAAGCTCATTACTCAAGAATGATGAACCTGTCAGGCATCTTAATGAACATGCAAGAGCAAATCTGCACATTTCTAAATGCTCCACTCCAATAATAAAGGAAAAGAGCAAGAACGGCTTTTCTTTTCACAATAGGACGTAAAAAAAAAAAAAAAAAAACTGTTTAAACTCCAGAACAAAGTGATAGAAAATGAAAGTGAAAAGTGAATCGATTTTGTGGAAGATCTTTTCTGAAACCAGGAGTTGGATATTACTGGGCATGTGGACAAGTTATCCCCATCATACATCTTGCAGGTTCAGGTAACGGTTTACTTTTAATAGTATTTCATTTATTTTTCACAGAACAGCAGCAATCCGAGCCTTTTTGATGAGACAAGATAAAAGGTGAAACAGCTTTGGGGGAATCATGGTGTGGTTAAGGAAAAGCAAGGAGTATCCTGAAATAGTTCTAGTTCCGGATTATCCCTAAATTCCGTAAAAGCTAAAACATCTCTTCCTGGGTCTATGAGGTCGTTTGAGTTCCAAAGCTTTACAATTAAGACACTCTCTAAACATCGATGTTACCCGGTTCTCAAAGGCGGCAACCATTACCTGAACAGCACAGGTGTAAACACAGTACAGTACACAATTATGCACCTCAGGGGAAAGGTATAGGAATTACTGTAAGGCCATTTTGGAATATAGCCAAGAAGCCTGCAAGGGATCCTGGGAGTATACAACAAAAACCATGCTTAAAGGTGGAGGTAGGTGCAGACCAATGATCCATCACCATCTTCAGCACAGGTTCACGCTGACAGCGGGAAAAAATCGTGCAAGTTCAGCTGAACTCGCACGATTTCATTCCCACATGTCAGTCCCGACTTTGGGGGAGATTTCAGAGACATTGGTGTGGGTTTCTGCACAGATGTCTATTGAAATCGCACCCCGAAGTCACCAAAAGTAGTACAGAAACTACATTTGGGAATCGATGGGACGTCGCACCGATTCGGATGGTTCCATTGCCGGCAATAGCACTGATAGCGATGCAATGTGAACCAGGGCTCAAAGTAACCTCATTCAGGAGAATAGATAACTCCAGGAAAGCCAGTAGGTTGGACCACTCTGTTGAGGTTTGGCAGAGGGTAGTGCAAGTACACTGTCAATTAACATTCTCAAAGGGTATGATGGAGAAGACTCTGAAGTGTTTTTGAGCCTCAGACAGAGTTCTGGGTTATTAGAAATCAAGTGAAAGATGCCATACTTCCCACAATCTATTTGAATGGGAAACACCTTTTATCTCTGAGCAATGGTGTGGCAGAGTGAACAATTCATGCCTCTAGTAACAGAGGGAGGGGGGCATTGAAGATGCTGACCTCTGACTCTGTAAGCGAGCATTGTAAGTGGACAACAATATCCACTCTTTAGCTTTGTAGTGATTACACATCAAGGTGTCTGAAGACTGGGCACTGCCCATTTTACAGGGCTCTTGCCCTATGGGACCTGTCTAGACAAAGTTTAACCACTTGCTGACCAGCCGCTGCAGTTTTACTGCGGCAGAATGGCACGGCTGGACGAAGCAAAGTTATGTCACGTCGCTTCACCCTGTGGCCACTATGGACCCACTGCACGCTATGGACCCACTGTCACGATCACCGCCGGGCTACCGCGATCGCCGCTGAGACATGGAGAACCGGGATCTGTGTGTGTAAACACACAGTTTCCGGTTCTCTGAGGGGAGAACAGACAGATCGTCTGTTCATACAGAGTATGAACAGCAATCTTTCTCTTTCCCTAAACAGTTCCATCCCCCCTTCAGTTAGAAAGACAAACAGGGAACATAATTAACCCCTTGATCACCCCCTAGTGTCAACCCCTTCACTGCCAGTGACATTTTTATAGTAATCAATACATTTTTATAGCACTGATCGCTGTATTAATGCCATTGGTCCCAAAAATATGTCAAAATTGTCCGATGTGTCCGCCATAATGTCGCAGTCCTGATGAAAATTGCAGATCGCCGCTATTACTAGTAAAAAAAAAAAAAATAAAAATGTCATAAAACTATCCCTTATTTTGTAGATGCTATAACTTTTGCGCAAACCAATCAATATACGCTTATTGCGATTTTTTTTACCAAAAATATGTAGAAGAATACATATCGGCCTAAACTGAGGAAAAAAATAGTTTTGTTATACATTTTTGGGGGATATTTATTATAGCAAAAAGTTAAAAAGATTGTGTTTTTTTTCAAAATGGTCGCTCTTTTGTTTATATCGCAAACAAAAAATAAAAACCGCAAAGGCGATCAAATACAACCAAAAGAAAGCTCTATTTGTGGGAAAAAAAGGACGTCGATTTTGTGTGGGTGCAATGTCGCATGACTGCGCAATTGTCAGTTAAAGCCATGCAGTGCCGAATCGCAAAAAGTGCTCTGGTCAGGAAGGGGGTAGAATCTTCCAGGGCTGAAGCGGTTAAAAAAAACAAAAAACAATGGATATAACCCCCTGGCCTAAAGAGTCAACAGGATGATTATGTAGAAGGCTTTACTGACACCCGTGATGAAGCCAAACTCTCAGGTGATGCCTCTAAGGCCCCTTTCACACTGGGGCGTCGGCGGTAAAGCGCCGCTATTTTTAGCAGTGCTTTACCACCACATTTGCGGTGGTATTCAGCCACTAGCGGGGCTCTTTTAAACCCCACTAGCGGCCGAAAAAGGGTTAAAACCACCCGAAAAGTGCTGCTGCAGCAGCGCTTTTCTGGTGGTATAGCCACGCTGCCCCATTGATTTCAATGGGCAGGGGCGGTATATGCACCGCTCCAAAGATGCTGCTACCCTGTTTCCCCGAAAATAAGACCTAGCGTGATTGTCGGTGATGGCTGCAATATAAGCCCTACCCCCCAAATAAGCCCTAGTTAAAGCCCTTGTTGGTCTTATTTTCAGGGTAGGGCTTATTTTCAGGGAAAAAGGGTAGGGCTTATTTGGGGGGGGGTAGAGTTTATATTGCAGCCATCACCGACCATCACGCTAGGTCTTATTTTCGGGGAAACAGGGTAGCAGGACTTTTTTTAGCGTCCTGCCAGCGCACCGCTCCAGTGTGAAAGGGGTTTAAATGGCATTGACAGGACACAGGGATTGATTTACTAAGAATGGAGAGTGCAGAATCTGGTGCAGCTGTGCATGGTAGCCAATCAGCTTTCAGTTTTGTTTTTTTTGTCAAAGCTTAACTGAACAAGCTGAAGTTAGAAGTGGATTGGCTACTGTGCACAGCTACACCAGATTTGCACTCTTTAGTTTTAGTAAATCAACCCCACATAAGAAGTCTTATGTCAAATCGCCCCAAATAAATGAGAAGGTTGTATAAAACAGAAAAGTTTTCAATTTTACAAACTTTTATATATATTATTTTTACATCCTTAACTAACCCAATGTCTGCAATTAGTAGCTGCCTGAGACTGCCAGACCCCCATCTTAAGCTTGGCACATACACTTCATTGTATCAGCTCTGAAACAATGATCTCAGACATTTCTAGGGAATAAGGATTCTCATAGGTTGGTTACATTTTTTTTTACATATATGTCCACATATATTTAAATGTAACTCCTTTCTTTAGAATACACATCAAGCCGTATTCCACTCCCAGTCTGGATACAGTATTGAGAATAGTTGAAGCACTTTTTATCATGTAGACAGCTTTACTAATATCTTAAGTCCCTGAAAATGAGAAATAAGTTTCCTCTACAGAGTTATTATATTGTGTATCTTTTTACTATCTTATTGGATTTCCATCAATCCATTTATTTTCACAGTTCTTGCACTTTAAGAATGTACAGGATTCTATTCCAGCTCCAAACAAGGCTTCAGAAGATTTTCAGTCTGCGGCTGGATTAAACATTTCTTCTGGTGTTCATAAGCAGGTCCCGTTGTAACCCCACATCCTTAGTTATTCTGGATTTTTCTGTAGGGGCATCTGTAATTAGTGTAAGCTTGTTGAACACACCACGACCAAAATAGTCTGCAACCACACTGAATCCGTCATTGGAGTACTTCAGCTAGAAAAATAAAAAGAAAGATAATAAACTGAGCCACCATTCTCCCCAATATTCTAAATATGCCATTTCTAGTAATTAAAGACTAGATGAAGGAGTGTTTCCATAGATGAAACAATCTAAAATGAGGTTTTTAAAGGAAATGTAGTTGCAAAGTCAAAAACCAAAACAGAAACCAAAGTAGCTTAGAGGCTTGAAAGTTCGATCCATGTATGGCCATTCCCATTCATGAGAAGTCGAACTGTTGATCAACTTTTCATGAATGGGCTTGGTGGTATATTTTTGCTCGATCAGCACATGTAGCCAATCGGCTGCAGCACTAATCAATGTATTCTGACAGTGAGGGGAGTCCTGCTGTCAGAACATAATCAAACAGTTGGGATGCTTTCCCCATCCAGCTCGAATGTGTAGATGGGAAAATCAGTTAAGTTTTTCCCTTTCAGTCAACTGGCTGAATGAAAAAAAACTGAGCCGTATATGGCCAGCTCAAAGCGTTTGTTACCCCAACACTTCATATTCCTGATATGTGCCTGTGGTACAATGTACTTGTATGAGAAAGTATCCTGTTCTCTTTGTATTGCTTCCTTTGTGTGAAATGCCTGGTGATCCCGCCAGCCCCTCTGCTTTCCGATTAGAACCTAAGCAAGAGAGAACACCATGGTCAGTTCTCTAGCTAAGCTGGGAAATCCATGTACTCTCCTCCAATGATCAGACTTGTCCTGACACCCCCCCCCCCCCCCGCTGCACAGTCATTCACTGGGAAGCTCAGTGTACTGCTGCTGCTCCTTCTCCTCCTCCAGCTCTTATGCAGCTGAGAACAGAGGGAATGTGATCACTTAGGAAAAATAGGTAATTATGTTTTTTCATATGTTTTTCCTTTCATTTCTATTGGAAATTGAATGGTTGTTTTACAAGGTGATTGTTTACAAATCACTTTAAGTCCGTAAATCAGCCAAGAAAGAAGTAGGGGCTGTGAGGCAGCAGAATAATTTCAGTGCTTGCAATACTACAAAA
This sequence comes from Aquarana catesbeiana, assembly GCF_042186555.1. Lineage (NCBI taxonomy): Eukaryota > Metazoa > Chordata > Amphibia > Anura > Ranidae > Aquarana > Aquarana catesbeiana. The sequence continues at coordinate 112,823,368 of NC_133333.1, read as the reverse complement.
AGCTTAAAGCATAATTCCAGATTTCATTTGGTCCATCCTGGCCCAAACGAAAAAACATTTCTCTTACTAATACATGTGGACACAGGACAGCCCTCTATAAAGCTGATGCTCCATACAGTATACACACAGCACTGCCAATCTCATTCCCAGAACAAAATCAAGTCAGAAAGACTGATTAATATAGGCACTGCTCAGCAAAACCCTTAGGAGAAGAAAAATGCTTCTCGGGATTAGACCAGTTACCATACAAAACAAGCGTGAGTGTTACATTCAGGCTGGGAACTTAAAGGAGAAGTTCCCCTTTTGTAACATGTTACATCCATATTCAGGGTGTAACATGTTACATATGCACCAGCCCCCGATACCCTGTTTTGAGAGCAAGCGAAGGATCTTCTCCCCCCGCTAGCTGTCACAATCTGAAGTGTTCTGTGAATGGGAAAATGACAAGGTCTGGTGGCCTCTGCGGCTGTCAGCTTGCAGTTCTCAGTGAACTACCATGGTGCTGTTGAGCGCTGTGGGAGTTTATGGAGCTTCCTGTCAGTCTAACTGCCTGCCCATATCAGAGATACAGGCAAACAGATACACAGTCTGCAAGACCATGGCATTACACCAGGGGTCTCAAACTCGCAGCCCTCCAGCTGTTGCGAAACTACAAGTCCCATGAGGCATTGTAAGGCTGACAGTTACAAGCATGACTCCCACAGGCAGAGGCATGATGGGACTTGTAGTTTTGCAACAGCTGGAGGGCTGACAGTTAGAGAACCCTGCACACAGAATCTGCTGATCGTGGGTGCAATGCTTTACAGGTCCCAAAGAAAAAATCTATTTTTTTTTACCTGCAAAAAAATGTGCATTTATTTTTATTTTTTTTGTAAAGGTGAACTTATCCTTTCAAGCAGTGTTAAGCCAAAAATGTAAAATATTGCAGCTTACCAATCCTTAGATGTGGTGGCTGCATTAGTTTTACTTAATAGGCTTTTGTCCCTGTTTTTACCTGGTGATCTGGCCAGTAAGACACCTCTTGCATTAGAGTGTGTCCACTCTGGATGAAGGAGCACAGGAGGCACCTTTGGACAGCAGCATTAGCAGCGCTAGCAGATTTAGATACAATAACAAATTGAAGCCCAGCTCACACTGCAGTTACAGCAACAGATTTTTTTTTTTTTGGGATAAAGGTTGAACATGACTATATACAAGCACCCCTGTTAATGGTAAATGGTTTGTATGTTGGAAAATGTCTTCATCAGCGCCATCGGCTATAGCCAGCAGTGCTGATGAATGTTTTCTGATTGCGGGGAAATCTCTTGACTGTCCAAATACAATAGCTCAGCGGGAGGGATTCCCCATCCACATCACACGTGTTAATCGGGGAAGCACATCAACCTGCTGGAACAAAGGAAAATGGACCTGGCCTTACTGGCCAGGTGAAAATAAAAGAAAGACAGACTAAGAAAAAATACTAATACAACCAACACATCTAAAAATTGATAAGCTGCAATATAATAATTTGCTTTTGGGTTTAATACTGCTTTAAAACCGAACTTTAGATTTGACTTTAAGGCTCGGTTCACATATATGCGAATCAGATAAATTTTGAGCCGCATCCGATTTGCGTAAAAATGTGAATCGGACCGGCTTGCAATGGAGCCATTTCAAATGTGCAAGACAGCCGTAGTCAGTTTTTGAAAAAGATTTCTGAATGATTTTAGGTCTGGTTCACATGCAAATTCAAGTAAAGATTTGCACCTGAATCGCACCTTAAGTGTAACCTAAAGTGTAAGTCCACCCTAAAACTAAAATCCCTGCATCTATAGATATCCACATTCTAACACTAACCTATCTAGCCCTGTAAAAAAGAAATCAGTATACATACCTTTTCTGAAGCCGATCCAATCCAGTCTCCAGCGGCAGAAGCTTTGCAGAAAACACAGCCGACAACGCGTGTGAAATGAATGGGGAGTGACGTCACCCATAAAGTTACTATGGGGCTTCTGTTGTCGGCTGTGTCCCCTGCACCCGCCTCCACAGCGAAGCCGCAGATGACAGCTCAGCGTAGGATCGGCTACAGAAAAGGTATGTATACAGATTTTTTTTCTTTACAGGACTAGATCGTCAATGTCTGTAGATGCAGGAATTTTAATTTTAGGGTGGACTTCTACTTTAACCAGTGATCAAAGCTGCACCGGACTCCTTTTTAAAACCGACTGCAAACCACAGCCGGACATGTGTGAGCCTAACTTTAAATGGTTCGTTCACAATCTCTACCTTAGCCATTCAGAGGAAGCCTTGCATTCATTCAGAAAATACAAGGCTTCCTGTGAATGGTAGAGTAGCACTCAGCCTAACTTGATTTAGTTCTGTGAATGCGATGGGAAATCCCTGTACTGCTGATGCTACATACAGTTTATACAATGCTGACAGCAACCACATGTATTAGTAAAGGAAATGAAAAAAAGTTTATTTGGCTCCACTTTGACCAAACTATAGTGAAATGAAACCTAGATTTAGGCTTCAGCACAAACTCCAAGCACGCATGCAAACTAGCAGTTGAAATAAACATATACAGTGGAACCTCAGATTACAAGCATAATCCGTTCCAGAAGAAAGCTCGTAATCCAATGTACTTGCATATCAAAGCGAGTTTTCCCATTGAAGTCAATGGAAACGAAAATAATTTGTTCCGCATTGACTTCAATGGGATGCAATACCGCATGTGGCCAGAGGCGGGGGGGGGGCTGGAGAGCTTCTGAAATGGCCGAAAAGGCCCGAGGGACAGTTTGGCTGACCTCGGCAAACCTCGGAAAGGCTCCATTCACAAGCTTTTCCGAGGTTTGCCAAGGTCAGCCGAACTGTCCTCGGGCCTTTCCGTGCATTTCCGAACAGTGCCAATCGGCGACTTTCAGCTCTGCTCGACTCCGGCGCCCCCCACCTCAGGACAAAAGCGGTACTGCCACCGCTTTTGGCCTGAATCCTGCTCGTTTTGTGAGACAACACTTGCAAACCGAGTTAGGATTTTTAGAAATACAGTGCTCGGTTTGCGAAACGCTTGTTAACCGCGTTACTCACAAACCGAGGTTCCACTGTAACATTCAATTTTACAAGGCAATAGATTTGTATCTCTTTAGTAAATTTTATGGTTTACATATCTCTGCCATGCTGCAACCAGAAAGTGAACAGGTGTTGTTACTGATCCAATTTACGTGAACTGTTGAAACAGAAGGAAATAAAAAAAGTCTCCCCTGCCAGGCTGTGTAGTGTGTCAGATGTGTGTAAATCACAAGAATATATAGTAAAATATAAAAAAGGCTGTTTTAATGCACACAAAGGCATACCATGTGATATGAACACATACAAACAATTCCCAACTTCTGGATTCACATCTGAGCGATTTTTAGCCAATTTCAGGCATTTTTATTTGAGTATTTTTGAGTATGTAAATGAGCATAATAGAAGCGTAATTCAAAGGTTTAAAGGCATATGCAGGCATTTTGGTTTTAGCCAATGGAAAGTCGTGTATTTGGGGGAGTGGTGACCAGTTCTTACAGGCTTAAAAAAAACCCAACAAAACAAAAAAAAAAAACACGTTTATAGTCATTGCCATTGAAGTCTACGGGTCCAAAAAGCCCACCTATGCTTCCAAAGTAGTTCATGTAATTTATGGAGAGTCAGGCAAGAAGCTACAGGTACCTGAGCATTCATAAGTGAATGGACACCATTTAAAAACTCATTGGATTTTGTTTGCTTTGAGCTACACAACTCTCAGGTGTGAATGGGGCCATACAATTTAAAGTGCAAGAATTAATTTATACTATGCAGTATGCGTTTGTTTACATTAAAAAGCCCTTCATTGTTGGCGACACTGACCAGCAGGGAGAGATTGTAACTATAATGTGTGGGCAACTAACTTCTTGGATTACCTTCTATGGAATAAATAGAAAATGCCATATGAAAAGGCGGGCACAAATAATTCATTTTGTGGGCAACGGTCTTTAAATGTCACCCCATGGTACTGGCTCTGGCTCTTATCTGGCTCTTATCCTACAGTGCCTTCAAAAAGTATTCATACCCCTTGAAATTGTCCGCATATTGCGATAGACCAACACAAAGTGGCACATAATTGTGAAGTGGAAGGTAAATGATAAATGGTTTTCAATTTTTTTTACAAATAAATATCTGAAAAGTGTGGCGTGCATTTGTATTCAGCCCCCTTTACTCTGATACTCCTAACTAAAATCTGTTGGAACCAATTGCCTCCAGATGTCACCTAATTAGTTAGTAGAGTCCACCTGTGTGTAATTTAATCTCAGTATAAATACAGTTGTTCTGTGAAGCCCTCAGAGGTTTGTTAGAGAACCTTAGTGAACAAACAGCATCACAAAGGGCAAGGGTCAAACCAGACAGGTCAGGGATAAAGTTGTGGAGAAGTTTAAAGCAGGGTTAGGTTAAAAAAAAAATCCCAAGCTTTGAACATCTCACAGAACACTGTTCAATCCATCATCGGAAAATGGAAAGAGTATGGCACAACTACAAACCTACCAAGACATGGCCGTGTACCTAAACTGACAGGCCAGGCAAGAAGAGCATGAATCAGAGAAGCAGCCAAGAGGCCCATGTTTTTTTAAATAAACATGTTAGACTCTCTAAAAAACAGAGTCTTGCGAGCTACCATGTGAAAATCCAAATGATAATTAGAGATGATTAAAGGACAGCTGCTAGCACTGATCACGTCCCATATGCTTGTGCCAAATGCTGCGCTATCCAAATGTAATCATATGGTAAATCGTACTAAATCCTAATATTACTGACTGCAGTTAAATAGTAGTGGTGAGATATTCCATTCCTATGTAAAAAAATCTAGTGAACATAATAATGCAATCTCATGCAATTAAAAGTTGCGATCATAAACAATTGCAATCCTATGCGATACTCCCAATGACAACCTGTGTAGCATACACACCTCTATATACAGGCTGCATTCATATGCAATAGAGAAATATGAAACCCTGTGCGATAATTGCAGTGACAGCGCAGCATTATATCGGTATAAACATGTTAGACTCACCTGCTCTGTGCAGTAGTATTTCACAGAGCGGCCCCAATTCTCCTCTTCTGGGGTCTACCGCCAGTGATCTTAGCTCCTCCTCTTCTCTGTGTGCCCCCATAGTAAGCAGAGCGCCATAGACACACAGAGCAGCACTTGACCCCACCCCCCGCTTCCTCCTCGCAGCATTTAATTTGACAGAAGCAGCCAATAGCTGATGCTGCTCGAGCCCATGTGTGAGAAGGGAGAGAAGACCGCGTCTGTCCACAACACTGGATCGATTGAAGACTAATGTAAGTATTTATGGAGATGGGAGCACAGCAACCTATCAAATGTTTTTTTTTTTTTAATCTTAAATTTAGGGAATGCATGGTGTTTTACTGTGCAGGAATTGTCAGTTATAGACAATGGTGCAGTTTTAAAGAGGAGTTCACTTTTTTTTTTCTAACTTTATTGAATTGTCAGTGCGACATTTCATTCAATTCTGTCCACCACAGCGCAACTAAAGGTGGAACAGAAAAAAAATGAAGGTATTTCAAATTTCCCCACCACACTGCATTTACCCGTAGGCTGCATTCAAGTGTTTTCTGTGTGCCTTTGTAAAGACCCATGTTCTTCTAGTGCAGAAAAACTCAAGTCTTCGCACAACTGTGAATGAGCCCTAAAGTGGTACTCAAGTCAAGTACTTTTTTCCTAAATCAGATACTAATAAAACGTACTCTTCGACCTCACTCAATTGGTAGAAATACCATCAGCTTGCATCGTTTTTCTATTCAATCTCAAACAGGACATCTTTGTCTAGAGACCCGACATCATTTGAGACCCTCTAACTGTGGGGGGGATTCCCCCTACACACACCCTCTTTCGCCTATATACACACACACAACATTCTCTTATCCCATCTACACCTTGACCCTCAACCATGTGGAAAAGTGGGCTACAGAACTAGGTACTACATACCCACCGGAACAATGGGATAAAACTTGCACACTAACTCACCATTTATCCCTAGCCAGTAAGGCACATGAGACCAGTTTCAGAATTTTGTCTTGCTGGTACAGGTTCTGTGTCTTCCTTTATCATATCTACCCCTCAGTACCTGACTGATGTTGGCACAGTCTGTCCCACCCAGGGACAATGAACCACATTTGGTGAGCATGCTCCCCTATCAAAGCTTTGTGAGATTAGATTCTTATGAACTACAGTAGTTACAAATATAGCGTCCCCAACTATCCTCATGTGGTACATCTCTCTACGATGCCGGTCTCTATCAAGGGTGTCCTTACACACTTCCTTACGGCTATTGGCGGACAACACAGGTTCCTACCATACTGGAATTGGCCAACAAACAAAGATCATATGAAGTCACTCCTAGACCAGGAAACAGATACCTGCAATCAGTGTACCCATGAATGTCTTTAGAAAATTCCAGGAATGCAAAGACCACATTAGAGCCTAACATGGCCTGGTTATCTTCCTAATATAAGGGCAATTCCCATGGAGTGCAACCCCTATCTCCCCTCCCCTTTTATTTTTAAAGCGGTAGTAAGCCGCCGGCTTTTTTTTTTTTTTTTGAAACCTGCAAGGCAAAGTTATAATGTGCTAGTATGCATCTCATACTAGCACATTATGTGAAACTTACTTTAAAACTAAGCCCAGCAGTACGCTGTGACAGGGCTTCCATCTGCACCTAATCTTCCTTCCGGGTTGGCGGGCTCCTGTCCTGTGATTGGACAAGCCGCAATGACGTCACTCTGTGCAGGAGCTGCTGTTCATGGCACAGGGCTCTGAATGAACGGCACGGTATGCCGTTCCTTTTGCGCGTATGTGCTGGTGATGTCACCGGCGGCTTCACAAATAAATATCTCCTAAATGGTGCACGTTTAGGAGATATTTACTGTACCTATATGTAAAAATTGTTCATGGGAGTTTACACCCACTTTAATCCCTTCTTCCCTATTTTATGAGACACCCTGTGAGCCCTTTTTACCTACTCTTCTCACCCTTTCATCTTTTGTTATTATCTCTTTTCATCTTTTCTGGCAGAGAGTTCAGCAAGTTATCAGCTCATAAGATTTCTGGCAAAATCAACAGGTAATTTTTGTATTTACTCAAACAGATATAGAAAAACATTTTCAATGGCATATTTAGCAGATGTTCATTGTTCAGGTTTACATACTTCAACCAGTGTGGTGCAACCAGTTATTAACCACTGCTTGGATGAAAAGTAAAAGCCCTGGGCAGACACAGTATATAGGCTGAATGTGTTATCATGCTTATTTCACCAATTTGAATAGAACAGAGCAAAGTTATTTTTCTTTTGAAAAAAAACAAAACAAAAAAAAACACAAACCTGGTGCTGGAAGTGGTCATAGAGGTCTTTCTTCTCTTCCTGAGCCCTGATCATATCAAGGACTTGGCGATTCTCAGGCAGGCAGGTTGGGCAGTCGGAGTCACTGTCTGCATAGCTCTCAAAGCAGTGTTGGTGAAAGGAATGACCGCACAAGAAGTGCACAGACGGAAGTTCTAAAGCGCTACTGCAGATACTACATTTAGTCTTCTGGAAAATCTTGGGGCTTCATAAAAAGAGACAATCAAAATTTCACAGTTCTAAACAATAACAATGGTAAAGCTAAACTCTATGCACAAAACAAATGTAAATATATCCCTCATAAGCCACACAGTATAAACATTCACTCAGTGTTTCCAAAAAAAAAAAATGTTATTACCTTGTAAAAGTAGCATCATTATGCTGCACAGAATGTGCAGAGACTAGAGCTATGGGAGGGACCCAGCAGGTCCACTTACTACAGGCTGCAGAGAACTACAGGAAGGAGTAGATACAAGACCGGTCACCAATCACAAGGAGCAGCCGTGACAGTCTATTACAGGAAGCTCCTACACAGAAGCAACATTTCATGCTGAATTACTACACAGAGCTGGAAGCAATACACAAAGTATAGATATGCTGTTTGTATTTAGGCAATATTTGCTTATTTTGATGTTCAGCTGTAAAGCCTAGTCCGTGTTTTCCTTGTACTTCAGGCTTCCTCTGAATGATTGAGAAGCACTCAGCTCAACATGATTTTGATGCCTTTGATGCTCCCAGAACAGCATCCAATGCAGCATATGGCATGTAGCTGATGCTACTACAGAATGATACGGCACTGACCGCAGCAGAATAATAGTCAGCCTAGGTTCACATTGCAGCGATTTAGCATGCGATTTGAATGTCAAATCGCATGCCAAATCGTCAGCTATTGCCGGCAACGGCACTGTCTGAATCGGTGTGATGCCAACTTTGCGGTGCCGCACCGATTCCCAAAAGTACTTCCTATACTGCTTTTGGTGACTTTGGGATGCGATTTGTATAGACAGCTATCTGTGCAGCAACCTGCACAGATGTCTCTGAAATCGCCCCCCCGAAGTTGGACTGACATGCGGGTATGAAATTGTGAGAGTTCAGCTGAACTTGCACAATTTCAATCCCGCTGTCAGCATGAACTCGGGCTTCTAGAAATTTCTGGTCCAAACTACTTGAAGTGAAAAGAAACAGGGACTTACAGTAGGCTTGAAATCAGAAATTAAACAAAATGGTAATGTTTTAAAAATTGGTGAAGTCTGATTGTTTTGCCAGTAACACACTTCTTATCCAGGTTGTTTTCTTTTTAAAAAGGTTTGCAGTAAGTATGAAGGACAACCTCCCAGACAATGTCAGGAGAGAATCACTGGTGGGTCCTGTAAATCTGAAGCACAAATAAATTAAGCGATTGTACTATAGCTAAAACCTCTTTTAGCTTTGGGTAGAAAAAGCAAAGGTTGTCTTTGAGGTTTTTATTGCTGTTCTTGCTGGGTAGATTCACCCTCTCTATTTGTCCTGGTTACCACTGTCACAGCAACAAAAAGTGATAGGAAATCCAAACTTTTACAGCTGTCACCAGAATAAGAGAATGTAAATACTACATTGTTACATAGTCATGTTGAAAAAAGACACAAGTCCATCTAGTTCAACCAATAAAAAGGGGAAAATCAAAAGGGAAAATCTGTACGGGTGACAAATAGGAGGGCAATTCTTAATTTGTAGAGATTCCCTCAAACGTCCTGTTGCATCTCGGGGAAAAGGCAGTAAAGGACACAGACAAAAAAAAGAAAATCCCTACAGTGCTGTTAACCATTTACTACTTTACTCAAAACAAAATCTATACGTATATGCAATGAAAGTCCATCCATTTTTATGGGTTATTGCTAGAGAGTGCCAATCAAATTCTTCCATTGTGATACGGATTGGCGGCTGTAGGCAGCAGAGACCACTCATCCAGCAATAGCTGATAAATAAGGCCAAGAAGGCTCTCCAAGAGGTCTCCAATGAGATGTGTAACCAATTTTGTCTTTTACAGGGATGGTTAGGAATTGCTCATGACATTTTGGCAGGTGTGTTTTTTTTTACAGAAGGTAGTTTCTGCTTATACAGTGATCATATTTACATGGCTCAAATTTGTGACTAAAGTGACTGTAAAGTTGAGTTTTGTAGTTTATAGAAATCTCTTCTGAAAGACTTTATCAGATCCTAAACAAAGGAAAGCAAAGTTTTCAGTGAGTACGTATTTTATCATTGCAGTGTTTACTGCGTTTGATGGAACTCAGATTTTTACATGTATCATTCAATTTTGTTACTGCATTAAAGATAGTTTTGTAGTTTAGCTACAGAGCTATCAGTAGTTAGCATGCTAGTTAAGCCCCTTTACCAATGATTCTCACCTCCCCCATCTCCAACTGTCTCCAGCATGGCACTTACTCAAGACTAAAAGACTATTCCTCTACACCTTAACATGTCAACTCTCAGGCATGGGGATTTGCAGCTCAGAAGCTGCACCATTGGACATATGGAAAGAACCATATGCTCCCTTATACCTGGAAGATCTCAATATATCAGAGGGGCCTTGGCAGATAAAAAGGGACATAGGGGGGAGCAGGGATGGTAAGTAGCCGCAGTAGAGGAGCGGTGCTAACAAATGAACCCAGCTACTTTGCCCTAGATGACCTATTTCCCAACAAGAAGTTAAGAAAGACTGCCTCACAGCTACAAACTCACATTTTAAAAGGTATAATGGGAAGAAATAAGAGGTAAGGGACTGAAAAGACTGTATATGAGGCAACAGTGCTGTGTACGTGCAATTGTCTAAAAGATGTTTATTTCATGTCTTTAATATACTAGAAAATTAAATTGCACATTCATCTTTTCTTACCTGTTACGCAGTTCATGGATATCTCGGCGAATGCGAGCCGTTTCCTCCCTGTACTTATTAACAGTTCTTTCATCTTCTTCTGTCTGCTGGCTCAGTTTCTGCATTTTGTTGATTAAATAGTCCCTGATCACAGACAGAGTGGCTGTGGAATTATGAGCCAGGGTCTGCACCACTGTAACAAAAGATCAGGGATATACAAGACATTTTTCACAGAAAATACAAATTGACTTAAAACCTTTATGCCCTGTACACACGGTCGGATTTTCCGCCGGAAAATGTGTGATAGGACCTTGTCGTTGGAAATTCCGACCGTGTGTAGGCTCCATCACACATTTTCCATCGGATTTTCCGACACACAAAGTTTGAGAGCAGGATATAAAATTTTCCGACAACAAAATCCGTTGTCGGAAATTCCGATCGTGTGTACACAAATCCGACGCACAAAGTGCCACGCATGCTCAGAATAAATAAAGAGATGAAAGCTATTGGCCACTGCCCCGTTTATAGTCCCAACGTACGTGTTTTACGTCACCGCGTTTAGAACGATCGGATTTTCTGACAACTTTGTGTGACCGTGTGTATGCAAGACAAGTTTGAGCCAACATCCGTCGGAAAAAATCCATGGATTTTGTTGTCGGAATGTCCGAACAAAGTCCGACCGTGTGTACAGGACATTACACTGATTAAGTTAATTTAACATGGCATAAAAACAGTATAGTTTAACAAATTAATATTACGGTTATTTCTTTTAAGCATTGTAGACTTTAAACATAGTTTGGCTACTAGCCACTCAAGTAGGATGCCTACATTGTTTATAAGGAAATGTTGATCCAGAATGCCTACTAGATATGTCTGCCCCAATTATGTTGGTGATATCCAGTAGCAATGCTTCACTGTCAATGGAATCTAGTACCATTGTTTCCTTCACAATGGTGGCAAGAAGCAATGAACCCTACACATTGGTGGTCAGTAGCAATGCCCCCTTACCCACTGGTACACAGTAGCAATGCTACCTTTACAATGGTAGCAACAATGGGGTAGATTTACAAAACTGGAGAGCACAAAATCTGGTGCAGCTCTGCACAGAAACCAGCTTCCAGGTTTTTTTGTCAAAGCTTAATTGAATGAGCTGACGTTAGAAGCCGATTGGCTACAATGCACAGCTGCACCAGTTTTTGCACTCTTCAGTTTTAGCAAATCAACCCCAATCCCCCCCCCCCCAAACATTGGTGGCCGTTAGCAATGCCCCCTACACATTGGTGGCCGTTAGCAATGCCCCTCTACCAGTGGCGGCTGGTCCTTTATTTCTTTTGAAGGGGAGGCAAACGACCACCCCTGTGCCCCCCCCCCCCGAAGGACAGTTCGGGACAAAGCCCCACATTTACCCCATTGAGGAAGCGGGAGGGCAGCCTGTCCGGCGGGCGGCAGCTTTCTCCCTTCCTCCTCCTGTGGACCACGGCAACCTCCGCCGTGCATCTCCCTCCTCCTAAGTGTACAATAGGATCGCCTGTCCTTTCAGCCAATCGGCAAATGGGTATCAGACCCGTGCTTCCTGATTGGCAGAGAGGCAATTCAGTGTTAGAATAGCGAATATTCGCTATTCTAACACACCTGGGTGGGCTCCAAGCGCAATGCTCTGCATCCGGAGCCCACCCTATTTCGAAGCCTGTTAGAGCCTCTGGCTCTAATCAGGTGCTTCAAAAAAAAAAAAAAACACCCCACCGCTGTAATTCATGCTCCCTTAATGGATGGGCTGCCCCTGCCCTCTACACTGGTGCACTTACTGACTTTGGGCTTGGTCTTGTGGCAGCAGCATAATGCTGGTAGTGCAGAACACCATGATATGAAATGTCAGTTATCACAGTCTCCCAGAGACTAAAGACTGAGGAATCCATCTCCTCTATTCGGATAGACTCATACAGGCATGGTCTTTACAATGTTTAAGCAACTAATTAAAACGATTGTAAAGGAACATTTAAAAAATAAAAATAAACATGTCTATACTTACCTGCTCAGTGCAATTCCAACCTCAAACCTCCTCTTTTCAGGTCCCCCACCGGCACTCCTGGCTATCTGTCCAGTGTCCTCACGGGAAGCAGCTTTCCTGGGGGGGGGAACTCATGCATGCTCACTGCCGAGCCACGCTGTTGTGTCTATTGACACAGACAACAGAACTCAACCCCACCCCCCCCCACTCCCTCGTCACTGGAGTTTATTGACAGGAGGGGGAGCCAATGGTTCCCGCTGCTAGCAATCTGCCCAATGAGGATGGAGACTGCGGCGAGAGGATGGGATCAGGCTCAGGTAAGAATAAGGGGGGGGGGGGGGATCCTGGAGCAGAGAAGGTTTCTTACCCTAATGCACTAAGGTAAAAATCCTTAATGCTTTAGAACCACTTTAATAAAACAAAACTAGTGAATTACTAATTATATTGGTTGATGAAGCTTGCCCACCTCTGAAGCTACCTGACATGGACTGGTTCTTTGGGTTTTCCTTGCTTTCATAGAAACAAAACACAAGGGACAACCCTTTGCACTCTCAGAATTTTTCAAGAAAGCAGGTTGAAGTTGATTTATTTTCTAATTGAGCAACATACACCAGATTTCATCATCTTTAGCCATTTCAATTGAGTCTTACAAAAATAAACAAGCTTATAAAGTTAAGAGCCTAGATGACTAACCTAATAGTGGAGGCATGAGATTTTTACTTTCGATATGTTTCAGCACAGTGGCAATGTGTTCCTTACAATCTTCCTCTTTGCGGGCAAAGTAACCAAGCGCTTGCTCCCACAGAGAACTCTCTTGCTCCCCATACTGTTTACAAGCTTCAATCACTTCTTGGTACTGATTGTTTTGCATGTGATAATGCATAATCTGCTGAAAACTGGGAGAAACCAAGCAATTCAATAAAAAAACATGCATTACTTACTCTTAGTCTTTATAAAGGCAGTCAATGAGTGGAGGTACTTACAGTTTGCCTTGTTCATACAAATACAGCACTCCTTTCTGAAAATTGTGCATTTGGCATAGGACAAGAGCTTTATCAAACACATTCTTAAAGCGCCCACTCTTCAGAAGCGTCATGACATCATTTTGGAGTTGCTGCCTTGCCTGTTAATATAACTTTTATATTAGGTTAGGCACATATAGCCTGACAATAAAATACTATTCAGACTGTAATGGGGCAGTGAAGAATGAAAAAGGATGCTGAAGTAAAAAGAGTCATCACTTAAATTTAAAGAAAGAGTACACACATTGCTTGAATTTCACTAGCTATGTAACATTTTCTTTTAGTACTTAAATCCGCCAAAAAGTTGGTGAAGCCAAGTTATCCCTTGGCTTCTTATGTCTTGGGCACTCCAACAATAAGACCTCCTCATCATAATTATCAATTATCTGATCTTGTTCATCTTTTGGGTTCTCCCACTGTCTCTGTGTGGTCCTGCACCTCTGGTTTGCATGTAAAAAAATAAAATATCCAAGAGAGGAAGTTCTTCATAATGCTACAGCAGGTGTGCAGACACAGAAAAGGCATAGCTCACCAAATAAAGTGCCTGAGAGGTAAACTGGCAGGTGATTTAACACTTCAGCATTTACCAAAAATGGAAATATCAATTTGGGGTGGACAGATCCTTCAAAGTTTAGAACTAATAAGCACTTGCTTATGCTTGTAAATGTTGTTATTCTTGTATTCAGTAAGTATTTACTAGGAATTCAGTAACCAGCCACCTGCAGGGATGAGCCCAATTGCCCTCCAGAGCTTGAACCTTGCTAAATGGCTGTTACCAGAACCAGATTTCCCAGTCTTGTATTTAAACATCAGCTTGACAACTAAAGGGCTGTGCAAGCATGCACAGATACAAACGTAGGCAGGGCAGATGCTAAGCACACTTGGTACGTACTTGTGGGTCTCTCTCATGTGCCCAGTTTTGCAGACGTAATTCCAGCAAAGTATCATATACCCCCTGAGGCGAATCATTCTGTACTTGTATCATATGTTCAAGAAAGTTCTTTAATTCACAAGGATTGTTGGCAAAAATAGGAATGAACTCTTCAGGATTTGCCTGGAAAAAAAAGCACACATAACCACATAAAGAAAAAAAAAAAAGACAGAGGAAGTTTCAAAAAATGGTAAAACACATTCCAATTTTTTGGATGGATTTAGGTAAAATAACAATTTTACTTTAGCACCGCTTTAACCCAAGGATGCAGTGTGTTACCAAAAAGAAATGACTGGGGAATGGAATGTGAGAGACTGCCAACATCCTATATTGTAAACATGGAAGGCATGCAACTAGTGCATGAAGAGCAGCCCCCTTGGACTTTTTAGGCAGAAAAAAGTATAGAAATATATAAAAAGGCAACTATGTGCCACTTTTATTAAATACAAAACAGTAAATATTGCCAACAGACAACAATCATTAAAAATTATGTATACAAAGTACACCAATGGAATTCATAATGTTTGAATATGCATATACAGTGGGGATGGAAAGTATTCAGACCCCCTTAAATTTTTCACTCTTTGTTATATTGCAGCCATTTGCTAAAATCATTTAAGTTCATTTTTTTCCTCATTAATGTACACACAGCACCCCATATTCACAGAAAAACACAGAATTGTTGACATTTTTGCAGATTTATTAAAAAAGAAAAACTGAAATATCACATGGTCCTAAGTATTGCTGTGACACTCATGTATTTAACTCAGGTGCTGTCAATTTCTTCTGATCATCCTAGAGATGGTTCTACACCTTCATTTGAGTCCAGCTGTGTTTGATTATACTGATTGGACTTGATTAGGAAAGCCACACACCTGTCTATATAAGACTTTACAGCTCACAGTGCATGTCAGAGCAAATGAGAATCATGAGGTCAAAGGAACTGCCTGAAGAGCCCAGAGACAGAATTGTGGCAAGGCACAGATCTGGCCAAGGTTACAAAAAAATTTCTGCTGCACTTAAGGTTCCTAAGAGCACAGTGGCCTCCATAATCCTTAAATGGAAGACGTTTGGGACGACCAGGACCCTTCCTAGAGCTGGCCATCCGGCCAAACTGAGCTATCGGGGGAGAAGAGCCTTGGTGAGAGGTTTTTTTCCCTCATTAATGTACACACAGCACCCAGTATTGACAGAAAAACACAGAATTGTTGACATTTTTGCAGATTTATTAAAAAAGAAAAACTGAAATATCACATGGTCCTAAGTATTCAGACCCTTTGCTCAGTATTTAGTAGAAGCACCCTTTTGATCTAATACAGCCATGAGTCTTTTTGGGAAAGATGCAACAAGTTTTTCAAACCTGGATTTGGGGATCCTCTGCCATTCCTCCTTGCAGAGCCTCTCCAGTTCTGTCAGGTTGGATGGTAAACGTTGGTGGACAGCCATTTTTAGGTCTCTCCGGAGATGCTCAATTGGGTTTAAGTCAGGGCTCTGGCTGGGCCATTCAAGAACAGTCACGGAGTTGTTGTGAAGCCACTCCTTTGTTAATTTAGCTGTGTGCTTAGGGTCATTGTCTTGTTGGAAGGTAAATCTTCGGCCCAGTCTGAGGTCCTGAGCACTCTGGAGAAGGTTTTCATCCAGGATATCCTTGTACTTGGCCGCATTCATCTTTCCCTCGATTGCAACCAGTCGTCCTGTCCCTGCAGCTGAAAAACACCCCCACAGCATGATGCTGCCACCACCATGCTTCACTCTTGCCACTGTATTGGACATGTGATGAGCAGTGCCTGATTTTCTCCACACATACTGCTTAGAATTAAGCGGCCAAAAAGGTCTAGCTTGGTCTCATCAGACCAAAGAATCTTATTTCTCACCATCTTGGAGTCCTTCAGGTGTTTTTTAGCAATCCATGCGGGCTTTCATGTGTCTTGCACTGAGGAAAGGCTTCCGTCGGGCCACAGAAGCAAATACTCTTGCGCACAGGTGTGTAAGCTTGTTGATCCAAAGAATTCAAAGTGGACAATAAATTTCGGCCTTGCTGCCCTCCAGGATGGGAAATTATATAAGGTTGTCAAAACCACATAAATTATAATACACATTATTTCAGATATTACTACAACTGGAGTACCTACATGTGTACGCATATAGGCCAGTAGGCACATACATACACACACATGTGCACTCCAGGGAAAGAGATATAGAATAAAATTTCTGATTCTGATAAGCACAGCAAGGAGAGAGATATAGAATAAAAGTTACTGATTCCATATGAACTCACATATATGGACCCATGTACGTACAAGTCTAGTCGTACAATATGTGCATATTTTTAGGATGTCTTATATAGAGAGCATGATACCAATACAGTATTTATGAACCTAGATCTTAAAATTACCTATAATCTTCTGTGGATGATAAGTGATAACCTGCCTCCTGTCCCCCATGAGGGGGTTTTCTAGGCAGCAAAAGATAATTAAAAAATGTATATCGAAAAAATATCGTAGTTGAAACTATGATATTTTTTCGATATACATTTTTAAATTATCTTTTGCTGCCTAGAAAACCCCTCATGGGGGACAATCTCCTTTTTTGATATTCTCATTCGGGGTGTGCAACTATTTTTGTCTTCCCTCATATGAGTGTCTTTCATTAAAGTCAATGGTCAAGGTACTGCCAAAGTTAAACTAGGGTCAGTCCATGAATATAGCATGTATCCCGACATGTTTCGGAAATCTTTATTAGTACATATTTTCCTTCATCAGGGTAGATTGACTTGGGGTGACTTTATCTTTGTATATGGATTTCATGAAAAAAACATAGGAAAAACAAAAAGGATAAAATGACATGTACACCACGTTGTCTGGAGAAAACTCAGACAAGGACCTGGCGATGTGCAGCTGCGCAGACAGGAAGCAGCCACGTGCTTACCACATGCAAGAGACTCCCTGGTATATACCCAGCAGAGCACATTTTTCTTTCACAGCAGATGAAAAAATATGGTGCAGTCAGGCAGTAGTCCTCAGACTGAGAGAACGCTGGATGTAAGCATGCACCTTAAATAGTATAAGACTGTGTAGAAACCAATCAGGCAAACTAGTAATGTGTTGCTGGTAGTTCCATTATTCTAATGCCATTTTATCCTTTTGCTTTTTCCCTGATGAAGGAAAATATGTACCAATAAAGATTTCCGAAACATGTTGGGATACATGCTATATTCATGGACTGACCCTAGTTTAACTTTGGCAGTACCTTGACCATTAGCCTTGGGTTTGCTATAATTCGATATATATGCATATTCATGTATTATGAATTCCATTGGTGTACTTTGTATACATATTTTTTAATGATTGTTATTTGTTGGCAATATTTACTGTTTTGTATTTAATAAAAGTGGCACATAGTTGCCTTTTATATATTTCTATACTCATATACTTTTTTTCTGCCTAAAAAGTCCAAGGGGGCGGCTCTTCATGCGCTAGTTGCCTGCTTTCAGTGTGTTACCAACTACTAAGTATGACAGGAGGAGATCTGCAGCCATCCTACAGGAAACCCTCTTGCAGAAGTAAATTGTTCAGATGATTGCTCTACATGGTCTTCAAATGAAAATAATGAGCCTTTTACACAGAACCAGGTACATCCTACGATGCTTCATCACGACATCCATATATATTCAATGGTAATAGTTTTACACTGCTAAACAAATTAAACAGTGGTTAATGAACACCCAGGAACATGAAGTTAAACAAGCTCCACGCTTCCCTTGTTCCCGGATCTAAACATCATCATAAAACCTTTATAGGAAAGCCTTTTTTTTTTTAATACTTTATTTTTGACAACTCACAGAAAAAACAGAGACCAATGACAAACTCGTCAAAATATCACAGATTAGAAAATCATAGCACGTGGAAAACAGGTGAGGTCATAAGCAACACACAGACCATGAAACAAACATTCCGGGAGGCCCGGCACTAAAGAATCTCTGTACCCCGTGAGATTTATGTTTTACCCGGTGGATACCGGCATGAAAAAAAACGGAACCAGAGGAGATATAAAAAAAAAGAGAGAAGACAAAGCGAAGAGAAGGAAAGAGAAAAAACAGGGGAAGGTAAGAGAGAGAAAAAAAAAAAAGTTGGAGGCAGGTCTAGTAAAACCACCACCCTGACAGATCCAGGATGCCCATTGGTACAATTTCGATATAGGATAAATTAATTCAGCAAGGTCTTGTACTCAGAGTATACAAATTTCTGTCAGTAGAAACACTTTGAGGAATTCATCCTAGGGGCCTCTCTCAGTGAAGGAGTCAAGGCGGGACTCGCGATCCAAGATGGTGCTCGGTGAGTGTTTTCAAGCCGCACGTGCAGCATCTCCTATCCCATCACCGTGGCTGCCGTCCACCTCACCTCCTCCCCCCTCTCCACCAGCCTCCCCAGGCAGTTTCGCCAACAGCATGGACCCCAGAGAGACCCAGGAGGGTAGTAGCCTGGTCGCATGCGGGACCCCCCCCCCCCCGACCGAGATGGTCACCCCCGCCACATCTGTCTACCTTCGGGGACCCCCCGCCCCTCCGCGGGGAATATAAACATAACAGAGGCCCTAGGGGACAGGGATATGCGGTCCCATATTCTTGCCCTCCCCACCAGGGTGGATCTGAAGGGCTTTGTGACCTGGATGGAGAAGGTCCTCAGACAAGACATTGAGGCCTTACAGGCAGACACAGCCCACATTGGGTGAAGAGTGGAGACGCTGGAAGCTTCAGTGGAAGACATCACCCCTACCCTGCAGACACATTGCCAAACATAGCAGGATCAAAGTATTGACTCCTTGCTTGATCAACTAGATGATGTGGAAAACCGCAGCCGCAGGGCTAATATCCGCATTAGAGGCCTACCAAGCTACCGCACTGAGGGACATACTCCCCATTTTACAGGGAGTTCTCAAACAGATACTGGGCAGGGAGGCCCCCGCTAATACTGAAATAGATCGAGCCCATAGTGCTCTAAGACCTCCCTCGGATGATCCAGATAAACCTTGTGACATCATATGTAAACTGCACAAAAACTCCATGTCAGGGGGGTTCGCCATGTAGACTTTGATGGAGCTAAGCTGTCCCTGTTTCCGGATCTCTTCAGACGTACGCTGATGCAGCGCAGAGCCCTTAAACCGGTGCTGGAATCCTGCAAGAAGCCTATTTGATTTACCTTCAGTCCTTTCTGTCACTAAAAATGGCCATCAAGTAACCATGCGAAAGAAGTTGGATCTGCCCCATTTCCTCTCTCGCCTTGATCTGCCTATGGTGGACATTCCGAATTGGCGCACACCCTCAGAGACTCCAACACCGGCTCGTCCAGCGACATGGCAGACGGCACGTCGCAGGCCTCACAACAAGCCCAGCCCTGGTTCCGCACCTCCTGCTAAGCAAGGGCCCTCTACCACAGCTGCACTACAATGGACTGTCCTGGGCCCTGCTGATTTTAATGTTTTTTTTTTAGGATTGCTGCTGTTGCAGATATTTAACTTGCACATCTAACCCTTGTTTGTGCTCCTTAGCTGGGCCGGGACCCCCGGTTGGGTTCTCGCCTGTTGCATCTCCACTCACCCCCAATAGGTGAACGCGTGTTGGTTATGTTCCCCGGACTGGGACATCTGCGGTGTTCGGGTCACTCTTTCCTTTTTGGGCCATCTGGCCAGGGAGTGCCCCCTACATCGCCGATACAGGTGTTCTTCACTCACCCTCTAGGTGGTTAGTTCTTTACTTACTTGTTTTATGTATTCGATATTTTTTTTTAATTTTATTTTGTTGGTTCTTACTTATGCACTTTGTCTCCACAGCACTCAATGGTTTTCTGGGTCGGTCTGCCGCAGGTCTCTCTCCGTAATCCTTTGATCCCTGGTACTACGCTGCCTATTGCACTGATATGGGTTTCCTGAAGATAGTATTGTATAATGTCCGTGGCTTAAGCTCTCCGTCTAAACGCAGTAAGTTGTGGCTTGAAACAGAGACTGAGGGCACACATTTTACTCTTGCAGGAAACGCATTTTCGAACTGATTCGCTCGCTTTGTGTGTAAACATTTCAGTTTGAGCTACTGAATTCTGTAAGCAGGAGATAAGAAAAAAAAATCGAAAAAATTAGCCTAAAAGGCCACCAGCTGTCCAAAAATGAAAATGGATATCAATATGCAATGTCATTTATCCAACGTGACCACTTCCCCTCTGGAACAATTTTTTCATTTTTCAGACACCTGTTAAAATCTGCATTTTTGGCTATAAAGTTACTTAAAATCCTCAGCTCTTTCTGAGAAAGGTGAATGTGAAGATAGCAGTCTTGGTAAATAAACAGTTTCCCTTAATGCAAATTTCCTTAGCACATTTACTTTTAGCAGCTGCCACTCACCTTCTTTCCTCCCTCATGCTGAGCAAAGTTGGTACACAAGTCTTTCAACAGCTGTGTTGTCTCATTGGGCACATGATACATAAGTATCTTTCCATAGCATTTCATATTGCTTTCTATTTGAGGGAAGGGAAGGCGTCCTATGTATCTCAAAGCTTCTTGAAAATTCTATAATAAACACAAAATAGTTTTGACAATATGCATTAGATGTACATTTCTGAACACAATCATCTTACTTGACCTTGGTCATTTACAACTGCTTGTAGTAAAATGGGCATAAACCCTGAAACTGCGATGCTTAACCACTTCAATACAGGGCACTTATACACCTTCCCGCCTAGACCAATTTTCAGCTTTCAGCGCTATCACAATTTGAATGACAATTGTGCAGTCATGCGACGCTGTACCCAAACAAAACCCCAAAAAAACAAATAGAGCTTTCTTTCGGTGGTATTTGATCAGCTCTGGGGTTTTTATTTTTTGTGCTACAAATAAAATAAAAAAAAGACAGAAAATTTTGAAAAAATAAAAAGTTTTTCTTCGTTTCTGTTACTAAACTTTGTTTATAAGCAAGTTTTCTCCTTCACTGATGGGCATGTATAGGCAGCACTGGACGCATTGATAGGCAGCACTGATCAGATGCGCTGGCAGGCATCACTGATGGGTACAGAGTGCCATCCCTATTGGGCAATGATTGCCATCCCTGGTGGGCTCTAGTGGGCTTACCTGGTAGTCGGGGGAGGGGGGACACGGACATTGTAAGCACCCCTGCCAGTGTTAAAAGGTCTGTCCCATCCCTGTAAACTGATATTTTTTAGCAGAGCTTGTTCTTTTGAAAAAGAACAGACTAACTGGCTGGATCACCAGGTGAAAATAGAAGAAAGTAAGCCTAAAAAATGGGGCAGACATCGCATCTGAGAATGGATAAGCTGCAATAAGTTACAAGTTTCCTTTTGGGTTCAATACTGCTTTAAACTAAGGCTTATACATAGATGAGATTACCATTCATCCCTGTATGGTAGGTCTGTCCCTGGGAAACTAAATGTACCTGACAGTGTTTCTTACCTTCTCCTAAGTTCTGCATTACTTACTCCTGACCTCTGAGTTACTTACCACTGATCTTTAAACTCTGCTGTTCTGCTTAGTACTGACCCCTGAATCCCATGTTACATACTACTGATCTCTGACCACAGTGCACATTTTGAAGATTACATTTTCCACAATGCACAAAGCTAAAGATGTGAGTAAAAGCTTGTTTTAAAGGTGATTCTACTGCTTGTTCAGAATATGCAAATATTTTAATGTGCATGTTCTGGACACAAGTACACTTTATGCTCTGATGTTGAAAACTATTTATTTAATATGTAGGCAAAGAGTATAGTCAGACATTGAAGAAAACCACTTACTTTGATATCTTCTAGCTGTATTTTTAAGTACCATTCATGATGGGCATGCTTCTCTGCTAAGTACAGGGCATGTGAATGATAACCAGCTTGCCGAAGAACCTTAATAGCTATTTCTACATCAAAATGTACCTCATCCACGCTTGCCTGAGGAATAAATAAGCAAAAGTTGTTGAGTAACAAAAAACACCTTTAAAAAAAAAAAAGCTAAAATGAGGCTCACAGAACTGATACAATTGTAATTAAAGCGGTTGTAAACCCTGCTTTGTTTTTTACCTACAGGCAAGCCTATAATAAGGCTTACCTGTAGGTAAAATGAATATCTCCTAAATGTGCATCGTTTAGGAGATATTTACCCTGCATTCAGCCACTGACATCAGTGGAACTGAAGGGCATGCATGGGAGTGATGTCATCGTGGCTCCAGCCACTCACAGCGCCGGAGCCCACGATCCCAGAAGAAAGGACAGGAGAAGAAGTCGCCAGCCTTCTCAGTGGTGAGCAGGCCCTGCTGGAAGGGCTTTGTTCTAAGGTAAGTATTTCATATGCTAGTATGAAATGCATACTAGCACATTATGCCATTGTCTTGCAGGGTTTTTTTTCTCTTTTAAGAGGTTTACTACCGCTTTAATTGAAAAAGACAGATTAAACATTTAACCTGAAGAAACTGTATGGTTTGAAGGAATGATTAGTAGAAAACCATTATAAAGAACAGAAGACATTGGCTGTGCTCACTTTAATGAACTCCTCCAGATGGGCGCTGTCCTTTAGCTTTGTATAGCAGTTTAGTAAGAGAGTGGTGTGGTCTGCATTGGCTAGAGATTGTAAATGCAAAGCCTGAAGGTACGCTGTCAAATTATGTATCCTCTGGGCATCCAGAAATTTTCGGATAACATAGGAAGGCTCTAATTTTCCAATTGTTCTGTAAAAGAAAGGGAATGAAGCAACTGAATAGAAAAGATGAAGAATACTGGGTACATAAAGCAAGGAAAAAAAGCAAAAATATAAAAGTTTGCAAGACAAGAGCTATCTTGCTTCAATAAACAATCTGCAAGGCAATGATGCACATTTTAGAAACCAGCTCACCATCAAAAATACCCTGGTGACCAAACATTCTCCCCATAAGCTCTCCCGCTCTGACCTGCATTGCCCGATGGGCAAATTGATGGTAAGCAGGACCTAAGTTCCTCTGTGCACTGTATGATGTGATTTATGGCCACCTTCCTGTCACTTAACAGCACATACAGTAAGCTTGACTCTGGTAGAGAAAAGGGAAACAGGTTGTTCATCTGACAAATAGGTCTGAGTGGGGGAGCTATGCAATTAAGGCTTTCCACTATATCAAACAGCTGTATCACACAATAATAAATTATGTTTGGGGCTGTGCCTTAAAGTTAACAGACACTGGGCAAAAAAGAAGAGGCGGAGGAGGATGATACTCAACCCCACTTTATTCCTTGCAGGATAGAGCAGTGAAGAGACCATGTGAGCCATAATAATGAAAAACAAAAAGAAAACCTTGTGCATAAGGAGCGACAAGTGGATTTCTTGGAGAGGCTCAAAAAGGAAGAGAAATCTGCAAAACAAGCAAGACTAAATTTAGCTCCCATGAAGACCAAGGGGGCAGAAAAGATCTGCCTCTTGATAGCACTTAAAGCCAGAGACATTCCCACGCCAGACTGGAAAAAAGCCAAAATGAGCCCTACGACATATTGGTCGAGGATGAAATGTACAAGCCTCACAATAGGTGAAAAAGGCTTTCCATGTATGTTAGCATACCTTCCTGGAGGTCAACTTTCTTGCCTTAAAGAGGGTAGGATTTTCAGAGTCAGAAAAACCCTCTCACTTGGGACTTGGGCTTCAATAACCATGCCGTCAAACTGACTGCAAAGCAGGATGAAAGATCGGACCCTGCAATAGCAAATCTGGACGATCTGGAAGAGCCTATGACTCTTCTGCCAAGATATTGCTAATCTAACCCATTCCAGCTCAGCCAAGCCTCAGTTTCATAGCAAGCAATGAGGAACACAGACAAGAAGAGAGATCCCCAAGTCCTGGGATACACCCAGAAAACAATTTTACAGAACATATGAATATCACAACCTTTTTGGCCAAGCAACTGCACTCAGAATCACCAGAATGCCCTCCATCTTTATCCTACGCAACAGGCAATGGAGAAGCTGCAGTGCAGGAAAGGCATAGATCAGGCAAACCTGATCCCAGAGAAGCATCCACTGCAAACACCAGAGGATCTCTGGTCCAGAACACAAACCTGTCCAGTTTGTTGTTGAAACAGGACGCTAAGAGAGGCACATCCAGCATTTCCCACCACAGACCAATCTCTGTGAACACCTCCAGGTGAAGGGCCCATACTCCCAGGTTAGGCTTCTGATGACTTTGCCCGCCAATTATAGTGTACATGGCGGGAATGTAAGTTCACAGAGGGACAGATTGTAAGTTCTGCCCCAGACAAGATCAGGTCTGCTTCCTTCTGAGTAGTCTGACTTCTTGACCCTACCTTATGTTTGATTTAGGTCATAGCTTTGGCATTGTCAGACTGCACTCTGACAAGGAGACCCCTAAAGTAGACCCCCAAATTGCCCAAAGTTTCAGTGTGTTGATCATCAGCTTTCAATGTGTGGAGATCTACAATTCCAGAGCAGACCAGATTTTTGGCGTCAGATGCTTTGGCAGGTACAAGGACTCCTGACCTTTTTCCCATACCGGCAGAAAGGGAGATACTGAGCTGAAGAGCTCTGGAGTGAAACAGGTTGGAATAGAAGCTGTGAGACTCCTTATGGAGTGTTCCAAGGCATCCACGAACATCCATCCAAGACATCTTCTAAGAACAATTAGATGGCAGAATCCCCTTGGTCCAATTCTATGTAATGATACGTGTGCTTACCCCACACTTTAAGGGCTTGGAAATCTTACACTGTAGCCACTGCAGGCTGCAAATTCACTCCATTAAGGATTCCTTAATGAGGATCTCTAACCTCTTATCCAAAGTGTCTTTAAAGAACACAACATCACGTTCTCATTTACGTGGGAAATGGCCAGGTCAATGGCCAGAGAACTGCATTTCTTGTAGAATTCCTCCTCCATGGGGAACTGCTGAGCGAATGGATTCTGAGATAAAAACACCTTCTTTGGGTGGGCATAAAACACTTCCAGCAAGTTTTAGCAGCAATCAGGACCCTAATTCAGTAACTGAGAGAAAAGGACTCTGGAAGTGGTAACGTCAAGTTAATGTGCACCACGTCCACCTATCTGCCTTTATGGGACTATGGCTTGCTGAAGGATAGTAGGCCAATAACACCCTATTAAAAAGGCAGAAGCTGGGAATTAAGGTGGCATGGTCTTGACATGGCGGAGTAGAGAGACATGCTAATAGAGCTTCAACCGTTCCTCCAGCAAACCAGCTATTACCGCAGCAGATATACTTCTCCGTATGAGCAAATCAAAGAAGGAGACGGAGAAGGATAAGCACATACAAAAGACATCTGCTCAATCCGAGATCCAACACTATTTCCTGTGTACGCAGGCTTCCATAGTCCGGGCTTTAGCATCTGAGACACGAGGCGGGTCGTGTATAGACCTTTCAATGGCGGCTTCACTTACCACTTCACTGACCACTTCAGGTGGTCAGTGGAGTGGTAAGATTCGTTGGAGTCTAGGGACTACCAGTGGCTGAGTCCCGCAGAGCAGTTGAATGCACCGCCTTCTGTGCTGGGGGACCCGGATCTTAGGGCTCTCCTGCAGGCTCTGCCGACACAAAGTGATATGGAGGCGATGGTATCTAGCCTGGAGGAAGTACACCGCATCTACAGTTGGTCCGGACAGAGGTACAGTCGTTATCGGACAGACTTACTACAGAAGAAATGTCTCTGGCTTTCCTGGAAAGTTGCATCTTCCGGATGGAACAGGTACAGACCTCGCAACTTTCCATGTATCTTCCTAACAACTCCAATTGGAAGAGTTAGAGGTTCCAGAGTTGTCGTAATAATTTAAGGTTTAGGGGTATCCCGGAGGATATAGGACAAGAATTATTACCACCTACGGTTTTGGCAATATGCCAGAAGTTGGCTATTCCAGCTCTTTCTCAAGATTTGGAGTTTGACAGAATACATAGAGCTCTGGGACCTCGCTCGACAGATATGAAAAGACCTAGAGATGTTATATGCCGTCTACATCGCTATGCGCATAAAGTGTTGCTAAGTCACAAGGGAAGCAGGAGAGATTGACTATGAGGGGGCCCTTGTGAAAATCTACTTTACAACGAAGGGCACTATTACGCACACTCTTGGATAAAATCAGGCAGGTATAGGGCATTTATTGTGGGGTAACTCCATCTCTTTAATTTTTTGGGGGATAGAAGCATTTATGATCTCAAATTGGCTGCAGCCCACGATGAGGCGACTATGGCGAACTGTAAATATAATGGAGTAATAATAACTCCATTATAGGGTAAGGGTAATTTTTCCCTTGTTTAGGCCCACCAATGACTCGCAGGCTACGTGGACTTTAAAAAGCAATGTGGAAGTGCTACATTTTATATACATATATATATATATATATATATATATATATATATATATATAGTGTCATAAGCTTCAAAGGTACTCTTAAAATGCACTTAAAAACATATATATATATATATATATATATATATATATATATATATATATTAGGATTAATGATTAAGGTTTAGGAATCATATATGTGTGTATAGGGGTACATGTGTAGGTATAGGCATATACATGTATATGGTTCCCCTTTATTTGTTTTTTTAGTTTTGTTTGTTGCTTGTCTTTGTATTACACAGTCCACTTGTGCTGCGAGGATGGTGGATTATCATTTGGGGATGCATGCACCCAGGGGGTTCCCCCCAAGGAGCCGTGGACAGGACCCCCTTTGTAGGGCGATATGTGCACACCCCCCCCCCCCCCACATCACCGTTATGGCATACTATTAAATAAACTTAAGGTGCAAAATTAAAGTTTTTGTCTTGATGGGGTTGAGAAGATGAGGTAGAGCCTCACTTTAGGCAAGACCAGGAAAGAAGACGGGGTAAAATAGGGAGATAATATACGGGGGTTCAAATGACCTTTAGATTAT